>NC_084481.1:185284306-185607209 GCF_030035675.1 Rhineura floridana | reverse complement strand
TTTCATAAACCTATACCTTCTTATATAATAATCTATTTTTATATGTATGAATATATAAAAATCCATTTTTTCTCATCACTTTCAAGGGCCTTAATTGCTTGGGGCCAGGATGCTTGAGGGATCCTTCAAGGCTGCACTCTAAAAAATACTAATGGGTAGAGCAATTTTATAGCCAAATCTATGCTGAGGGAGGAGAAATTCACTGTAGGGCTGCAGGACAGAGGAAGAAAATAGGAGAGAAACTGTGACAGGAGGAGCAACCTCCATTTTATCCTATTTACTCCCATTGGAGTCAATCAGACAGAAATTACTAACATCAAGTCCTGTCCTGGGATAGATTCCTGCCATGTTTATTGGTATGTTTGTACGGGGGGAGTAGGAATCAGTGCAGGTGTGCTCATTCCCCATGATGTTCACTCCCCATCCACAATTCCACCCTGCTTTCAGGGAACCACAGGTGCAACTTTCCTGGTGCATTGGCTTAGTCCGTGGATTCAAAGGACTATGGTCAGCATATGCAGAACTAATTTTGCATTTTATGGTTTTAATTCATATATTTGGAGATACTAAGAACAAGAAATCTGTTCTGGAATTATTTATTTTTATTTAACAAAATGTATATACCATTTGACTGTAATAAAACCTTCAAGCAGTTTACAAGAAAAATTAAAATTATCAATCAAAATAGTTAAAAACAAGTAATTAAAAAGAGTGAAAAGATGATGAAAATTAACAGCAAACTAAAATGAGATTAAAACACATCAGCATCTATGTGTCTGGACATAAACAAAAATGTTTTAAGCAGGCACCCAAGAGTACAGCAAAGGCACCTGCCTGATGTCAATAAGCAGGGAATTCCAAAGTATAGGCGCTGCCACACTAAAAGAATAATTTCTTACAAGTGCGGAATGGGTATTATGTGCCACCTGAACCAGTGCCAGTTCTGCAGATTGAAGCAGTTAAGTGGGGTACATATGGGGTAAGGCTACCCTGCATATAGCAAGAATAACTGCTATTGACTTAGATGCAGACATTGTCTCCTACTGGCGGGGACTGACTCTTAGCAGCATGTTGTACATTTTGTGTGTGAGTATATTCTTTTTATTTTCTGTAGGTAATATTTTATAACATTGCAACAGCAACAACATATAGAACAGGTTGCAAATATCATTTGTACACAATGTTTGGAGGCTTACTCTTGATTCCAGTTCAGTTAAATTGCCCCAAAGCTGTGCCTTTAAAGGGAAATTGTGGCTCCACATTTATGGAACGCAATTCCTACAGAGATTAGGCAGGGTCCTCCTTCCATTTTTAAAGATGGCTTTAAAAACCTACCTTTTCTTAAAAGCTTTCGATGGGAAGGAGAATTATAAATGACAGTAGTTATCTGGGGTATAACTAAGTTCTTACTGTTTAATACTGGTGATTTTAATGTTATTCTTTACTGGTGCTGACTATGTGTTCTAAAAGCTTTTATGAAATGGATTTGTATTTTAAAATACTGTAAGCTGCTTCATAGAATATTTCCTCCTGAAGTGGTGTATCCAGCCAATCAATAAGAACCTTGCAAATCCAGCATTTTTCTCTCTCCCAGTGGCTAAGCACATGCAGGACCTCAAGGCAATAGCCATCTCTGTTGTTCCCCAACAGAAGGTCATGATGCTTTCTGATCCTGGAGGTAGCAGGATCAGAACAGAACAATAGCCACTAATAGAAATCTTCTGATTTTGTCTTATTTCCCCTTATAAAGCCACCTAACCTGGTGGCCATCTCTGTATCTTCTGTCAGCAAATTCCATAAATGAATTCCATGCTGTGTGACAAAATACTTCCTCCTGTCCATCCTGAATCGTCTGTCAATCAGTTACATCAGAAGACCCCAAGTTCTTTATTTTAGGAGAAAAAGCTTATCACTATCCCCTTTCTCCATGTCATGCATAATTTCACAAATGTCTATCATATCCCCTTTATTCATATTTTTAATTAACCATAAAGCCCCAGACGTTGTAGCGTTTTGTCATATCAACCCACCTGCCCCGATCATTTTGGTTGCCTTTCTTTGCATCTTTCCCAGCTCTTTAATACCATTTCTGGGGGGGGGGGGACCAACCCAGAGCATGTTACACCAACATTTGCTCACACAATTGTTTAAAATTGAAGTGCCAATTTTCTTTGTTCTTAAAACTTAAATAGAAAAACTTGTTGTTGTTGTTGTTGTTAGTAATAGTAGTAGTAGTATCATCATCATCACCATCATCCTGTATTTGTAAGTGTCCCAGGTGACTAGCAACAGGTAAACATACTATTACAATCCAATCCAATTGCAATTTTTCTACTTCCTCAGTCAGTTTTTCATATCTACATTTATTTAATGCATTCTCCTAAATTAGGTAAAATGTGAAGGATTGCATCCAACTATGTTAGAGCAGATCCACTGAAATTAATGGAGATTTTTTTTGTAAATCCACAAACGAAAGGTCTTCCCTTTCCTTTAACAGATGCTGATAAGCACAGAATGATGTTACTATATATGTACAGCATCAACCCTTACCTCTATATTGCTGCAAGACTCTAACGGTATCTTTTCTATGGCAAGACTGCTCCGACAGAAGGAACTAAAGCACAAATGATACAATGAGAGCTCACTGCCGAGTTCAGGTTCCATGGTTATTTACTGGCAAGGGCCATGCTGGCCAAGCATATCCAGACATTTAGATAACAGAGATTGCTGTTGAGAGGTATGAAAGGTCAGTATTTGCCAATATGCAAACCATAACCTGAAGGGATCATGTATTTCAGCAGTTTCATGTGGAATCTTATTCCATATATATTTAGGGTGTGACCCAACATTTGTTATGATATAGGCTGAAATCTTAAGCACACTTACTAGGGAATAAGACTACAGTCCTTTGCAGCCTGGGAGTGGACTCAGTGGGGCTTACTTTTGACTGGACATGCAAAGGTTGGTGCTATAAGTCCCATTGAACTCGACAAGACTTGCTTCTGAAATAAAAAATATGCACTGCAAAGCACTTTCAAGCCCTATTGGTTTCAGATAGGGAGATGTTTTAGTGCATGCTCAACTATGCTGTTCGTCAAAAGGACCTTCAAGTGCTTAACTCAATGATTCAATGATAGAGATGGCTGCTCTTCTCCATGCCCCCCAGTATTTTAGATCACATGTAATTATTTTACAGGAATATCTTTATCTATGGTTCTTATGAGGTATAAAACCCCACTAGTACTCTTTAAATGCACTGCTTTTTGCCAGTTTAATTCAATCGTATCCAAGAGCAAACCTTTGAACCATGTCATGATTCCTGAGAATTTTTGAAGAGCCCTGTTTGTTGTTGTTATGTGCCTCCAAGTTGAATGGTGACCCTATGAATCAGTGAGCATCTGTCATGAACCACCCTGTTCAGATCTTGTAAGTTCAGATCTGTGGCTTCCTTTATGGAATCAATCCATCTCTTGTTTGGCCTTCCTCTTTTTCTACTCCCTTCTGTTTTTCCCAGCATTATTGTCTTTTCTAGTGAATCATGTGTTCTCATTATGTGTCCAAAGTATGATAATCTCAGTTTCATCATTCTAGCTTCTAGTGATAGTTCTGGTTTAATTTGTTCTAACACCCAATTATTTGTCTTTTATGTTGGATCAAACAAAAGGCCTATCTAGTCCAGCATTCTGTTCCCACAGTGACCAACTAGGAAAGTCCACAAGCAATAGCACTCCCCTACTTGTGACTGGCATTCGGAGCATACTGCCCCTAATACTACTCAACTCAATGGGACTATTCTTGCTCTGCCACCCCCCCATACTTACTTTAAATACCTTCCCTGTCTTAACTTTGGCTGGATCATGGCCTCATTAACTAACACTTCCACCCAAAGGATTTTCTTTCTTTAAATCTCCAGGCTGGATTACTGTAATGCACTCTGTGTGGGGCTGCCCTTGAGGTTGGTTTGGAAGCTGCAGCTGGTGCAAAATGCAGCAGAGCGACTGCTCACTGGGGCAGGATATCACCAACATGTCACCCTGCTGCTGAAAGAATTGCCCATTAGCTACCAGGCTAAGTTCAAGGTTCTGTTTTTGATGTACAAAGCCCTATACAGCTTGGGACCAGGATACCCGAAAGATCATCTTACCCCTTATATACCCAGTCAATCACTGGCTGTGCAGGTAAGGGCCTCCTGCAGATACCATCTTATCAGGTGGTCTGTTTCGCACAACATAGGAAGCGGAGCTTTAGTGTAGTGGCACCTACACCTTGGAATTCCCTCCCCTTAAATATCAGACAGGAGCCGTCTCTGCTATCGTTTCAGTACCTACTGAAGACCTTCCTCTTTCAACGTCTTTTAAGTACAGACCTTATCCCAGTCTGCATCTGTGTTGGAATTGCTGTTTAAGATGCTTTTAAAGCTTTTTTTAAAAATATATGTTTTTAAGGATGTTTTGTTTTAATCTATTTTAAAGTCTGTTTTATGATGTTTTAGAGTGCTTTTAGTGTTTTTGTTTGCCACTCTGAGCTCCTGCCAGGAGGAAAGGCAGGATGGATGGATAGATAGATAGATAGATGATAGATAGATAGGTGGATTGGTAGATAGGTAGACAGATAAAATAAACAGTTGTCCAATCTTACAACTGAGGCTGTGATCTTTTTTGTCCAGTCTCCTCTGCTGTGGAGACTGGAAGTTTGTCTTCCAGTCTATCATTGTTGGAAGTTGATATGAAAAGGGGTGGGGGAGGCAGCAGTCCACATATCATTTTCACAGTGTTTCTCAAAGTGGTTCCCAATAATCAAATTAGACTGATGGGAGGATCATGTTGCCACCACAGTAATAGATCTGGATATACCAGATGCTGCTGATGGCATTGAAGATGGATATGGCATGCTTCTCTTAATTCCATGAGTTAAAAAAGGTTGGAAAATTCATTAGAACCAACCAAGCCAATTTCTTCCTCCTTCACTGACATCATTATCAATGTCAACAACAGGAATAAAAAGTAAAACCAGACTAAAACAACTGCTTTGCTCCTAAGGAGCCATGTCAAAGCAACTATACACTACAATCAGGGAACATCTCCATTTCCCCCATGCTACTACAGCAGAAAAGGGATATCCTGAAGGGCAGATGTTTTTCAAAGTGCTCTCTCCAGTCCACCAGATGTTCCTGCTGCTACTGCTGCTGCTACTCTGAGCAGATGTAAAAGGCTGTTCTACTATACTTTTGGAGATTCTGTTTCCCTTCTTCCTTTCTGGTTATTTTCTTTCCCATGTTCCTCAGCCTGTTTTTTTCATCCAAATGCCCACATTGTTCAATTTTAATCCTGTCATCTTCAATCTAACCCTTTCCACTTTTTAACACCTGCCCTAGGAATTATTAGAGCTTTCCTTACTATGCTTTGTATTTTCCATTTTTTTGCCCTTTAATCTCCACTCTTTCATTTATCTGCTTCTTCTAACTGTCTGATCTGGAAAGAGGTTGGTGTTTAGATTCATTTCTGGCTTACCCGTCATCACTAGTACTGGAAACACCATATATGTGATGGTACAGCAGGTGTGCACATACCCCACTAATGCAGAATATATGGCTGTAAGTTTGTATATTCAATTACCCAATTCCCATGTTTCTTCTGCTCCCCCCTTTCAAGACAGAAGGTTGCTAAAATCAGGTTTGTATTTAGATGTACCACATACCTCTTTGCACTACACATTTCACTGTAAATGGCTTGGACATGTGTCTACACAGGCCTATTGTCCAATTGTGAATACAGTGTTTCTGGAATTTTGCATTGGTGATCTCACCCTCAAATGTTCTTTTTAGCCACTTCCTTTACTCATAGGAGTTGCCTACTCCACATGAGCAAGGTAACATGTGAGTTAGGAACAGATGGATTTTAGTCACAGCAACTTCCACAGTCTGGGAGGTGCATTCAGAGATTACTAAAACTACTGCAGCTGAGATCTCTGTGACCCGCGACTCACATAATTAAGCAACTCCTGGAAGTGAAGAAAGCATCTAAAAATAAGTTGTGAGACACGGGATTCAAGACAGCATATGCAGAGCCTCTTTTCCCAAGCAAGAGATAGTCTGGACCAAGCCAGAAACAAACTATCTTCCTGATAACATTTTACTTATTTGTTTGGCCTCCTTCACAGCAATGATAAAACAGACTGGACCTGCAGAAAATGTGATCATTTACTATGAACTCATCTTACGAAAATAAAAGAATGCTTTGGCTTGCCGATAACTCTGTGAAGCTGAATGTTGGAAGGCTCAGGACAGACAAAAGAAAGGACTTTGTCACACAGTACATAGCTAAACTATGGCATTTGCTCCCACAGGAGGCAGTGGATGGCCTTAAAAGAGAATTAGGCAAGTTCATGGAGGAGAAGGCTATCAATGGCAACTACTCGGAAGGGCTATGTTCGCTGTTGGAGGGAGAAAAAGTTCTGTTGGAACGAGGAACAGGTATCCACCTTCTTGTGACTACAGGATCTTATGCCATGACAGCAGGATTTTAGGCTATGTTCTACCTCCAGTATTGGAGGCAGCACGTCTCTGAATACCAGTTGCTGGGAATCACAAGTGGGGAGAGTGCTCTTAAGCTCAAGTCCTGCTGACAGGCTTCCCAAAGGCATCTGGATGGGCTCTATGAGAACAGGATGCTGGACTAGATGGGCCATTGGCCCCATCCAGCAGGGCTTTTCTTGTGTTCCATTTTAGGAAAAGAAGTGCTTTCGGTTTTCAAATGCTGCAAGAAGCAAGCATTCCTGGACATTTTAAAAGTGTTGATGTTTTGGGTGTTTGATAATAGATGTGTATATGTTCCCCTAAAAATGTATACATCCAAGAATTTAGCCCATGTGCCATTTCCTCCTCCTGATGTGGGGAAAGGAAGAGGTTTTAAAAACTGCACTTCCACCAACTCCAAAAGCCACCAGCTTCTGCTGCCTCTGCCCTTCTTACCAAACGTGCACCCGAAGAGTGTTCTAATAACAGCCATGCAAATAATTCTAGCAGATTTAGTTCGCAATGGATGAACCCTTGGAGGAAAGAGTGGCAGAAACTGACTCTCTCTTTCCCTGCCTCTCAACAGTTAAACCGCATTCGTTGACTTCTTCAAAATAGTTTTGTTTGGTCCTGGCTTTTTTCTTTTTTTTGGAATACACTAAGAGGAAGCTGAGGGGGGGGAAGCCCTCCAGATGCACGGGAGATGGAACAGCCAGTTGTTCTTTTACCCCCTCCTTGCTCAGAAGCTATTAAAGAGCAGCACAAAGTTAGCTAGAGCTAGAGGGAGCCCCAGCTGACAAAGCGTCAAGGCCCCAGCTGACAAAGCGTCAAGGCAAGTTAAGCAGCAGAGCGAGTTCGGCAGCAGGGCGAGGAGGCCAGGGCCCCCCACTCTGCCCTTCTGTTCCCTGACCTCAACTAAACCACAGTCTCCAACCTATTGACATAATAAACCTTAAACAAAACTATGCAGGTAAGAAGCCAGCAGGCGTGTGGGGGCTTTCCAGTGTTTTGCACAGCCTGCAGCATGTACGACTATCTGCCTGTTGGACAGTAGTCGTGGGTGTGCTGTCGGTGCAATGAGCTCCTGGCTCTCCGGGAACGACTTCATTTCCTTGAGGCCAAGGTGGCAGACCTGGAAAAGCTGAGAGAGGCAGAGAGGTGTGTGGAGGAGGCCTTCAGGGACGTTATAGTTGTGTCCCACTCCAGCGATGATAGCTCTCCTGCTATCATGGAGAACGATGGTCTCGGGGAAGGAGAGCATCTAGTTGAGGAAGAGGGAAACGATCCCTTAGAAGGGACCCATTCCTTGGGGGATGAGCAGCTATCCTCTTGTGCCGAGGATATGTCTCCAGGGGGTGGAGGGATCCTTGTAGTGGGTGATTCGATCATTAGGAACATAGACAGTGGGGTGTGTGATGGGCGTGTAGACCGCAAGGTGTTTTGCCTGCCTGGTGTGAAGGTTGCGGATATCGCCCGTTGTTTAGATAGTTTGGTAGACAGTGCTGGGGAGGAGTCAGTGGTCGTAGTGCACGTTGGCACCAACGACATGGGGAAATGCAGCCGCGAGGTCCTGGAAGCAAAATTTAGGTTGCTAGGTAGGATGCTGAAAGCCAGGACCTCCAAGGTGGCTTTCTCTGAAATGCTACCGGTTCCACGTGCAGGACCAGCCAGACAGGCCCAGCTTCGCAGTCTCAATGCGTGGATGAGACGATGGTGTCGGGTGGAAGGGTTTAGATTTGTTAGGCACTGGGGAACATTTTGGGACAAGCCGGGCCTGTACAAAAGGGACGGGCTCCACTTGAACCAGAATGGAACCAGACTGCTGGCACTTAAAATTAAAAAGGTAGCAGAGCAGCTTTTAAACTGACTTGAGGGGGGAAACCCGACAGGAGCTGAGAAAGGTCCGGTTTGGAATAAACCTCCCCCCTGGGATAAAAACCAAAGAAATGATGAAATTTTAAAAGGGGTACGCCTAGAAGTAGGCATTGTGAGAGCAGGGGCACAGGATATAAATTCAGAAGAGCAAAATTACCACAGGCCAAACCACAAGTGCCAAAGACCCTTGAAGAGAGACACTGCTTACAAGTGCCTGTACGCTAATGCTAGGAGCCTGCGAACCAAGATGGGAGAACTTGAGTGCTTGGTCTTAGAGGAGAGCATTGATATAGTGAGCATAACGGAGACCTGGTGGAATGGAGAAAACCAGTGGGATACGGTTATCCCTGGATATAAACTATATCGGAAGGACAGGGAAGGACGTATTGGTGGCGGAGTCGCTCTATACGTGAAAGAAGGCATTGAATCCAGCAAGCTCGAAACCCCAAAAGAGGCAGACTCCTCCACAGAATCGTTGTGGGTGGTGATACCATGCCCCAGGAGGGACTTAATACTGGGAACGATCTATCGTCCCCCTGATCAAAATGCTCAGGGAGACCTTGAGATGAGATATGAAATTGAGGAAGCATCCAAACTAGGAAATGTGGTAGTAATGGGTGACTTCAACTACCCGGACATAGACTGGCCGCATATGTGTTCCAGTCATGACAAAGAAGCAAAGTTTCTAGATATTCTAAATGACTATTCCCTAGACCAGTTGGTCATGGAACCGACCAGAGGGACGGCAACCCTGGACTTAATCCTCAGTGGGGACCGGGACCTGGTGCGAGATGTAAGTGTTGTTGAACCGATTGGGAGCAGTGACCACAGTGCTATTAAATTAAACATACATGTAAATGGCCAATTGCCAAGAAAATCCAACACGGTCACATTTGACTTCAAAAGAGGAAACTTCACAAAAATGAGGGGATTGGTAAAAAGAAAGCTGAAAAACAAAGTCCAGAGGGTCACATCACTCGAAAATGCCTGGAAGTTGTTTAAAAACACTATATTAGAAGCTCAACTGGAGTGCATACCGCAGATCAGAAAAGGTACCGCCAGGGCCAAGAAGATGCCAGCATGGTTAACGAGCAAAGTCAAGGAAGCTCTTAGAGGCAAAAAGTCTTCCTTCAGAAAATGGAAGTCTTGTCCGAATGAAGAAAATAAAAAAGAACACAAACTCTGGCAAAAGAAATGCAAGAAGACAATAAGGGATGCTAAAAAAGAATTTGAGGAGCACATTGCTAAGAACATAAAAACCAACAACAAAAAATTCTATAAATACATTCAAAGCAGGAGACCATCTAGGGAGGCGATTGGACCCTTGGATGATAAGGGAGTCAAAGGTGTACTAAAGAACGATAAGGAGATTGCAGAGAAGCTAAATGAATTCTTTGCATCTGTCTTCACAGTGGAAGATATAGGGCAGATCCCTGAACCTGAACTAACATTTGCAGGAAGGGATTCTGAGGAACTGAGACAAATAGTGGTAACGAGAGAGGAAGTTCTAGGCTTAATGGACAATATAAAAACTGACAAATCACCGGGCCCGGATGGCATCCACCCGAGAGTTCTCAAAGAACTCAAAGGTGAAATTGCTGATCTGCTAACTAAAATATGTAACTTGTCCCTCGGGTCCTGCTCCGTGCCTGAGGACTGGAAAGTGGCAAATGTAACGCCAATCTTCAAAAAGGGATCCAGAGGGGATTCCGGAAATTACAGGCCAGTTAGCTTAACTTCTGTCCCTGGAAAACTGGTAGAAAGTATTATTAAAGCTAGATTAACTAAGCACATAGAAGAACAAGCCTTGCTGAAGCAGAGCCAGCATGGCTTCTGCAAGGGAAAGTCCTGTCTCAGTAACCTATTAGAATTCTTTGAGAGTGTCAACAAGCATATAGATAGAGGTGATCCTGTGGACATAGTGTACTTAGACTTTCAAAAAGCGTTTGACAAGGTACCTCACCAAAGACTTCTGAGGAAGCTTAGCAGTCATGGAATAAGAGGAGAGGTCCTCTTGTGGATAAGGAATTGGTTAAGAAGCAGAAAGCAGAGAGTAGGAATCAACGGACAGTTCTCCCAATGGAGGGCTGTAGAAAGTGGAGTCCCTCAAGGATCGGTAGTGGGACCTGTACTTTTCAACTTGTTCATTAATGACCTAGAATTAGGAGTGAGCAGTGAAGTGGCCAAGTTTGCTGACGACACTAAATTGTTCAGGGTTGTTAAAACAAAAAGGGATTGTGAAGAGCTCCAAAAAGATCTCTCCAAACTGAGTGAATGGGCGGAAAAATGGCAAATGCAATTCAATATAAACAAGTGTAAAATTATGCATATTGGAGCAAAAAATCTGAATTTCACATATACGCTCATGGGGTCTGAACTGGCGGTGACCGACCAGGAGATAGACCTCGGGGTTGTAGTGGACAGCACAATGAAAATGTCGACCCAGTGTGCGGCAGCTGTGAAAAAGGCAAATTCCATGCTAGCGATAATTAGGAAAGGTATTGAAAATAAAACAGCCGATATCATAATGCCGTTGTATAAATCTATGGTGCGGCCACATTTGGAATACTGTGTACAGTTCTGGTCGCCTCATCTCAAAACGGATATTATAGAGTTGGAAAAGGTTCAGAAGAGGGCAACCAGAATGATCAAGGGGATGGAGCGACTCCCTTACGAGGAAAGGTTGCAGCATTTGGGGCTTTTTAGTTTGGAGAAAAGGCGGGTCAGAGGAGACATGATAGAAGTGTATAAAATTATGCATGGCATTGAGAAAGTGGATAGAGAAAAGTTCTTCTCCCTCTCTCATAATACTAGAACTCGTGGACATTCAAAGAAGCTGAATGTTGGAAGATTCAGGACAGACAAAAGGAAGTACTTCTTTACTCAGCGCATAGTTAAACTATGGAATTTGCTCCCACAAGATGCAGTAATGGCCACCAGCTTGGATGGCTTTAAAAGAAGATTAGACCAATTCATGGAGGACAGGGCTATCAATGGCTACTAGCCGTGATGGCTGTGCTGTGCCACCCTAGTCAGAGGCAGCATGCTTCTGAAAACCAGTTGCCGGAAGCCTCAGGAGGGGAGAGTGTTCTTGCACTCGGGTCCTGCTTGCAGGCTTCCCCCAGGCACCTGGTTGGCCACTGTGAGAACAGGATGCTGGACTAGATGGACCACTGGCCTGATCTAGCAGGCTCTTCTTATGTTCTTATGTTTAACATACCCCAGAGAGACACAGAAGAGATATTTACAGTCTCACGTCTCACCAAGGCACTGAAAGGAAATTATTATCTCATGATAACCACACCCCTTGCTACCCTTCATTAATCACATCATATGCTTCCTGAACACAACACTTCTTTATATTCCCCTGACATTTTGCACGTCTCGTAAATGCACTGCTTACCATTCTCAGGGTGGAGATCAATCAAAGTACAACTCAACAAACTGTTATTAACTGTCCAGGGGAAAAAAGGGTTAAATCTAGAGTTGTCTACATTGTGGTATAGAAAAAAACCTTTGGAAGTTTTATTCACATTGTTGGACTGGGAACGGCTGTTGATATATTTGGTCTTCATTACTTCTTATCCATGAAAAGGAATCTGAAAGAACATATTCTGACTTACTCACTGGATATCTCTGGAGTAACCTCAGTGTTACATGAAAGTGTGTGTGTGTGTGTGTGTGTGTGTGTGTGTGTGTGTGAGTGTGTGTGTGTGTGTGTATGAGAGAGAGAGAGAGAGAGAGAGAGAGAACAGTGCCCCAAACTGTGGTGTGTTTTTTTTCCAAATGAAAAGCAGCCTTGTGAGGCTGGAGTTTCGAGATGACGAGGTGCTTCTACCCCTTGTAAATACACATCTGATAAAAGCAGTTTTGTGGGTCATTTTAAGTGGGGAAATAGTTGGCAGGGAAAGGATTAAGCACCCATCCATTCTCTTGCTCATTTGCTAAAAACTACAGCCTCATAGGGTTGCTTTTCACTTAAAAAAAAAAAAGTGGCTTTGTTGCATGCATTTACCCTTAAACTGGTTTCTCTCTGTGCTTTGTATGTAAGTTGTGGTTGGGGTAAAGATGGCTTCTACTTTATGGCCTAATATCTGGAGCAGGTAGAAAGTTGAATCAGAGGATTTGTGGAACAGGTGGACTCAGGAGCCAACCAGGCACTGTGATAACATCTCTGTTGCTACATGGCCAGTCCCTTCAATAGCCTATTGTCAGAATATCGCCCTTGCAAAGTTGGTTTTGCAAGGCTTTAATCCTATATCCACTTACCCAAGAGCAGGGGTATAGTGGTCTTGGGTCTTGGGGGGTTTTAGACCCTCTACCTTTTGGGGAACAGTGTCCCTTTGTCTCCAGCATCCTATGACCCTGAAAAGGGAGTGTGTTAGCCACCAAGAAGTCTTTTAATGTACTTCCTTGTCCTTTCCTGCTGATTGATGCCAATCAGAGTGAAAGGTGAGTCAGCCATTTAGAAGACTCTTCTCAATAGCTAACACTCTCCCCTTTCATACTTATTGGCTCCCAGGGACATCTGTTATTGTGAGGAAAGGCATTAACAAAGATCTCATTCTTAACTCAGCAGCTAAAAAAAAAGGATGGGAGAGAGTGTGGCTGCAACTATCATGAATTTGCCACTACACTACTGCCCAGGAGTAAACCTCACTAAACTCAATGGGCTTACTTTGGAATAGACAAGTATAGGTTGTGCTTTAAGAGACATTTTTTGTGTGAGAGACGTCTCTCTCTGTGTGTGTACACAATTTTGACTCACATTTAATCACTGGCATTTTCCTAAAATGATGAACAGACCAAAGGAAGCAGCAAACATTATGTTCTTGTTTTATTTTAGTGATTGTTAAGGTTGGCATTTAACCCCTGGCACATACAGGATAATGAGGTTGCTCACCAACACTTGAATTGTAGAAGGAAATATGTAAAGAGAGGCCAATGATGATCTCAATGCAAAAGAAGATCTTTGAAGGCATGTGTGCAATTCCACTGTGGTGAAATACCTAATGATTGAATAACTTTTTCTCAGAAGGAAGTTAAAAAAAATCCTTTCCACATTCCAGAAATCAGGTTAATAATAATAATATATTTTAAACCTGGTCTGTACAACTTGTGATTCATCATGCCATATGCCATTCATGGAAGTTTCCTATGGATTGTTTTTACAGTCTCAGGAAGGCTGGGGAAACAGATGTTTTATTGAGCTTCTGGTAGGCCATCATACATGGTGTTTGGGTTGCATTTTTTTGGTAAGTCACAAGTGCCAAGTAAGGGATTGGACTAGATGTCCTCCACGATCCTTTCCAACTCTAACATTAAATTATTCTAAGTTGTGCACACCTGCTTGTAGCTTTATTTTGAACATCTAAAAGACATATAGCTTGATATAAATCTTGCTGAGGTGTATAAAAATCTTAACATAACTTTTAGAGTTATGATTTTAAAATGAAACTATTTTGGCTTTCTAAGGAAAAAGACAAAGTGTGTGTTCCCTGAAAAGCTAGAGTCTTTTAGCAGCCGCCAGCAAAACGAGATTTATTTTCTTCTGAGAGTGGTTCCAGTGCACCTTAGAATAGTATGGGAGGTGTGATTGTGCTGCTTTTAAGATGCTGTCACAGAACTTCAGCATAGATGATGTCATTCACAAAGTGGCAACTATAACTCTTTTTTGTTACTGGAACAGTTGTGTAGAAGACAGCCCTGGCAGTTAGTTGTGAGTGAATTCATATAACCAAGTTTTTCTCCCCACCATGCAGCAGGCCCAACATTGAAATGCATTGCCTTAACGACCAATGTGCAGCGGACTTTGTACCACACTTTCACACTATGTCAGGCTTCCTTTGGAGCTCAGTGTCCTTCAGCTGATGCAGTTCCATGTGGCTTTCCATCATGTGTGGATTGCAGATGTCTGTTACCACTTGGTTAAAAAGAAGCCTACTGATAGCACCCATTGCCAGATTATTGTTGAGATTAAAAGAAAAGACATGTTGGTGTCTTTAACTCTTTTTCCTCATGTACATAGCTGGTTTTAAAATTTATTTTAAATGTATTGATTTAAAATATTTCTATGCCAGTCTTCACCAAGGTGCCTGCTATGTAAAAATTACCTGTCTGCCATACTGGTTTTCCCTTTAGTCTGCTTTTTATTTTATTTATTTATTTATTACATTTATGTACCGCCCCATAGCCGAAGCTCTCTGAGCGGTTTACAGCAATTAAAAACATTAAAAACAAATATACAAATTTTAAAACACAAAAACAATTAAAAACAATTAAAAACAAAAACAATTTTTGGTAATTTAAAGCTCCCATAGACATTGGTGTAGTGGTAAATTTTGAAGGGCAGGGCCACGCTGTCAAAGAGAGAGTCTAATATTGCAAACAGCTGCATTGGTCCTTTGTTGCATACAAACCAGTCCCCCCAAAAGCAGCAGTACATTGTTCAATGCCCATTGTATTAGAATCAGCATGACCGCAACCTTAGGCATAGTTTCCTAGGAGTATCTCCATGAACTTAACTGTGTTGTTTTTTTAACTGCATAGGTTCAACTTGTAAAACACACTGAGCTTTAATAAAAGATCTTCAGGCAGCTGAAGTGCAATCTTTAGCTTTTAAACAGAAAAGCAAGCAATCTTGCAAAGAAATGTTATCATTTAAACTGCTAGCGGGAAGTAGAAGTAGGAACCCCATCAAAGGAAAGAGGCATCCAGTCCCTCCTTGACTATTTTTCTCATTTTCTGAGTTCTACTAAGCTATTCTGTCACAAATTTGGAAGCCTCATTATCACCTCATCTCACTTGCCAGAGCAAGGTATAACCGTCAGTTTCTCTGGTGGTCAGGCAGATGTCATCACTTCCACTCCACAAAAGTGCTGGAGTTGTGTTCCTCCTCTGCTACACCATTGCCAATAGGGCTATATATATATATGTACCACCTATACAAATGAACCAACATTCAACTTGAGACAAAAAGTTGGTGTTCCAACTTAATGTGTGATATAGGCAGTTAGATGAAAGCAACACTTCTTGAAGACTGATAAAGTGGTTCCTAGCTGATGTTTAGAATCATGGCATTCAAAAAGATACATGCACATATAGATAATTCCAAATTGCATGGGCATTAGAAAATTCTGAGAAAGTTATAATTACTGGAAAAATTATAGGAAGGTCCTTCAAAATCTGAGGTTTTGCAGAGAAATGGGCATTAGAAACTGTATAGCCATGTTGAATGTGTTTCAAAGGGAAAGCAGACATGTTCTGAGTGATGGCATTTCACACCCCAGAGGGAGTTTCATTTGACTGATAAGCACCCTGAGTCAGAAGGTGAATACGTGCATAAGCATATCAAGAGATGGAGGAAATCCTATCCCAGTTTACAATTGTGGTAGGACCCTGCTGACTCATAATGCTTTGCTACGTGAGTGACTGCTGGGAGGCAGACAAGATGTGGCTGGTTGTATTGCAAGGCTCCTGTGTGGACGTTGGCTTGCAAAAAATGCAATTGCAAGTTATAACAAGGAATGATAAAGTGTAGATTAGATTTCTTTCTCTCCAAACAATTTTTGGAGGTTATTCAGAAAACAAATTATGACTGGTTAAAAACCATGTAGGTACTACAACAGATAGATGTCCTTAGCATAAAAATGACCAGGAAAATCTGACATACCATTTATTTTTTGAACTACACTTACTCTATATAGGATTTTAGACGTCTTTGCCTAGTACTTTCTCATGTAGATAACACTGTAAAAATGCACCTTTATTTGCCTTTTAATTAAACCTGAGTTATCAGAGATCTCAATGCTGCGTTTTGTATTCTAGGAGTGAAAAGGGTCGGGACAACCTAACACAGATATCATCAACTAATTACAGGACACTTTTTTTTTTTGCTTTACTTATTGAACTTCTGTTACCAAACGTACTCTGGCCTGTGGGGAATTGTTTCCCATTTCTCTTACGTGCTCCTGATCTTCCGTGAGGAGGAAGGGAGGGGAATTAATTAAAGCAATTAAAAGGACTTTGAATTAGAGTACAGGAGAGAAAGAATAGCCATTTAAAGCATTTGCTTCCTACCTGTCAAGCATTAAAGGCAGAGGAGATAAACCTGGAATCATGCGTTAAATAACATTAGCAAAAAAAGTATGTTATGTATGGTTTTACAAGCACACAAATAAAACAGTTATGTGCAGACCAACCATATGCCTACAGCAATTGCAGAAAGTGCCACCAACCACATATTTGCTCTCATGGGTCTCCTCCTGAATGTCAACATTTTGAGGGAGGGATTCAAGCTCATGTTTGAAATTTAGATCTGTGCAATTAAACGGATTGAAGTGCTCTGTTGCTCTAGCACAACAAATTCAATTTAAAAAAACCAGACTTTTTGCGGTTAGAGAAGTGATAGTGAAATGCACTGAAAATTGTGGAGTGAACAAATGATGAACATTAAGATGGATAACCACTATGCAGGCAAATCAGAACAAATGCTCCATAAAGACCAGACATCGGCTGCTTTCACGCATGGGGCTGATTGTGTTCGTTTAATGGATTAAAAAGGTAGAGCTTCTGTCCTGATTTCTAAAATCCCTTTCACATTGCAGTACCTCTTGCGTCAAGGAACAGCAGCTTTTTCAGCCAATATACCAGCATTTCGCACAACGGTCTTTCACATGGCTTGTTTTCGTCCCTCACCCATGTGCACTGTTCCCCACTGTGTAGGAGGCCTAAGATCTTGTCCCATCATCATGCAAGCCCTCTCCCTTTAGGATCTGACTTTTTAAATTGTTTTAGTTGTACCAAGACAGAGGTGTGTGGGGAAAATGCTGCTGCTATCTGTGCCAATGCCGGAATACCAGTACAACGTTCGCCAGGCAAAACAAACAAACAAACCCTGCTTGACTAAAGGGCAGGAATGCAGTGCATGCTGGGATGCCTGTCATGTGAGCGGCTGCAGCTAAGCAAAAACTCCAGCTTTCTTCCAGGTTCCCAGCCTTGCTAACGGATCATTTCTGGTATCATGTATCACGGAAATTTGCGCTAAACTTGCACTACATTCCACTAGAATTCTGAAGCTAGCTTGTGCATCGTGTGAAAGACCAAATATAATGCACAAATACCAAGGTAAGAAATAGTCAGACTAACGGAATAAAATACAGTGTGAAAGCATCCATCATCTAACCTCTGCGGAAGTGGAACTGTAACAATTTGTAACTGTAACAGATAGTATTTCTTATTGTTTTCTGGTATAAGGTGCCACTGTGATTGTAGATACAAAAAACAGGGACTGCCGGTGCCTTCACAAATACATGGATGAAATAAGAAATGCTATTTTTGTTAATCTGGCCTTGGAAGCTGGATCTTTTAAAAAAGGAAAAGAAAAAGAGGGCACATTTATGAGGCAGACAAGGCAGAATTTTGACTAGGGTCTGATTCACATGCAACAATCCATATATTTCCCAGGCACAAGGGCTATTTAAACTAGAAGGGATTTACAGTAGATTTGGAAGGGACCAAACTATCATCTAGCTGAAGCTTTACAGCAGGTGTGGGAAACATTTGGCCCTCCAGATGTTACTGAATTACAACTTTGGGAGGAATAACTAATACCTTGGAAGACAGAAACAAACTGCACAGGGATCTTGATAGGCTGGAGGACTGGGCTGAAAACAGCAGAAAACAAATATGATGATGATTGTGTTTATTACCTGCCCTTCACCAGAAGGTCCCAGGGCAGGTTACAGCAATATAAACAACTTTTAACAAATTTTGAAGGAAATGAAAGGAGGGGGATAAAAGTAAACCACCCAGAGTGGTAAACAGAGCCTGGTTGATGCCAGGGCATTTGGACTCTGGTTTTAAGTGTTCCTTCCATCTGGACATACTGATGTCTCATCTTCAGCACTCAGCCCAGGAAGCTCCGTGTCATGATGACGACAATGACGACAACAACAACAACAACAGCAATTCTAACAGAGAGAATGTCAACAGGTGAAGCTTTCCCCATAATTGTATTTCCATACTGAAATTGAAATGAACTGCCTTCAAGTCGATCCCGATTTATGGCGACCCTATGAATAGGGTGTTCATGGTAAGCGGTATTCAGAGGGGGTTTACCATTGCCTCCCTCTGAGGCTAGTCCTCCCCAGCTGGCTAGGGCCTGCTCAGCTTGCCACAGCTGCACAAGCCAGCCCCTTCCTTGTCCGCAACTGCCAGCTGGGGGGCAACTGGGCTCCTTGGGACTATGCAGCTTGCCCACGGCTGCACAGGTGGCAGGGCAAGTAACCCCTGAGCCACTCACTGGGGGGGTGATCTTTAGCTGGCCTTTACACCCAGGAGACATGAGGGGATTTGAACTCACAGACTCTGGACTCCCAGCCAGGCTCTCCTCCCCACTGTGCTAAGGCTTAATTTAATTTATATTTAATTTCTGCCTGCCATGCAGCTGTTAAAGGCACAAGAGCCCTGCTCTCCCCCAATGCCAATCCAAAACCATGCAAAGAACTCAAGAGTAAAAATAACAAAATTTGCGCAACTTAACATATTTTACAATAAAAAGTATTTAAAATGAACATATACAACTGTATAAAAACATCCTCAAAGCCTCGATAAACAGCAATAAAAATACACTGAGCATGTGCAATTCCATATTTTAAAACTCAATTTACTCATCATTTTTTGTTCACTTATTAGCTTGCGTCAGCCACTAACTCTCAGCCTAACAGACCTCATATCTGTTACTCTGTTGAATTCTATAAGACTTACTTCCAAGTAGACCTGGTTACGATTGCAGCCTAAGTCCTTATATCAGCTTTTCCCAACCAGTGTGCCTCCTGATGTTGTTGGACCACAACTCCCATCAGCCTCCCATTGGCAATGCTGGCTGAGGCTGATGGGAGTTGTGGTCCAACAACATCTGGAGGCACACTGGCTGGGAAAGGCTGCCTTATATTATAAACATACATTTTTACTTTCTTTAACCAGAATGATGTATCTTTGTACCAAAAAGCCTCATTCCCCTCCCAAAAAAGTAGTAAAAGTTTCACAGCTTCAACAGAATCTTAATCTGGGCTGATTACTGCAGTTTGATTTTCCTGGGAGTAAACTCTCTGTGCGGTGGGAGTGGAGTGTGCCGGACAGAAGGAAGGGGAGGTGGAGGTGGCTGCGTGCACACACAGTGCAGTCTTGCAAGTTGGTGATGCACAGAACAGCCATTAATTATTTTTTTAAATTAATAAATACTTTTTATCTTGGCTCTTTGCGACCCCCCTGGGATGACTTTGCGACCTTCCTGGGGGTCCTGGCCCCCAGGTTGGGAACCACTGCTCTACACCATACTATGTCACTCTGGCAAATCCACAATTTTGGTTATTGGAGGTGGCTTCAACTCACGATAGCAGCAACATATTACATATTAGACAGGAGCCATCTCTGTTAAAGACTTTCCTCTTTCAACAAGCCTTTTAAGTTGAGACCTATCCCAGCCTGCGTCTGTATTGGAATTGCTTTTTAATATGTTTTTTTAATCTTTTTTTCCTAAACAATATGTTTTTAACCCTTTTATTGAAGATGTTTTTAAAGCTTTAAAAGAAGTTTTTAAAGTTGTTTTGTTTTAATGTATTTTAAGGTCTGTTTTTATGATGTTTTAAATTGTTTTTAGTGCTCTTGTTTGCTGCCCTGGGCTCCTGCTGAGAGGAAGGGCAGGATACAAATTAAATAATAAATAAATAAAATAAATAAACATGCCATCAGTATGTGCAAGTGACTACCAAAGCGGTCTTCAGTGCTCAACATATAGATGGAGTGTTACAAAATATTGCAGGAAATGAGAACATCAGTTTTACATACTTATAAACAGCAACAGTTGCAGCTATGGTGCTCCGGAATGAGAAGGTGGTGATGACGATAGTAAAAATAGTCTGAGACATCTTAATTCATGGTAGACAATATGGTCCAGTCCAGATATTGAGACTGCTTCCCCCCCCCACTCTTTCCCACCTCCCCTGGTATTTTACTTAAGCTGTGTGCCTGGCAAAGGCACAAGCCAAAGGGCATGAGCCAAAGGGCTCTCATCCTCCAGCTCTCAGCCAAGTGCGAGCAGCCAGAGCATGAGATGATGGCCAAAGTTGTCAATGGAGCATGAAACGGAGTAAGTAAACTCGCTGGTGGTGAGGGAGAGTGTAGCTGCTGGTTGGCTGAAGCAACATGTGTTTATGGTAATCTTTATGGCCACCTTGGGTGTGAGGTTGATATTTGTGTCTGCTACCAGTGCTGATTGGTTATGTATCAGGAGATTGTAACTGGGATTGAGTTGATGGGAAAAAATGTATATTCCCCCATGGGAGAGGAATATTAGATGGTCCAATGGATGTGGGGCATGAGTCGATTAGTGCTTCAGAGATTAGGAGAGTATCTTACATGTGTATGCTGGACAGTGATCCTTTGTATGTGGGTTTGTAATATTGTTGAGTATGAGTAATTTATGTATGAGTGGTTGGTTGACAGAGATAATGTATGAGGTAGTGAATGATTGTAGTGGTTGTGGGAATGGATGGCGAGAGTGAGTGAATGAGCAGTTATATGGATAGTGTGATGGCTGGAATTTTATATTATGCTACCTTGTAATGCTCTCTTTATTTATATTGATACTGAGTTTATGGATATGGATATTGTTTATGTGTGTATTTTGTTTTTATGTACTTATTGTGTGTGTTTATTGTTGTGCGCACCCCTATCTCTGAGTAGTGTTTTTCTTTGGAATGAAGGTCAACGGAGATTATGGTGTCTTATAGGACATATTTTATTTACACATATGTACAACCTGAGCCAAGAACCAAGTTGGAGAGGTTCTCAGCGTTAACATTCCAATAGACCTTGCTCCCCCATCATGCTTCCAAAGAGGCACTTGAAAGCCATGGCTTGAGATTCAGACACTGAGGGCAAACAAGTCTCTCTGTCCCTTTTCAGCTTCCAGTTTCACCTAGACTCATTCTAAAACACAGACCACTTCTTAGCTGTCAGATGAGGGGGCCTCCCACCATGTGTGTGTGGGGAGAGCCTCTCTCCTGAAAGAGTTCCTATCGCACACATTGCTCTCCTAGCTAAATCCTTACACATGTTAATGGGAGCCATTTGGCAAGCTTGGCTGAACCCATTAACTTGACAAAGGAAACCAGTCTGAACAGTAGAGCAGGTTTCTTCCACTACAGATCCCAACTCTCACATACAGGATTTAAAATCAGAGGCTGGAAAGAAGACCCAGAGACACTATCCATCTCAACCCACGAATCCTATAACAATACGTTTGTGTGTCTATGTGTGTAAGCTGCTTCAAGACCTTCAGATAGTAAGCAATCTATAAATTGAAGAATGAATGAATGAATGCTGTTAAACTATAAGTCCCATCATCCCTGATCATTGGCCATGCTGGCTGCTGGGGCTGTTGTTGGAGTCCAACAGCACTTAGAGGGCACCACATTGTCTGTCCCTGCCCTAAATCTAAGTATCATATCATACTGTGTTTCACGTGCCCTAAGTTCCTGGAGCATTCTCTTGCATTCATTTAAGAACATAACAAGAGACCTGCTGGATCAGACCAAAGGCCCATCTAGTCCAGCATCCTATTTCCCACAGTGGCCAACCAGGTGCCTATCAGAAACTCAAAAGCAGGACATGAGCTCATTAGCACTCTCCTGTTCTTGCCCCCATTGCTTTTGTTTTGCCATGTTTGCTAAAAATAAAGGAACATGTTACACAGCGTTTTGGAAATTTCTGCTGAGATTCTAATTTTCATACTCTTCAGATGAGTATCAAGGTGCAATCTTCTCTTAACATAGACTGTCATCTCAGTACTGATGTGCTTTTCAGAAGTTGTCTGTTGCTCTGTGAGAATTGTCAGTAACCATGTAATTATTCCTGTTTACATGACAGAACTATTTTTGCATGTCCCATTTAGCATTTGCTAAACTGCTGTTCTGCTTACCCCTCCCTGCTAACAATGGACTGCAGATTTTGTTTTTTCATATAATTACAACTTTGTTTTTAAACTCTTGCACAGTGGAAGGCTTTTGCTTCAGTAACATTCAATTTGATGTTTTCCACTGTTCTGTGAAGTCACCTCTGTGAGAATGCCCCAAGAATGCATTAGGCAATTCTGACCTTGAGATTCAAGGCCTGGTGTTGACCTCACCCTGATTTTACACTTACAGCTCAACTTTACCAGATTCTGCAAGCACGGTTCCACCATGTGCATGTCTCTAGTGTTTGCCTGTTTGTACCTATACATTAGGTCTTGAGCAAGGCTGGATTATAATGGTGCAACTGGAACACAGACACACACACACACAAGGGCCTATGTCTGCAAGGGGGTTCCCACTGTTGTTTCACTCACTGCATGCCTTGCCTTTCCATCTACATATGTTGCAGTACATTAAGTCATCTAAGTAAGTAAAATAACTATATAAATAAATTTTAATTTGATTCTTTGTTTTATTTCATGAATTTCTTTTGGAGGAAGGGGACCCTTTTTGGAAACTGCACCAGGTTTCCCAACCATCCACTGGCTGCCAGTTTGTTTCCGGTCACAATTCAAAGTGCTGGCTTTGACCTATAAAGCTCTATACGGCCCAGGTCCAGGCTATTTGTCAGACCGTATCTCCCCATATGAGCCTGCCCGGGTGTTGAGATCCTCAGGAGAGGCCCTTCTCTCAGTCCCAATACCTTTGCAAGCGCGATTGGTGGGGACGCGAGATAGGGCCTTCTCGGTGGCTGCCCCCAGGTTCTGGAACTCTCTTCCTAGGGAAGCACGAATGGCCCCTTCCTTGCTATCCTTCCATCGGCAGGCAAAGACTTTTTTATTCCGACAGGCTTTTGGACTAGAAGATGTTTAAGATAGGGCCTCATAAGGTCTGTTGTATTGTTCTATGGTCCTATTCTTAATGTTTTAAATTGTCTTAGTATCTTAAGTGTATGTTTCATGGTTTTAATGTCACGAATAGTTTAATTCTATTTTAATTGTATATTTTTGTATGTTTTTTTTACCCATGTGTAGTTTTTATTTGTAAGCCGCCCTGAGTTCCAGTTTTGGAAAAAGGGCGGGGTAAAATTAAAGATTCATTCATTCATTCATTCATCTTTCTCTAGCCTTGGAGATGAGCTTCCCCTTCATACGTTAGTGTGTTTACTAGGAGACGTGCTGAATAACCAACAAACCTGTCCATCATGCAGCATGAATCAACCCTTAGAAGTGTGCAGAGCCAAAATGACTCCAGAAAGTGACTCCACTGGGTTCTCCGGGAGGACAGATATATGAATGAGTTCACCAGAAAGCCCATCCAATTTGTATACAAGACCTCAAATGGGTTTGAAAACATTAAAAGTAATTCCATGCAATAACCTATTGTTATGTGCATCCCAGTTCTCTGAGCAATAAGGTTTATGTGATTCTAGCTCTTACTTTGGGGTTATTTACTAGTTCCTTGGAATGATATTACTGGAGAGCAGAGATGGGGAAGAACTTTGATTCCGTTTGCATTTAAAGGAGAACTCGCCTAATTTGCACTTTCCAAAACAATATGTGAACCAAAACACAAACATCTTTTGAAATTTGCACTTATATGGATTTTGCAATGCATTTCACCAGCCAAGTAATGGGCACATAAATGCATATGCTAGAGCAAAGTGTGCATTCAAATGCATATGTTAGGAAAAATAACACCAAAAATGCATTAGATTATGGGAAATAGTTTTGCAAAAGTGTGCATATTAAGTAAAATTGTATATAAACTGTGTATTAAAGCTTTTTAAAAGATGTTTTTAAAGATGCTTTATTTTAATATGCTTTTAATGTGTTTGTTTTAAAGTCTTTTGTTTTTAAGATGTTTTAGAGTGTTTTTTGTGTTTTTGTTTGCCTTCCTGGGCTTCTTCTAGGATATAAATTTCATAAATAAATAAATATGTCGATGAAGTTTTAGGAGATTTTTTTTTAAAAAAACCACAAACTGATGTGGGAATGTAGAGAACTGAACTTAAGAATGGGAAAAATTAGAAACAGAGAGAAACCAAAATTGAGATATTCACCCATCCCTACTGGAGAGTGGTGTTTATGTGGTTTATTTACACATACAGTATATACAGGCTGAGCATAGGTGGAGATACAGCTGAACTTCAAGAAGGGTTCCAAATTTACTGCGGCTCATCATATATCTAGGGGAACTGCAAACATCATTAGATATCTTACAGGAAGCAGTTCAACTCTATGTAGCCTTTGACCAATCCCAAATAAGACTGAAACAAACATCCAGCTTCTCCTTTCTTTCCTAATCACAGAAATACCTGCTTTAGCACATTATACAACTGAGCAGACAGAGAAGGCTATTTAAGCCACAATTCTCAATTGGCTCTCTCCTTCCAAGAGAGTCCATCTAGTGAGAGAAGCTATCAGTGGTGCTGCTAGTTGGACTACTGGGCACATGTCTGAGGCCCTGCATAGCTCAGAGGACTCCACACAACTGCCCCATCCCCCAAGTAATGCCAGGAGATGCCTCTGTGGTGCCACAGCAGCAAGTGGAACCAGTGCATGAGAAAGCAAATGGCTACATTGGCAGCTGAGGCTCCAGTTCCTTTCCCACCATTTTAATTTTAAAAATGTCTGACTCCAGGGTGAGAGTGGTGGCAGGTGCATACATGTTTTTGCCTTCTTAGATTTTTTTTAAAATGTTGTATTTTTAATAGACAACTTGGAAGGACACAGAAAAGGAGAGGAAGTCAGAGAGAAAGAAGAAAGGAAAACCTCTTGCTGACTTCTGAGTCATAGATTTAACAGCTATGACCTTTTGAAAGAGTGGAAAATTCACCCTAACCTGCCTGTCAGGGAAAAGATGTTTACCAAATTGGTATTTTCCTTCAGGAGGGCTTAATTATTATAATTTTGTGTAGTTCTACTTTTATTAATATTGATTGTAGTTGAGAGAAAAGGCAAGTAACAGGTGACATGATAGAAGTGTATAAAATTATGCATGGCATGGAGAAAGTGGATAGAAAAACGTTTTTCTCCTCTCATTACCCTAGAACTTGTGGACATCCAGCAAAGATGAATGCTGGAAGATTCGGGACTGACAAAAGAAAGTACTTCTTCATGCAACTCATAGATAAACTATGGAATTTGCTCCCTCAGGAGGCAGTGATGACCACCAGCTTAGATGGCTTTACAAGAGGTTTAGGCAAATTCATGGAAGATAAGGCTATCAGTGGCTCCTAGCCATGATGGCCATGCTTGGCCTCCATAGGCTGAGGCAGTATGCTTCTGAATACCAGTTGCTAGAAACTGCAAGAAGGAAGACCTGTGCTCAGGTCCTGCTTATGGGCTTCCCACACACATCTGGTTGGCCACTATGTGAACAGGATGCTGAATTAGATGCGCCATTGGCCTGATCCAGCAAGACTGTTTTATGTCCTTATGATTTGTGCAATCCCATCCAGGGCCAATGCTCAAGATGAGCAGACCTACTATTGCCACCTTGTCCTTCTCCGCACACTTACATTTTTATTGTTTTGCTGCTGCATGAGTGTCAGTGGTTTCTGCTGTACTGTGAGGACAGGCCCTTAGAGCAAGGCATTGTGGATGCGGTGGTTAGGACAGCAAGGTCTTTGCCACAACAGCTGAAAACTCTGTTTATAAGTCAGTGTTAAAGCAACGTTAAACAGAATTTTGAGACATTCTGGTAAAGCAGCAGCAGTGCAGGTGTTCTCCCAGGCTACTTCATCCATGATGCCTTACTCTGAGGAAGGACCCCTTCTTCAGACGGAGACATGGGGACGAGTTAGGTGTTCTAGAGAGCCCCATATAGCATACGACAGCAGTCAGTAGATTGGCAGGTAGTGATGAGAGCAATGATTGCAAGTCAAGCAGGCAGCAGCAATGGCTGATTGCCCAATTGGCCAGCCAGGGAGACTACAGCTCTGTGGGCAGCAAATGGAGAGCATGATCTGCCTCCCTTCCCTATTAGCTGCCTGAATCATGTGGCTCAATGTGGCTTACAGTGGCTGGGCCCATATTGTGCTTGGTTTATTTCAAGAAAGGGTGGGATATAAGTTAATTAATAATAATAATAAAATAATAAGATGTTCAGTCCTCACTGGGAATGTGAGGATTTTCACAACTCGGGTAAATATATCCACACTTCTCTGGATTGCTAGCATACTTGCCTGGCCTTTGATACTTGAGATATATATGTTTTTAGGACTACCCTATTCTTGTGTTTGTAATTTGTTTTAAACATTTTTAATGTTGTATTTTAGACTGCTTTGACCTGTCCTGGGACCTTAGGGTGAAGGGTGGGTATATAATAAGAAGAAAAAGAAGTGGCATTCAATGAAATAATTGCACTAGTGCAAGGATTAGTGCTCATACAATGGGACTTTCCCTCCTCTCCCCCCCCATGTAACTCATGCCATCCCCAAATCTGCTCCAGAAAGTTGGGGGAACCCCCACAAACAGACTGTGGAGATGCGTGAGGGAGGAGATGGGGAGAACATTCCATTGTACAAGGAGAATGTATGCCTTAGTGCTACATTGAATACAACCCAATAATAATAATAATAATAATAATAATGGGATATACAGAGCGCATGTAGGAAAATATGGAACTTTCCAATGCTTTGTAATGATGTTCACTAGCTCATGTAATCTGAGGACCACATTGCACATTATTATTTTCCTGTAAGAAACACTTCTCTATACAAAATATTGATCTACAGCAGAGATATGAACCTGTGGCCGTCCCAGTCACCCCTGAATACTGCTCATGCTGGCCAGGGTTGAGGGATACCAATAATATTTAAAGGGCATTTTTCTTATACACAAAAGTGCTTTTTGTTATGTAAATTTGTATAGATATTAGCAGAGATCGTCAACGGTCTGAGATGTGTGTGTGCTAGTGTGTGTCTTTACCTAAGCAGCAGGCTTTTACCTTGCATTGAGATAACTGAGATTTAAGACTTAGTAAAATAAGAAAAGCAAAATTTTTATAGAAATACATAGTAGATAGGAAAGGCATACCTAGTTCTAACTAACTAAGTTGGAGGTGCAACACCCAGGTTTGAGAGTTGCCCTCATGGCTCGGGAAAGAGCAGAGCCAAAGGTGTCTCCTCTCTCTCGGACAGTTGAAGAAGAGAAGAAGTGATAGGAAAGGGCAGAAGGAGGAGGGGCAGTCTAATGACGGAAGGAAGTCAGTCAGAGCATCACAGGTAAAGGTAGTCAAGCCTGTCCATCTGGAGGACCCTAACTCTATCTCCCTTCTGAAACATAAACAAAAGAACAAAACAGGAGTTGCTCTTGCCCCACTTCCAACACTTTTATGGCTATATATTCTATACATTTTGATGTATTGAAATATGCACATTTTAGAAACCATTGGGTGGTTTGTTAGCAACTGCTCCACAGTTAAGATCATCCACTATTATTAACATATCACAAATAAATATGTGATTTCTGAGCCCATATAAAGCTCCTCGCGAGACTAGTCTTAGTTTATGTCACTTATGTATATGCTTATTAGTAGCTCATCTCTAAGGTGCCAGGGCTCATGACTGCCTGGGCACCAAACTCTTTAACTTGAGAGTCGTGTCTCCTAGTTCCAGCTGTGTTCTTGGACAGGCTGTGCTTACTTGGAGATATGAAAAAGGCTTTGTGAGTCTGTAGAGAGGTGCTCCCCCCATCTTTTGCATTAGATATACTCCTGAAGGGGACAAAAAGCATTTTCAATGTTTCGTATTCTCGTGTTGTCTTAACCCAGAGCTGGTTTTGCCATATGTCTGATAATTAACTGCCTCTAAAACAATATCAAGATTTTCACCCAGTTTGCACATCACACTAAAGTTAAACCATGGGTTAGCAAGAGATGCGTGAGGAGGAAAGAGCAGCTGTGAGATTTGGGCACTCCTCCCCAATCTTCCTCCTACGCATCTGGGAGGAAGACTTTTGACAGCTTTTTCTTTCAGTTTCCCTGAATCTCGGCTTGTGTCATTCAGACCAGGAATTGTGGTTTATCACAAACTCTGGTTAGTTTAACAACCCAGCTTCAGAAACCAGTTTCAAGTTGCATTGTTTTATAACTGACCAGTTATAAACCTTAGTCTGGATGATATGACAAGCCAAGCTCTGCCACCCTAGTCAGAGGCAGCATGCTTCTGAAAACCAGTTGCCGGAAGCCTCAGGAGGGGAGAGTGTTCTTGCACTTGGGTCCTGCTTGCGGGCTTCCCCCAGGCACCTGGTTGGCCACTGTGAGAACAGGATGCTGGACTAGATGGGCCACTGGCCTGATCCAGCAGGCTCTTCTTATGTTCTTATGTTCTTAAGATTCAGCAAGGGTGCAGCGGGACAGGGAGAGGGGAGGGGAGAGTGCATGAGTCCAAGACTCACGGCAGCTTCTTTTTGATCAGGCACATCTCACTAAACCACATTTAGCCCAGTTGGTCTGCAGATTTCATGATTGCATCTTCCGGCCACAGTCTACACTGATAGATCTATTCTGTAAATGTAATTACCAAAAACCAAACCAGGATACTCTGATTTGGGCTCTGAATAGGTGGGAGATAGCTGAGAGCAGTGATCAAAGTTACTATATCTCTCTGTATCTCCTGACTCCCATCAACACAAAGCCAAAGATTATGAACTGAAGGCTCTGGTGAAGAAATCTGCTTATCAGAGGCATTTTTACAGAGAGAAGCCTATTCTCTCTCTCTCTCTCTCTCTCTCTCTCTCTCTGTGTGTGTGTGTGTGTGTGTTAAATGTAAATAATGAGCTGCACAGAATACTACTGAAACACTTAGGTTCTGCTGGGCTAAATATTACCTTTGATATATAAACAATTACTGGAGCATTTATCCTTGCATCAGAGCGTTCTCCCAGCTACATTACACAGCCAATTGAGGATGTCATAATCCATTGTCTCTGTGTGAAGAACAGATTGTAGTTTGAGGCAGACTGAGAACAGAAGGGCCGAGTGTTGGGCTTTGAAGCATCTTATGATGTTGACTGTCCTCTGGAGATCTGATGTGGCATCAATAGATGTCGGCTGTTTTGGAGTATTTACACTATGCTTCCACCTATGTTCAGCCTGCATATTTGTAAATATATGCAAATATTTCAGAACATCAATAAGCCGCCAGTGACCTCCTTCCAAAGGAAACTAAACCTGGGTAAGTGCTGTATGCTTGGAACTTCCCACCACTCAGAAAAGTGAGGTGTGCAAAACAGTATATGTGCAAATGCAACACCTTATCATGTTGCTGGATCCTCTGGCTGTCTTTTCTCCAAAGAGGAGCAGAGCTGACTAGGGGAGATGGCAAATAACTGGGGCTTTCGGTAGCAATAAACCGAAGCAACTTCCTGTCTCTCTTTCACAAGCACCCTGGTGTAATATCCTTCCTCTCTGGTGTAGACTTACTAGAACAATCTCCCAAAACCGAAAAATAAAATAAGAAAAGTAAAGCCTACATTCTTTTAAAGAGACAGTAACATAGGTAATGTTTCCATTGATCTCTAAAGGTTAAAGAACACATTGGAAACCCTCTTTCCTCCCTTCTTCCTTCACACAAAATTAGCACAGAGAGACTTCTGTTAGTCTGCAGAGAGGCCTGGGCTACATGCATCTTGGGTGTTATGCCAATGGGGTGAGTACCAAGCACTTCTTATGTGTTCCCACAAAAACAAATATTCCCCATCTTAACGAGTATAGCAGAACTGAGACAAGTTGTTGCATAGTTATTTTTCTCTCTCTACCAAAGGGCAGACAATGTTTCAGTCTGATATGAGGCAGAACCAGAATCAACAGGTAGACAACATTGTGAAATAAAACAGCAACCAAGGGGAAGGCAGTAGCTGTGCTTGACATTCGTACCCTGTCAGCACTGCTTCAGCTCCAAAGTTCAGAAGCAGTTTGAATGACAGAGGCCTTTCCGCTGGATCCACAGATCCTCGGACCAATGTGAATTCATGAACCTTCCCTGGATGGAAGTTTAAATTAACCCTTGCCACACAAATCTCTGCCCTGTCCTCAGCATAAATTTACCCTGGCAGTATCTCATACAACACTGCTGCACCTTTAGATTTAAATTATAAATATAATACTTTTCATTCTTTCACACTAAATATAATTCTAGGCAATACTTTAACATTGATCCAGTCTGGTAGATTTTTCAAATGACAGTAGATTTTCCCTTTAAATAGGACCTTGTATAAACAAACAGAAAGGGCAGAATACAGTCATAAGAGAGCCACAGATGTGGCACAGAGAACAAATTGCTATACTTAGGGCCCAATCATACCTAACTGCAAAAGCTGCATTTTTCATATTCGGTTGGTGGCCTCAAGATCCATACATGTCCTGTTTGTGGTTGATTATTGTGAAAACCCAATTATCAAGCATCCATACTTTTGGGCTTTTTTTTGGTCTAAATTGCTTTAGCATTGGCCACTCCCCTAAGTCCACCCCTTTTCAGTGATTGGTCCATAATGGTTGTTCGCTTTTCGCATGGTTTTTCAGAAGAGCGCAGAAACGTATGTCTTTTTTTTTTATTCCCACGCATGCGCAGGTTTGTGGCTGTGCTATTGGGGGGAAAGGAGACAAGGGGCTTGTCATATGACGGAGGAATGTCCATGGACCGCCTATTTCAGGAAAGTGTGGCATTGCATCCGAGCACACACATGTTAATGCGATTGATTATCGGTTTAGGCAAACATATTGGGTTTTCGGTGGTATTTCTAAAGGTGATTTGTGAATGCGAAAATCGGTACTAGCTTGCAGGGTTGGCTCCAGGCATGTGGGGGCCCTTGGGCATCAGCTTGCCCTGGCCCCTCGGTGGGTAGGTGGGTGTGCGTCTGTGCGCAGCCCCCTGTCTAGTCTTTACCATTGCCTTTAATGAAGATGGTGGCCGTGGTTTCCCTAAGGGGAATGAAGCCTCCGCCGCCATCTTTGTTGATGGCACACGTGCATGTTACGTGTGCACATCTCTGCCATCAACTAAGATGGCAGCAGCGGCTTCAGTACCTTAGGGAAGCTGAGGCCGCCATCTTCATTAAGGGCAATGCTAAAAAGCCAGCTGGCAGGTAAGTGGGGGGCATGGGGGCGTGTGGATCATGGAAGGGGAGCAGAGGGCCCCTCAGGGGTCCCTCGGGGGCTCCTGTAGCTCCAGGGCCCTTGGGCCAGTGCCCAACCTGGCCCCCTTTTAGAACTGGCCCTGCTAGCTTGCAACGTCAAATGGACGAAGATGAATGAATGAGGACACAAAGCTATAACACTGCAGATTATATAGTTGTATGAATGGACCCCCAGACTGGGGAGAGCAACATTTAAATCTATGTTCAGTCATGAAGCTAGTGGGTAGCTTTGGGTAAATCACCATAACACTACTGAATTGTTCTCCCTCCGTGTGATTGCCATTGCATGAAGTGAAGAATCTACCTGTGTGAGTTTCTGCAAGACCTGCTCCCTGCATTTCTGGCTGATTTCCACCTGGCCTGGAAGGGTGGGGCCCTGTCTCTCTCCAGCTACAAAAGCAGCAGTTGCTGAAGGGGCCAGAGACCATCTACCTGTGTGAGTTTCTGCAAGACCTGCTCCCTGCATTTCTGGCTGATTTCCACCTGGCCTGGAAGGGCGGGGCCCTGTCTCTCTCCAGCTACAAAAGCAGCAACTGCTGAAGGGGCCAGAGACCATCTACCTGTGTGAGTTTCTGCAAGACCTGCTCCCTGCATTTCTGGCTGATTTCCACCTGGCCTGGAAGGGCGGGGCCCTGTCTCTCTCCAGCTACAAAAGCAGCAACTGCTGAAGAGCCCAGAGACCATCTACCTGTGTGAGTTTCTGCAAGACCTGCTCCCTGCATTTCTGGCTGATTTCCACCTGGCCAGGAAGGGCGGGGCCCTGTCTCTCTCCAGCTACAAAAGCAGCAACTGCTGAAGGGGCCAGAGACCGTGTGTGTGTGTATGTGTGCGTGAACCTGCTGCTCGGGATGTCTATAGACTACTGGGGTTTTGTTTAGTATTATATGTTATATTTTACTCTATGTTATATTTTAGTCTATGTATGCCGCCTAGAGTGGCCGTTAATTCGGCCAGATAGGCGGCCTAGAAATAAAATTTTATTATTATTATTATTATTAAGAATGAGGCCATGCTCACTTACCTCACCCACACCATCATATCCCCTGCAGGCCTCAGCACCCCATGCATTGTGTGTGGGGAGGTCTGAAGAAGGGAAACTGCTCTATGCATATAAGCTGTCCATGGAATTTAGAACCCTGAGCAGTCAGGACTCTATCTCACGGGAGCACTTCAGACTTGCTCTTCCAATACATGCTCCAACCCTGAAGCTATTATTTCTATTGGTAGGAAAAATCCCACGATCTAGCAGGATGCAAATGTTTAAGTTATATGGGAAAAAAATCAGATAGAGTTAAAACTTGCAAAACAGTGCATTAAAAGTAGTTAGTCCAATAAATGTTATTTCCTTATAAATTTTATCATTTATTCTTCTCGATCAATGAAACCACTATAATCTACAGTCAGAGATGGGGGAGAAATTTGATTCAGCTCATATTTAACCCCAAATCTATCAGCTTTGCACTTTCTGAAATAATATGAGAACCACAACACAGCCATTCTTCAAAATCCACACTTACCCAAATTTTGCAATGCAGTTTTCCAAACAACACTTACAGAAATGTGTATATTGGGGGAAAGTGTGCGTAAAAATAAATTTATTGCTGAAAACAATATACAAACATGTGTTATAGTAGGATAAATTGTTGGCAAAAATGTTTACATTTTTTAAGACTACATACAAAAATGTATTTATTAGGAGAAATTGGCACAAAAATGCTGAAGAATTTTCATGAGGATTTAAAAAAAGAATTGCAAATTTCTGCAGAAATGTGAACTGAATTGGAGATTGAAAACATGAGACACCGAGAGAACCCAAAATGACAGATCCTTCCATCCCGATCTACGGTGGGAGATAAATTCAGTGTTTGTTAGATTAAGGGCTCTGGCTCAGTTAAAGCAATTGCCATATCAAGTAGCATGGATTGCCTTGATACAAGAAGTTAATTATCCACACTTTAATTATCCTATGGTTTAACAGTCATTTCCCTCTTCCCAAAGAACTCTGGCAACTAGTGAGGAGATGGGCCACAGCAGGGTACAACAGCTAAGGTTGCCAGGTCAGAAGCATCCCAAAACCTGGGATTTTAGGGGCGGGCCCGAGTGATGTCACAGGGCGGGGCCAAGTGATGTCACAGGGCGGGCCCGAGTGATGTCATGGGGTGGGCCCAAGTGATGTCATTAAGCATGATACATTAAGCATCAATCACAGTTGCTTGGAGCGTACAATTAAAAAAATATCTGACGAAATTAAGCTAGATATCTTAGCTAAAAGATGGAGCCTGGGTAGGGAACATTTTATCTAGCCTACTTGCTTTCGACAAGAAGGGTTTAAGTGCCTTCAGGCCAGGCCAGTCATCAGAAGGTCACTGTAGGAAGAAAGGAGCCTAGTGTTGTGGAGATGTTAGATGGGAGCATTTGGGAGTAAAGATGGATGCCCCTGAAGGCTGCAATTCTAAACTCACGTACTAAGAGACTAAGCCCCCATAGAACTCAACAGGACTGAGTAGATATAGTTTGGATTCTGAGTAGATATAGTTTTGGTAAAGCTTGACTAGGGATCCTCTGCAAAGACATCCATATCCAAGCAGGGTTGGCAACCCCCTGCCTGGAATGCCCTGCCCTTTTAATGTGGCTGCTCCAAACTTCTTTACAGATTTGACCCTTCACTTCAGAAAGAGGTCTAAGAAATGAGTAAGAAGATTCTCTACCCTTTCTGTCTGCATAGATGCCCTCATCCTTCCCCTGCGCCCAGCAGAAGCTCTGGGCCAGGTGGGATGCAATGGCATCTCATAAAGGACACCCTCCCCTTTCATGGGGTGTATGATTTGTCCTGGCCAAGAGCAGATTTTGGGGTGGGGACCCCCAATTACTTATTTTTCCTGTATGTCTTTTTCTACTTTGATTTTGTATAGATGCCCTCTTCTGTGCCTGCACCCAGCAAAAGCTCTGGGCCAGGAGGGACGCAGTGGCATCTCATAGAGGACACCCTCCCCTTTCCTGGGGTATATGATTTGTGCTGTCCCAGAGCAGAGTTTGGGGTGGGCACCCCAGTTACTTATTTTTTGCTATGTGTTTTTGTCCATTTTGATTTTGCATAAATGCTCCCCTCCGTGCCCTGCGCCCAGCAGAGGCTCTGGGCCAGGCAGGACGCAGTGGTATCTCACAGAGGACACCCTCCCCTTTCATGGGGTGTATGATTTGTCCTGGCCCAGAGCAGATTTTGGGGTGGGTACCCCCAGTTACTTTTTTTCTATGTGTTTTTGTCCATTTTGATTTTTCATTGATGCACCCTTGCATGCCCGGTGCCCAGCAGAAGCTCTGGGCCGGATGGGATGCACTGGCATCTCATAGAGGACACCCTCCCCTTTCCTGGGGTATATGATTTGTCCTGGCCCAGAGCAGATTTTGGGGTGGGCACCCCCAGTTACTTATTTTTTCCTGTATGTTTTGGTCTGCTTTGATTTTGCATAAATGCCTTCCTCCATGCCCTGCACCCAGCAGAAGCTCTGGGCCAGGTGGGATGCAGTGGCATCTCATAGAGGACACCCTCCCCTTTCCTGGGGTATATGATGTGTCCTGTCCCAGAGCAGAGTTTGGGGTGGGCACCCCCAGTTATTTATTTTTATGATTTTATGACTTCATTATGTATTTATGATAATATCAGAAGCCTGATGATTTTGATTGCATAAATGTATTGTTATTCTTGACGGGGAGAGTCCCCTGATCACAGTGATATATCATACAGGGTACCCCAACATATATTTTGGGGTTCAGAGACATGTTAAGTTTGGTTTGAAGTTGCTGTAGTTGTCAACTCTTCTTTTTTAGTGTTTTGAACTTTCAAGCAAATAAGGAACTGGGAGCTAGGAACCAACTTCAGCGTCATATCAGTTAAATAGCTTAAACAGTCACGGGGGGTGGCTGACATTTTGGTGTATATCTCAGGAACCAGACCACCTAGAAACTTAATTTTTTAAAAAATTGAAGCTGAGAGTCCAGAGATTAAGGGGTACTATCCCGAGAGCTGGAGGGTCCCCCCAAAAACCAGAGACTCCGGCCAAAAACCGGAGACCTGGTAACTCTAATCCCAACAGAGAATTCACATCATCCTCACTTTTACTGGAATTCCCAGGATTCTTTTGGGAAATCTATTACAGCAAAAAATGGTATATAAACAAAGTTGTACTAGCAATTTTTATCACACCCTCCCCATCCCTGTCTATATGTTGTGCATGGCTTTTCTCACCAGACTTTCAGGCTGCATACACACAATATCTTATTCTAGAATCAATGGAGACTAAGTACTCATTTTTTCTATGTATACTACATGCAATCTAGATCTATTGCATATTTTTTGACCCTGTAAAGCGCTTCTTCAGAAACTGGTTTCATTCTAAAAATAAAAGCTCCGTGCAGTTTCATTCTGTGTTACTGTGCACTGTGTCTATTTGAAAGCAATTGTAGGTGTTCCTGGCAATGGGGAATGTATCAACGATGTTGTAGGTGGGCGCATACCAAGATTGCACTTCTTCATTCACCTGGGGCATGTGCAGGGAGGAAAAGGTGTTGATAACCTAATCAAGGGAAGGGCTTTCAAATGCGTGTCAAGTAATCACACCCACCCTTGTGGATGACAGAATCGAGAATTACTCTAGATTGACAGCATGTTGAGGACAAGCACAAACGAATCCAGATCCAGAAATATATATATATATATATATATTGTGCTACAAACGGCTTAGTGTGTATGCAACCTATGGCCACATTCACACCATACATTTGTTCTACTATTATTCCACTTTAAACCATTGTAGCTTCTCCCAGAGTATCCTGGGAAGTGTAGTTAGTGAAGGCTGCTGAGAGTTGCTGGGAGACCCCATTCCCCTCAAGAGCTACACTTCCCAGAGTTCTCTGGGAAAGGGGACTGACAGTTAAACCACTCTGGCAACTGTAGCTCTGTGAGGAAAATATGAGACCCCTAACAGCTTTCAGCACCCTTTGCAAATCACACTTCCCAGGATTCTTTTGGGGAAGCCATGAATAAAGTGGAATAATAGTGGAATAAATGGACCGTGTGAATGTGGCCTGTGACTGCTGTTTAAACTGATTACTTTAAGAAGCCATTTGGAATTTTGGCATGGGAGTTGCTGAAACTGGCAAATATGCAGGAAATTATATACAAGGGGCCATCTCTGTAGCTGGATTGTGATCCATATGCATGAAATACTGAGAGAAAACTTGGCACACATGAATAGATAACTACATGTTACATTGGAGCTCCCAATATGTTTTTGTTAAAGCAGATGTGACTCCCCCTCACTTGGAGTAGGACTGTGGGCTTTAACTGTCCCTCCCCATGTCAGGGTCCAATCCAGGTCACCTCAGAACTGCATCAGGGAAAATTCAGCGGTTTAAATTTTTAATTTTCAGAGCTTCAGAGCAGAGGGAAAGATCCTTATGAAGGAAAGTCTGTGGATCCTTATATAGGATTAATGGCATCATGGCATCCATGCACAAAAATGGGACTTGGGAGAACCCTAGGATTTGCAAAAGTACCAACAAACCTTAGGAAAATTAAACTCTTCTGGACTGGATCCCCAAAACAGCCCAATGATGACTGAAAATGCTTGGTGGTTATGGAATGCTGAAAGAGAGGTGGGGGTGGGGAGAGAGATGGAATGGAATGGTGTGTCGAAGAAGAAAGCTTGCCTGGCTGGGTGGAACCTTGAATTAGGGCATTCAGTACTGCAACATTTTGTTGCAGGTATCACTTGTTTTATCCAATTCCTCATCTCTTTCTTTTCATAACTTTGCTAACCCCTTCTTTCATTTGATTATGACAGATTTTACAGAATGTCCCAAAGTTGAAGTTTCTCCAGGAGCAACACATTTATTTCCTTTACCATACTATTTTTTCCCTCTCTCTCTCTCCTCTCTCTCTCAGGCTGCTTCAGACTGTGCTCATGCGATTGTAGTCATACAGCTGTTGTTGCTGGTAGTTTCACATGTCTGCACAGTATGAAGTGAACTTTGCTCTCTTAGCTTTTTAGAAAGGGCAGGACTTGCTTTTCAAACAAAAGAACTATTACCTAGAAGGTGTGGTAACCAGTTATCATTTAATGAGCATATCTTTCATTATAACCTCAGGAGAATGGCAGCAAGTATGAATTACAGCAGATGACACTTGCATACCTGAATGTTTATGACATTTGTGGTTCTGCTATGCAAGAGGCATAGGGAGGGGGGTCGGAACATAGGAGACTGCCGTATACCATTGGTCCATCTAGCTCAGTATCGCTTACACTGACTGGCAGTGGCTCTCCAGGGTTTCAGGAAAGGAATCTTTCAGGCAGGGCCTTCTGCATGCAAAGCAGATGCTTTACCACTAAGCCACAGCCCTTCCCTGGCAGGACTTCTGGGAGAAAGATGGGAAAGGGGCAGGTTATGGAATTACCAAGATGGAGAAACGAGGGGCTGCATCAAGTGAAGGTTGTTCCAGGGAAAGGTGGAGTGCACAAGGAGGCCTGAGAAGTGAGAAGGTGTGTGTTTGGAAGGCCTCTGTGTGCTGCGGCAGCTCTTGCCATTTGTCCACAACTCTGTCCATATCTTCTTTCTGCTCCAGGTATATAAAGGGGAGGGGCTGTCTGAGGCAGCGCCTTGGTGTTGCGCAAGCTTAGTGTTGCTCTTGGAGTCGGTTTGGAATCCATCCCCGCCAAGAAAAATCATTGCCACAAGCGCTGGAGAGGAACAGGCAAACCGACAAGTTCTTGTGACGGAAAGCCTGCCCCTTTTTCAGAGCTTGGAAGTAATTCGTTACAAGTAACAAATTACTTGTAATTCATTACATTTTTGAGGAATGAGTGGGTAATTCCTTTACATTTTGATTGTAATAGAACTAGGAGTAATTTTATTACGTTTGTGGAGTAATTGTAATGTTTCCATCATTACCTTTGGGCATTACTTGGGGGGGGGGAGAAGCAGAGGAAGTCTTCTGCTCCTCTGATTTGTGGATGAAAACCATGTGCCTCAAACTGGGCTTCTGTGCAGCGTCACTCATTCCTCATGCTCCTTGGGTGGGTAGGAGGCAACAAGGTGGAGAGTGAGGCAGGGTGGAGTGGAGAAAACAATTGTTTAAAAAAATGGATGATGGTGGTGAAGAATGGAGCGGAGGGAAAAAGGAGCCGGAGGGCAAGAACATGAATAAAGGAGCAGAAGGAGGCAGCAGCAGAATGGACATAAAGAACTGTGGATGTGAAATATGACAACATGTGTGTGTGTGTGAATACTGTGTTTGCACTTGGCACACAAAGTGGCCTCTACCACCCTCTCTGGCTACTGTGCTTCATTTGCAGTATTTTAACTTTTTTGCATCTCAGTGGAAAATGTTTGCTTGAGTGAGTGTCCCTTGGTTGGTAGTAGGGCAGGGTCCAGGAGGTGGTTAAGTGAGAGAGATTATGCTTGCTGGCTGAGGGTGTGTATGTGACCCTTGGTTTGATGTGCAAAGATCTGAGGAGTGGCCTCTGCCTTCCTCCCCACCTCCCTTACCAGTGGAAAGACCACCACTGCTATCTTATGGATAAAAAGAATTGTTTTACTACCTCTGTATGTGTGTGTGTATTTTTAATGTTGTTTTAAGCTACTTAGATGTGCAGCAGCCAAGGCCAGCACCTTGTAGGCTTTTTTGTTTAAGTAACTAAAATGTAATTGTAGTGATTACTTTTGAGAAAAAGTAAAGTAATCAGTTACTTTCAGAGCAATTGTAATTGTAACGGCAATTACTACTTTTTGGGCCATGTAATTGTAACTAATTTATTACTTTTTAAAAGTAATCTTCCAAACTCTGCCCTTTTTAGAGTGAGAATTTGATACTTGAATGGTTTTTGTTCCTCAGGTGAGATATTGCCTACTATGTTAGAAAAAGTGGTTTCTGTACCCGCAGGGTAAAAGCCTGATGGGGACAGTTTCTGTCCCTTTGAGTGAGAGACAAGGGGGAGTGTTTTGTATGAATGTTTTATTGTATATGTGTGTGTATATATATATATTATTTGTTTGTATGTGTTTAGATTTGAGTGGTTCTCATGGTGTGGACAGATGAGTGTGCTGTTTTTAGGATGTGAGATTAAATTATGTGAGCGCTTGAAGAGTGTGGTTTGAGATGTGCTAAAATAACAAGCTTGAGTGTGTTGGTTTAGAATGTTGATATGTTTGATGAGCATGAGTTTGTTGATCCTGTAAGGATGTGTTTGAGTAAACTGAATGATATCTATTTTCAAATGTAGTTAGATGAAATTCTCTTTGTTATTATAAAGGGGTCTGGCTGTTTTAATTGTTTTGCTTTTTATTATATTATGATTAAGAAATGAGCTAATTTATTCTGTTGAATCTACCATGTTTAAAAATAGGCTTGTTTTTTAAACTTGATATTTGTTTTTTTTTCTTGAAGCCTAGGGAATATTTTGTTTAGTCTATAAGATACAATTTTTCTTGTATTTCTTGTACTTCATTTTACATGCAATGTTTATACTATATGTTGATACAAAAGAGGATGTTTTGTTCAATTATTGTTTTTATAGGTTGCTTTTTTGTATTTGCTGTTTTAAGATGCTTTAACTTATGTTGTATACGACCTGGAGTTTTATTTAAATATAAGCAGTATATAAATTGTCTAAATAAAAATAAAATAAAAAGAAGGAAGTCATTGTAGGAATGTGGTCTCATGCGAGTTGGCAGAACCTAGAGCAGGATTGCAAGAGTCATTCACATAGTGGTAGCAGACAGATGTTCCTCTGCCACTAACCACCATCTGCCCCCCCCCAGATCAGCAGAGGTTTGTGCAGTCAAAGTGGATTAAGCCCTAGTGCAACAAATCCACTTTAAAAACAAAAATAACTGACTTTTTGTGCTTTGGAAAATGACAAAGAAATACATTGAAAAGTGTGAGATGAATGAATGATCAATGGGAAGACAGGTAAACACCCCACAAGCAGATCAGGATGAATGTTCACAGTCATATCACTGTCCATACACAAATTGGAATGAATGCTCGATAAAGAGGGGGCATTGTTTAAACACTGCATAAGCTTTGTACAACTAAATCATAAAATCATAGAATAGTAGAGTTGGGAAGGGCCTATAAGGCCATCAAGTCCAACCCCCTGCTCAATGCAGTTATCCAAGTTAAAGTGTACCCGACAGGTGCCTGTCCAGCTGCCTTTTCAATGTCTCCAGTGCTGGAGTTCCCATCACCTCCCTAGGTAATTGGTTCCATTGTCGTACTGCTCTAACAGTTAGGAAGTTTTTCTTGATGTTCAGCTGAAATCTGGCTTTCTGTAACTTCAGCCCATTATTCCCTGTCCCACACAATGAGATGATCAAGAAGAGATCCTGGCCCTCCTCTGTGTGACAACATTTCAAGTACTTGAAGAATGCTATCATATTTCCCCTCAGTCTTCTCTTCTCAAGGCTAAGTATGTCCAGTTCTTTCAGTCACCTCACAGGGCTTTGTTTCTAGTTCTGATCATCCTTGTTGCCCTCCTTTGAACCTGTTTCAGTTTGTCTGCATCCTTCTTAAAGTGTGGTGTCTAGAACTCGACACAGTACTCAAGATGAGGCCTAACCAGTGCCAAATCAAGATGAATCCTGAACTGCATCCTAAAGTATTGAAGGAACTGGCTGAAGAACTCTTGGAACCACTGTCTTTATCTTTGGGAAATCGTAGAGGATGGGTGCCAGATGACTGGAGGAGAATTGTACTCAGTGTTGTCCCATTCTTCAAAAAGGGCAAAAAGGAGGAGCCAGGGAACTACAGACCAGTCAGCTTGACATTAATCCCTGGAAAAATTCTGGAGAAGATTATAAAATGGCCAATCTCTAAGCACCTTGAAAACAATTCAGTGATTACTAGAAGCTAATATGGATTTACCAGGAACAAATCCTGACAAAGTGATCTGATCTCATTTTTTTGTTGGTTAATCTCCCTGGTAGACTGTGGGAATGCTGTGGACATAATATATCTCAACTTCAGCAAATCTTTTGACAAAGTGTCCCATGATATTCTGATTAGCAAGATAGCTAAATGTGGGCTGAATGGAACAACTACCAGGTGGATTTACAGTTGGCTACAGAATTGTACTCAAAGAGTGCTTATCAATGGTTCCTTCTCAAACTGTCGGAGGTAACAAGTGGCATACCGCAGGGCTTGGTCCTGGGCCCAGTGCTCTTCAACAATTTTATTAATGACTTGGATGAGGAAGTGCAGGAAATTCTTATCAAATTTGCAGGTGATACAAAATTGAGAGGGATAGCTAATAACCTGGAAAACAGAAACAAAATTCAAAGTGATCTTGATAGACTGGAGCATTGGGCTGAAAACAACAGAATGAAATTCAACAGGGAAAAGTACAAAAGTACCCAGGAAAAAGAAACCTAGACTCAGCAATACTACATGTGAGAAGAATCTTGGAACTGTTGATCACAAGCTGAATATGAGCCAACAGTGCAAATGCTATTTTAGGCTGCATTAACAGTATAGTTTCCAAATTGCTTGAAGTACTAGTTCCCCTCTATTCAGTGCTGGTTAGGCCTCATCTTCAGTTGTCACATAAAGGAGGGCCAGGATCTCGTCTCGATCAACCCAGAGTGCAGGACATGGAATTATGGGCTCAAGATACAAGAATCCAGATTTTGGCTGAACATCAGGAAAAACTTCCTAACTGTTAGAGCGGTATGACAATGGAACCAATTACCTAGGCAGGTGGTGGGCTCTCCAACACTGGAGGCATTCAAGAGGCAGCTGGACAGGCACCTGTTAGGTATGCTTTTATTTGGATTCCTGCATTGAGCAGGGGGTTGAACTTGATGGCCTTATAAGTCCCTTCCAATTCTACTATAGTATGATTCTATGATTCTATAAATGCTGAATAAACAGTTTGTCAGGAGGAACCCTAAAAACATATCAGCAAAGGTTCAACCAAAAAACCTCCTGCTAGAATAAACAGTTTTAAAAGCCCATTGTAAAAGGAGAAAAAGGGACCAGACAAACCTCTCTTAGAGGCTCTTTCGTAGTTTAGGTGTCTCACCTAAAAAGGCCCTGTAGTTGAATTTAGCAAGTTGATATGCTAGTATTCAAGTATGACCTGTACAGATTAACATGTGATCTAACTGAAAATGTTGCTCCTGACATTGTTGAAATAATAATAATAATGAACAATGATGACAACAACAACAAAATTTCTATCCTGTCCTTCCTCCGAAAGGACCCAGTGGCGACAAACAACAACACAGCAAAGCAATACAGTTTTAAAAATTAAATAAAAACCTTAAAAAAATTAAAGATCTTCTAAATCTATTATGGAGGTTAGACCAATTTTATGGCCTTTATGCAAAAGCCATTTGGAAACTGGCCAGAGGGAAAAAAACAAACAAACCCAACCGTGCTCTCCTCACCATCGCTGCCACCACTAGTTGGCAATAGTAGTGTAGTGGCAAATTTAGAAGTGAAAGGTCTCTTCATTAGTCATGCCATGCCCCCTTGCAGCCTCGCTCTCGCTGTCTCATACGCACACTCACTTGAGTATCCCCCTTTCAGTAAGTAAGCACACCTGCACTAATGATGGGATCCGAAGCCACCATAGATTCGCCGCCAATCTGCCACCATGCTTCTTGCCACCTCAGAAAAGAAGGAAGCAGCAGAGAAGTCCCCCTCTCCCCAAGCCAAATGATAGAGTGGAGGCCTCGGCAACACACTCCGCAGCAGGGCCAGCCCGTGGAAGAGGAAGAGGTACAGGAAGAGGAGGCACCACACTGTGGGGCAAGAGACAGGCTGAAGGCTAGGGTGGGCAAATATCCTCTTAATTCTGACACGCACACCCATGCTTGGAATTAAGTGGATTCATTAAGTGGATAATTTGCATAGAACATTTTTCCAATTCATAATTTCCCAGAAAACCCACATCACTATTGAGCACTATTCTGATAAGTGGAAAGGCGGGATATTAATTATTCTAATACATAATAAATACAAGAGCATTACACATGAGAGGGTTCCTTCTCTCCTCAAAAGGTCACAAAGGGTATAGAAAAGTGGTACAATACTGCTTGCCTGAGTGGGGATGGGATGGGTTAAAGGGGCTTGGCTAGAAAGGCAAAGTTGGGGATGGGACCTTTGACCACCACCTTCTCCAAATTTGTTAGCTGCCCTTTCAAGGAAGCTAAGAATAGCTAAGGTCTCTAAAAACATGTCACTCATCCAGGAAAAGGGAATGGCAATGCATTAATGGTGGGAAACCACAGTCATACCAAAACAAGAACTGAAAAAAGATGTAGAGCAATGACTTCAGTGGCAGATGATATAATACGCAAACGCAAGAATGACTTTGAAGTATTTCAAAATAATGGGTTTTAGGCACATGATCTTAGTTAATGGCTAGCTTTACAGGATTGCTCACATTATTAAACTGTTTAATAAGAATATGTGAGCTCAGCAATGGGCAGCCTGATGCTGTTCCTGGAGGTAGCAGTTTTAGTTGATTCTGCTGTGACACAGCAAGCAATCTTCTGTGAGAGGCAAATGGAATAGAGCTATAATACTCTGTCCTACTCATTACACTTCTGAAATGGGTATTTGGTATTTGGAGGGATATTCTCCCAACTCCCATTGGCACCAACTGAGTGCTTTGTAGACCTGTGCACTGGCCACAAGATTCACCATGTATTTGTAGCTTTGGGAAGCAATCTGATCTATTTCAGAACCACTCAGTGTTTTTTCAGTTCATTATTAGATCTATTATAAATCCCCCCTCCCCCATTCACTACAACAGGAAATCTAAAAATTGCTATAATTTTTTTTCCTTTTCACAGAAGTGGATGAAATCTGCAGGTATAGTAGCCCTTCCAGAGTAGATTAAGCCGGTGAAACTGTAGGCAGATATATCCAGGGCTTTTCAAGGTACCATTAAAGTCTATAACTTTTTCATTTTATGACAGAATTGGATGTAATTTGCAGACATGCCCAATTTCAAAATGATAGCCACAGTGGTTCTTCTGGAGGAGCAGACTTTACCATTTTGGGGTGGGTAGAAAAGGAATCATAGGGGGTTGGAGCGTGGTTATGGAAAGAAGACCATGGATCTCCAGGAAAAAGTGGGTGACGTAAATGTCACTCAGACATCAAGGGCCCTGTTACCCCAAGATTTGTTGCTGGGTTGGGTGGACATATGCTCCCCATGGATATTTGGGAATACAATGGGCATTTCTCCATGACTTGCGTAGGGGAAGACATAAATCTACATGCAAAATGCTGTTTTTAATCCTTCCCCCAAATCGCTGTGATTAGAGTGATCTGGATAAATAAGTCATTGTGATTAAAAGATAGCCCTGTGTCAAAATGTAAGATAGCCTTACTTCTACACACGTTCCCTTCCAAGCTCTGGGCATTTACAGTCAGCTTGCTTTCATTTTGGGGGGTGGGGGGGATGGCTGTGGTATTTGTTTGTTTTTAACAGCAAAGTCACAAAGTCACTCAGAAACATAGGGAGTCCCTGATTAACCTCAAGGCATCTTGTTACAGGCATGATCCAACTCAGAAATGTGAGAAACTTCCCTGAACCACCTTGATCCACCTAGTAATCCGGGGTACACACTCCTTCAGAGGAAGGTTTTTCTTCAGGACCACAGCAGGGGAAGAAATAAATTTCCTCTCCATGCTCTCCTCAGATCCTGTCAATTAATTAACCCCCACCCAGTTGATAATTTTTGCATGATAAAAAACCTGCATCTTAGATGAAGTTTGGCCCTAAGTGATGTAGTATTCTCTTGCACTAGCAGTGAGCTTGGCAGCATACACACCATACATTTAAAGAACATCCCTTCCCTAAATTCCCTGGGAACTGTAGTTTGTTAAGGATGTTGGGAATTGTAGCTCTGTGATGAGTAAACTACAGTTCCCAGGATTCTTGGGGTGAGGGTGGAATGGCAATGTTTATTCTAATATGCAGCTAGATACATTTTGTACAGTGTAAAAAAACCTGTGCAGTGGACCGTATGGGATTTAATAAGGAGCTAGGTAGTTTCTAAAAAAGAAATGGATGAGAAAAGATAAAAAGAAACAGAAAATGAAGATAAATACTGGTTGCTTTCAAATCTTCATAACCTTATACTACTAGTCAGTGCTTTTTCAGTAAGAAATGAGGTGCCAGTACTCAATTACTGATAAAAGCACTGTGGGTGCCAGCATAGGCAGCAAAGAAAGAGGTGCAGGTAGTCCGTACTGGTTAGTACTGTCACAAAAAAAGCCCTGCTAATAGTATATTATGGGACAAATTACTTGACTAGTTTGGGGGTGGGCAGTGTGCTGCCCACTTCTTTCCCTCTTTTGTTCTGTAGGGAAAAAAACTTAGAATAAACCCTGGGGAATGGTGCTTTAAATGTATGGTGTGTAGCCAGACTTACAGAGCTATCCAAAATATAGGAAGCCAGCATAATTTATGCAAGTGTAAATTATGCTGGTATAACTTTCCCCTATTCCAGTCTTCATTCAGGAGTGGGGCTGCTGCTGGCTGAACTTGCCCCTGAGCCTGCCAGAGGGTAAACAAGCCTTTAAAGTAGAGTTTGACTGATACCACCCTTTTCCCCAGTGTAACTTCTGCTGGGTTACTAGGATATGTGACTAAGCTGAAAGCAGCTTGGAGTAGGGGCAAGTCTCCCCCTGCCACATCCCACCCCTGCCACATCCCACCCCTGCCACATCCCACCCCTGCCATGCCACCACATTTTTTATTTTTACATTTCATTTTGTCACTAGAGTGGCCAGATCCAAAATAAAGGGCAGGGTTATGTCACCTTTAAAAGTTGTGTAAAAGAAGGAATTTCAGCAGGTGTAGCTTCAAGCCAGAGCAGCAGGAGGGAAAGAAGTAAGACCAGCCGCCTGAACTGAGAGACTGTGCTTGTTATTTGCTTGCTACCTTTTTGTGGCATTTTCTTCCTCTTGAGTAGACTTACTGAACTGGTCAGAGGGCTTCTTTTGGAGGGGACTACAAGTGAATCAGCAGTTTCCAGCAGCCCTCTATATTGGGCCATTGTTGGAGGCAGGGCTGTAAGAGAGACACAGGAGGGGGGCGGCTTGCTGTTGGCTATGAGGGCCTGTACATGACACTGGGGCAATGAGACAGACTGGGGATGCTGTTGGTGTACTGCCCACCCTAACTGAGCAGGTAGAGATGGTCTCAAGCTTGAGAACCCCATTACATTTGTTTTGAGGGACTTCAGTATCCACACTGAAGCTGCATTGGAATTTCATGGCCTGCAACCATGGGGCTGTCTGTCTGGGCCAAAGTGTAAGGAAGGGCAATACCTTTGTTTTGGTCTTTGCCTCAGTGTGTGAACAGGGCAATCTGCATATTGAGGGGGGCTTAACTCACCCCATTGTTACTGTCAGACCACTCTCTGGTAAAGCTTGGACTTATAGTACTAGTCACCTTCGGTAGAATTGGGGGACCGATTAAGATGGTCTGCCCTTGGAGACTTATGGAATCCAAAACCAAAGCTGGTGGTGATCCTGTTGAGGTCTTTGTGTCACTATGGAATGCAGATGAGGGTGGGCGCTTGACATGATTGCTCCCAATTGTCCTGTCCTGCACTGTAGAGCCCAGATTGCTTCCTGGTTTTCTGCGGTATACCAGGACAAAGAAAACTAAAGTGTAAGTGGTGTAAGATTCAAAGTGAAGCCAACTGGACATGTGCTAGAGCGCATTATTGCACCTACTGCATGGCAGTGAAGGCTGCAGAGAAGCTTGTTTTGCTGCCATCACAGCCTTGAGTAGCCATCCAGCATTGCTTTTCCGAGTGGTGCAGTGATTATTCTCATATACCCCAGCAAATTGAATGCTTGCACTCTTGAGTCATGCTATGACAAATTTTAAAACACTTTGAAGATAAAACCTATGCCAACTTGAATTGATACTATTGATACAGTACCAGATGGATGTCCAATGGAGTCTTACCTAGTTTTATGGGATCTGTTTCAGTTTTTGAGGCTTGAGGGCACAGACAAGATGTTTGTTGTAATCCAGTCGTGCACATGTTACGCCTGTGCTAAAAGCACTGCACTGGCTGCCTATTAGCTATTGAACCATTTTAAAAGTTTTGTTGCTGATGTATGAAGCCCTAAAGAACTCGGGACTTGGATACCTAGAAGAGCACCTTATACAGACCTGCTAGGACATAAAGGTCATCAGAAGAGGCCTTGTTAGGGTCATCCCACTTTATGATGTGTTGCTTGTTGATGACATAGAAACAAGCCTTCTCTGTAGTGGCACTCATTCTTTGGAATGCTCTTTCCCCCACTCCTATAGGGGAGGCATCCACAGTAGAGTGCTTCTGAAAAAGTGTGAAAAACACATTGGATTGCTCAGGCTTTCCCCAGCTGGGTCACTGGCCCATTTTAGATACTGTGCATAGCCCTGGCATTTGCTTGTTCTTTGCTGTTGATATTTTAATATTACCGTATATTCCGGCGTATAAGACGACTGGGCGTATAAGATGACCCCCAACTTTTCCAGTTAAAATATAGAGTTTGGGATATACTCGCCGTATAAGACTACCCCTGCTTATGACATGCAGGTACTTAGCAGGAAAACTGTCACTTATAAACATAAGGCTGTTTGTCATCAAACATGTAAACATAAAACAGTGCAAGTGGATTAAACTTTTCCTAATTCACTCTAAAGCTGAAAGGAAGGATAAGACAATAAACCCATGGGAGCTGCCATGCTGTTTGTTTTCTAAGCTGACAACCAAACTGGAACTGATGATGATAGGAGGAAGATAACAAACAATAGAGAGAGAGCAAGTGCCGGGCAAGTCCCTGGCGAGTTAGCAACGCCCATCATAACTGCAAGCTACGGTATTTTTACAGGTTTTGCTGTAAAATGGCGGCCGTATGTTAGCAAACTGGGGGAAGGGCTGCCCAGCGCAGTCTCGCAGTGGAAGCTGCGGGGCCGATAGTTGCACTGGCGGCTGTAAAAAGCCTAAACAAGGGATGGCCGGGAGAAAACTATGACGGGAAAGTCAGCAGGAGGCAAGCCGCTGCCGCTGTCGGGTGCAGAGCTCTCCGTGGTGAGATTAAAGTCACGGAGAAAAACTCGTTAATGGGAGACAGAGAGAGAGAGAGAGCCGCAGTAGCAGGCTCCCGTGAGGCAGTACCCAGGCAGGCTAAAATTAGATGGCGGGGGAAAGGCAGGGAGCCGCAGCCGCAAGCTCCCGCCTGGGAGAGAACCGCAGCCACGGTCTCTCCAAGGGCTCCACAGAGCGCGGCTCGAGGCAGCCCAGCGCAGGAAAACCACTGCGGGAGAGTCAGAGCCGGGAGCTCCCGATGGATGCGACAGATCCCAGGGGGAAAGGCTCAAAAACGGCCAAAAACGTAGAGAACCGCAGCCGCGGTCTCTGTAGGGGCCGTAAGACAAACAACAGGGAGCAGACGTCCGAAAGGAAATAAACTCAAAGGAGTGGTTAAACAAATGAGTAGTTAAACACAAGACCAGGGAAGGAAGGACTTGGGAGACACACAAGTAACACTAGGTCCGTACCCAGTCAGAACAAATATACAAACAAACATGAAAAAAACTTAGCTAAATGCTACGCTATAGAAATTCCAATCTTGTTCGTACGAAGGCAAGAATGAACTGGAGAGTGGGAGGGGCCTGACGCCCCTAGTCTTGACTTCAAAAAACATTCTTGCCTTTGCACGATAGGTGGAGCTACAACCCCACCATATGCGGCGACCGCAGATTCTCCAGTCCGGCTCGGAAGTTTCAGCACCCGCCCTATAAGACGACACCCGGCGTATAAGACGACCCCCGACTTTTGAGAAGATTTTCCTGGGTTAAAAAGTCGTCTTATACGCCGGAATATACGGTATATATATTTCAGTACTTGTTTGATTTTATATGTTTTTAACATGTTAATGTTGGATTTTATTCTGTATGCCACTTTGGGATCCTGGATGGGAAGTGGTCTACAAATGATATTAATTAAAGGTACAGGAGGTCTGTCCTCTTTTTCATCTTTATCTCCCTCATTGTTATTGCTGGTTTTTTATCCTCAATATTCAAGGCAGTTTTAAATGGACATACATTCAGACAAATTAAGGTGCAATCAAACTTGTATTTATGCCAGGCTGAGGGAACTAGGATATACCTACACCAGCAGAAGCCCCTCACCCCAGCTGAGGTAGACCCTGCCAGCTTTGTATAACCATGGTCCCTCATTGGCACCAAACAGGCACTGTCCTTGGGCTTCTGCAGCTACATATCCTCTTGCTAGGCCACACCTCTGAGAGCTGCAGGTGGAAACAATTCTGCCTGAAAACAGACTGACAAGCAGGTAGGCTGATAAAAACAGGGAAGTACTCGTTGGGTACAGCAGATGGTTGCTAGGCACTGCCTTGGGCTTCTGCAACTTAATAGTCTCTTTGCAGGGCTACACTTCTGAGAGCTGCAAGTGGGCCACTATGGGACAGCACTGCAGGAAAGAACATGAAAAAAAAATGAACTCCAAGCTTAGCTCCAGACATCAGTACATCTTAAGAAGTTCATGATTGAGGCTGTCTGAGGTGCTCTGACCCCAGAAAAACTGATGATTGCTTCTTGCTTGCTGATTGGACAACGAAAGAACATATGAAGAGCCCTGCTGGATCAGGGCAAAGGCCCATCTAATTCATCATCTTGTTCTCATAGCGGCCAACCAGATGCCTATGGAAGCTAGGGTTGCCAGGTCCATGGCCTGAGACTGATCCTGTATCTTTAGGAGAAGAGAAGGTCAGCCAAGTGCAGGTGTTCTTGCAACTCTGTAATGGAAAAAACCACGAGGTGGAATTCTCCCTCCCCCCTCCACAACTTTTAAAGATACAGAAGACCTCTTGGAGGCCGGACCTGGCAACCAAGAGGTCTTCTGTATCTTTAAAAGTTGTGGAGGGGAGAGGGAGACCACCTTGTGGTTTTTCCCATTACAGAGTTGCAAGAACACCTGCACTTGGCTGACCCTTTCTTCTCCTAAAGCAGCCTTTCCCAACTAGTGGGCCACCAGATGTTGTTCAACCGCAATTCCCATCTTTCCTGACCATTGGCAATGCTGGCTGAGGCTGATGGGAGTTGTGGTCCAACAACATCTGGTGGCCCACTAGTTGGGAAAGGCTGTCCTAAAGATACAGGATCAGGATCAGGCCATGGACCTGGCAACCCTAGTGGAAGCCCACAAGCAGGACCTGGCTGCAGTAGCCCTCTCCCCCTACTTGTGATTCCCAGCAACTGGCGTTCAGAGGCATATTGCCTCTGATACTGGAAGTAGTAAATAGTCATCAGGACTAGTAGCTGTTGACAGCCTTATCCTACATGAATTTGTCCAATCCTGTTTTAAAGCCACCAAAGTTGATGGCCATAACTACATCTGTGGGCAAATTCCATAGTTTAACTGTGCACTGAAGAGGAAGTCACCACTTTTGTCAGGATACTTCAGAAACAAGGAGTAGAAGTGACCACACAGGGACACACACCTCCAAGTTCTTCACTGTCAAGTGCTGCCCAGTTTTCAAAGTCAACTTTGACAAGCATTTTTCAGAGTCCCAACTCAACTTAGCAAGGCAATAGATCTTCCCAGGGCCACATAATAAGAATATGGGTTAAAGTTTTTTTTCTCTTGTGTGTAGCACGTTGCAATTGGGATGTATATTGAACGCTTCTTGTCTGTGGGCCATTGTTTAGTTTTCCATATTTCTTGACAAATTTTTGTCAAAATTTGGACAGATTCAGTCTCAGTAGTTTGTAGCAACTCTATTGGTATGCCATCTGTTCTTGGTGATTTGTTTCTTCCAAGTATTTTAAGAGCAGCTTTCACTTCACATTCTAAAATTTCTGGTTCTTCATCATACAGTTCCTCCATGCATGAATCTGTCATCCTGTCATCTTTTATAGAGTTCTTCAGTGTATTGCTTCCATCTTCCTTTTATTTCATCTCAGTCAGTCAGTGTGTTCCCCTGTTGATTATTCAACATTCCTACTCTTGGTTTAAATTTCCCTTTAATTTCTCTAATCTTTTGAAATAGGGCTCTTGTTCTTCCCTTTTTGTTGTCCTCTTGTAACATGCATCTTAGGCAGACCAAGTTTGTTTTTTTCCAACAGCTAGATTCATTGCTTAAGTAGCAACATATTATAACAAACTGCACTTTCAGATTTAACATTTAATGCACCCAAAATAGAAATAGAACATAACCTCCAGTTTAAAACACAAAAGGCTGTCTTCACCATCTTATGACATTGACCAATAAAAAAGCTTTGAAATTAATAAAAAATAAACTTGACACAGATTTCTAGGATGAATAATAAGAGAAATATAATTTTCTAGGTTAGATGCTCTGTAGAAACAGTAGTACCACAGGAAGAAGCAAAGCAAGAAGAACACCAACAAACATACAAAAATGTAATTCTCCATCTTTGGAGATGTAGAGCTGATTGCAGGTGTTGCTACCACTCACCATATGCTCAGAGGCACGTTACCAAATTCTTCCAAGCTACACAGGAAGTGGATTGGACTATGAAAGACCAACCCAAATTGTGTTTGCATTTTGACAAATTTGTAGGGCAGTACAATAAATCTGAGAGGAGGTCAGGTCTCCTGCTTCCCTGGTGCATTCACTATAGCTGCCCAATTTCCCTGCTTTTTAAAGTTGATAGAAATATCCATTGGCTATAGGTATGTTCTTAAACTGCAAGGGTTTTTTTTGCATATTAGTGAATTTTAGGTATGCATTCTTGTTTTTAGTAATTGGCACACCACAGTCTCTCTTCTATTATGGAGAATGGAGATGACAAAGTGAAATGTTTGGCATTTGTGAGACCAAAAACTGACCTTCTGTTTGGCTTCTTAGTTTGTTTGGAAAGGTGTTTATTATTCTTGAAACAATATCCCAGGTATATAGATGGAGAAAGAGTGGATGGAAAGATATAAGGACAAGGCAAATTGAATTGGAGATAAGAGACAGAGAGAAGGAAAACATGAGAGTGGAGAAGTCTAACTCCTCGTTTATATTGGGAAGAAGCTTATATTTGTTAAACTGAGCATGTCCCATTTTCAACAAAACTAAGACTTGGACAGGCATGTTACGTGTGCCACAGGAACATCATTGAAAATGGCAGGTCTATGGCTCCTTCTGGGAGGAAGGGCGGTATATAAATTTAATAAATAAATAAATAAAATCTCAAGCTTTCCCCATAATGTCTATGGCCATTAATGCTATGATGTGATGTTGCCATATTGTGACTTTCTACATTCCCACCAGAAGCAGCAAAAGAGGTAAAGGAATGATAGGGAAATTAACATGAAGACATCACATCCGTGAATATGTGTTTCTATATGTTACAGGGGAGAAATTGACATAGAGCTGATGACTTCAGTGACATCTCAGGAGTGTAGATAACATGTAGCTTGGGCTTACAGCAAGGACCTGGGAGACCAGGGTTCAAATCCCCACTCAGCCACTAAGCTAGCTGGCCAGTAGCAGTTGGTGGAGCAGGGGAGACAGAGCAGCATTGCTCTCACATGCCTTCCCAACACCGAGCATCGCTGCCAGTTCCCGAGATGATTATTATTTATTAGATTTATATCCCGCCTTACCTCCCAGTAGGAGCCTAGATGATGCCTGCTGTTTATTGAGCATTCATTCTGATTTCTTTGCACAGAGGCTATATGATATCGCATCAAGCAATTGTTATCCCACACTTTCCAGGGCATTTTTTGGGAAACTGTTTTATCTGTCTTATTTATTGTATTTTTAATTGTTGTACACAACTATGATATTCATGAATGTTTAGCAGTTTCTAAATTTTCTAAATGAGTAAAAATAAGAATTTTCCAGTCCCTTTCCTTATCTGCAAAACGTCCAGTTTTGGGAGGGAAGCAGATTTGTTGCATAAGAGTGCCAAATCCACTTGTGCAAACTAATTGTACAATATAAATTTGTCAGTATATAATTGAATACCACCAGGAAAACTGTGACAGTCTGGAAGTGGACTCATTCTTTCAACATTCCATGCCACTGAATTGATTTGTAGCTATTGAAAAGGTGCCTTCCTTTTAGGGTTTCTTTCCTAAATTTTTTTTTTTTTGCACTTCTGCAAGCCTAGGGGTGGTCCCAAGGCTGCTGGTAACTCCCTCTTGTGCATGGGTGTTGCCAGGTTGGCTACCTAATGACAGCCAATTGGTTCAGCCATAACAGGGCTGAATGGATACACTGAAGGGAGCACTGGATTGTCTCCAGCAGTGCATCCCCTGCCCTGCCCCGCCCCACCCCACCCTATCCCCGTTGAGGTAAGTTGCAGCGACGCCAGCTGGACTATTATTTGTTTATTGGTTTCACCAATTGTACACTGCTTAATTACAGTCATATCTAAGTGGTGCACAATAAGCTTAACAAATACCATAGAGGTAAAATCAGTTACAAATTATAACATCAGAAATGACTTAAAATGCTTGCTGAAATAAAAAAGGTCTTCACTAGGTGCTAGATGTTCAACAGAGAAGGGTATTATCTGATCTGAGTTGGAAGGGAGTTCCAGAAAATTGGGCCCACAATACTGAACACACAGCTCTTGGTGGATATAAGCCATGCATCCAAGCCATGGGGACCACAAACAGTGATTGGGCAGAACTATAATAAATCAGGAGGTCCTTAAGGTATCCTGGACCCAAGTTGTTAATCACCTTGAAATTAATACACAAATCTTGAACTTGGCCCAGTAGCATTCGGGCAGCTTTGAACCCCCAGAGTTATGTGCTGGCAATAATCCTGCCCCCATCAACAGTCTGGCTACAGTATTTTGCACCAGCTACTGGCTTTGGATTAGGCCCAAGGGTAGCCCTACATAGACCACATTGCAATAATCAACCCTTGAAGTTACCAGTGCATGAATCACAGTGGCCAGACTATCCCCATTGAAGGATGGCCATAGTTGGAGTACCAACAGTAGCTGGTAAAAGGCATTCATAGCCACTAAGGCTACCTGAAATGGATCCAGAAGCACCCCCTAAACTATGAACCTGTTCTTTCAGAGGCAACTGGCCAGTCTCCCAGACATGGGAACCCCTCCACCCAAGGTGCTTCCCAGGGTTTAATCTCAGATTTTTGGCCCTTATCCAGTCTACCACTGCCTCTAGACAATGGTCCAGATCATACATAGCCTCTTCTGACTCATTTAACATCTGAGATGTTATAGAGAAATAGAGCCGTGTGTTATCAGCATGCTACACCCAGTGGCTTCATTGGGAGAGTGGCTCTGCAGCTCTGCTCCATGACACTGGCCACTACTATATGGGTTATAGTCAATTAATTTACTAACTCTGCATCCAGTTGCATAAAAATAACACCAATCATTTTGAAGAAAACAGCACACTAAATTCTGATGTCGCTTGCATGTCTTGTAGCAGGCTCATCTTAGAAGTAGTATTCTCTTTCTGTGTTTTTTATAAGGACTTGAATTATGTATAATAATTTTTAAAATATTCTGCAACTGTATTAATTAGAGGCAGCTTTTTAATTCATTCCAGCCAATTAGTTGACTAAACACTGTAGCCTGAATGTTTCAAAAAATTGCATTTGTATTCCATCTTTATTCCATCATGGAGCCCAAGGCAGCGCATATGTGGTTCCTAGGATGTCTCCCATCTAGACACTGTCTAGATCCAGACCTGTTAGCTCCAGCTACGTAGTGGTCTTATGTGCCTTCAGACCATGTTACATGTTAGCTGAAGCTAACAAATACAATCCTGTGCTCATATACCTAGATGCAGGTCTCGTCAAATTCAGATTTGCCTCCATAGACCCAATCTATGGGTAAAATGAAAAACAAACATGTTTTCCATCTGTAAGGTATGACTAGGTGAAGGGTAGAGAGTGTACTGTGTTGAAAAGAAAGCAAAAGGCAGTAACTTTAGAGCTGCAGTTTTCCGGTGAATATGGAATTTGATAGTTGACTACCCGTAGACACCTTTCGTTCTTTGCATGTGCACGCGCACTCACAGCCAATTTATGGAGTTCTACAGTCTCATTTCAATCTGCCGCTTTTATAATTCAAATATTAATATTACAGGTGAAATAATATACTTTGTTGACTCAATGTATCTCACACAGAATGTGTAAATCCATCCATTCTATTTCCGTCAGGCATGACTGGGCGAACAAACTCTATAAATAAGCAAAGAAGTGACATGAATAATTCTGCCTTGAATTAAGGGCCAATGCTATCCCCATGTGACTTGAGTGAAGACATACAATAAACCTGGTGCCATCAGCAGTGCCCCTGTGCAGGCACTGTGTGTCAGAAGTCCTAGCTAATAATTAAAGGTTCAGTGTGTGTCAGAGGTCCCAGCTAACAACTGAACTTATTTCTGATCTTACAAGAATCACTGCAACCGTGGCACAAATTTAGTAATGTAGTAAATTCTCTTTGAGGACAAATAAACTTATGTTTTTTTCTAATGAGGAAGCAAGCCTTTCTTTTACTGTGCATACATATCTAATTATTTTTATCTACATAAGCTTGTAAGATGACTCCTAATTGTATGCTTTTCTGTTTGAATTGTATTGTATATTGTCTTGTGATTTATTTATTTATTTATTGCATTGTTTTCTGAGTTTTGCTTGTTATATTTTGTTTTTTTCTTTTTGTACTGTTATCTGTATTCTGTATATGTTTTTGAGATTTTTTTGTAAGTCACTTTGAGTTTCGTTCTGAAAAAAGTGACTAACAAATAATAATAATAATAATAATAATAATAATAATAATAATAATAATAAGGGTATATATTTAAAAATGATCAAACTACTTTTCCAATTACTGATTCTTTCAGGTCACTGTCATTTCATAGATTTTTTTTCCTCTAGTTATATCAAAAGCATAGCTAGATGCTTGTATTTCTATATAGGTTAGAAACATCTTAATATATTGTACCTTGCATAAATCACTATATCTATGTACCTCTGCAGATAGTATTTTGAATAGTCAAGATGCTAACTTGCATGCAATGCAATATGAACATGGTGCAATTTTTCAAACAAACCAAATACTAATTTTATTCACTAGTAAGCAAAAAACTTTGCTATTTAAGAATGTACCTATAGCCTACAGATCTTTCTATCAAACTTTAAAAAGCAGGGAAATTGGGCAGCTATAGTGAATGCACCAGGGGAGCAGGAGACCTGACCTCCTCTCCAGAGATATTGTACTGCCCTACAAATTTGTAAAAAGGCAAACACAATTTGGGTTGGTTAAACCACTCTGGCCACTGAAACTCTGTCAGGGGAATAGGAGTCTCCTCTCAGCACCCTTCACAAACTACACTTCCCAGGATTCTTTGGGGGAAGCCATGACTGTCTCAAGTGAAATCAAAGTCTGGTGTGGGTGTGGCCCCCTGATTAGGCAAGCCAAGCAGCTGTGAGTCTGGCTTTTAGAACACTGACAGTTGGTTCGTACTGAGCATGCCTGACATTATCGTTGGGTTCAAGCCAAAATTTCTTAAATTAATTAAAAATCAGCCAGGCATTTTTTAATTTTTTAACCTGCAGAGGATGAAGGTCAGAGTATGGAGCAAGGTCAGTAATAGGATTATAGGTACTCTGTGAACATGGCTGATTTTTATTGAATTTCAACAGACTAGGAGAACTCAGAGAAAAAAGTCCAAAAGGGCTCTTTGATTTCCCTCCTTCTTTTTAGACTTTGAACTCCCTATTCTCTCTGACTGTTTTGTGTATCACCATGAAAATGTACAGGGTTGTTAAGCAAGTGTTTCTGAGTTGAGGACTGTAAGTTTTGTAAGGTTTTGTTTTGAAATGAGCTTATGGGAAGCATCAGAATGGCATGGGGGTATTTTCAATTTAACCTTGCGGAATGTGAAAAATCCATACTGGCTATAGTATACAGCCACTCTTGTGGCTGTATAATACATCTATGAATCCATCCTTTTGTCCCAAAGAAAGCATATTTTATTCATGGCCCAGTGATAGATTAATAATGTTATTGCTAATACAGATATTTACTCACATCCTAAATCTAACAAAACACATTTAATTCTTTCTCATCATAATGAATTGGACTAAAAGTGCTTAACCTTGGATGGATTATGCCTGAAGTTAAATGTTATTCAGCATAAGTCACCCCTCTGAGTAGACTTGAATTTATTATTTTCTGATATAACTAGAAATGGACAGAAAACATGAAATATTGTAAGTGCAAAAGTGCTCAGAGCATTTTTTTAGTGGTAGCTGATGGCGTGGGATGTTGCTTGCATAATCAGAATGTAACCAAAAAAGGAAACTGGTATTACGAAGGCCTGTTCCTCTAGATCAGATGAATCATAGCCCAGCTCTCTTCCTGCCTTCTGGTGTATGTTGCATGAAAAACAGGATAGCATTCTGATAGACTCAGACAATTTTGGTCTTTTAGTCAACTCTTTAAAATGGTGCAGGGGGAGAGTGGAAATGTGATCAGAAATGAGGAATGTCAACAATATTGTTCAGTATTCAGAGATTTACTTCTGAAAAGTTTATTGTTACTGCATTTCTTTAGTATTAAAAGTAGTGCAAATTATCAATAGAAAAAGAAACTCAGTGCACACTGAGATGACTCTATTGCCCGCACTCCGTACACCCACATATTAACATGCCTAGGAAAAAGTAACACAATATGTCCACTTTCCAGTGAAGACCTCTTGGACCTTCTTCTAAAGGTCTGCTCAGCTCCTCTGGGAAAGAGGAAAATGATGTGTAGCACTATTTCATGACACAACCACTTTGTGTGGTTGGCCATTTCTGCATGTAACATTGTCTATAAAGTTGCGACTATTCCCTCTTTTTAACCTCTAAATTCTGTCAGGGGAGGATGCCAGAGCTACAATCCAGTTAGCTGCCAGGTAGCAACCAGTGTGCCTCCCCCATCTTCACAGGGCAGGGAGTTGCTTGCTTTCCTTGGAATTCCCCTTGCATACAGATGGATAGCATGAAGACAACAGGTTACCACACATGGGGAAAACATAGTCCCTCAAATCTGCCACAGAATGCATATTACCTAGTGTTTCTTCACACATATTAAGATAATGCAGTGCACACCTAGGTCTTCTATGAGCAATGTGGCAAGCTGCCCTCACTGCAGGCCCTTAAGGCAAAGCCATATTTACATTTTTAGTGTGTTCTTAGAGAGCAGTAGAAGATGCTTTGATCTTTCATACAAGTTAGGACAGCTGCATAATAGCTGCCGACTCCTCTTGATTTTCCCAGTTCTCTGCCTAGCATCAAGGAAACTGGGAATTACAAAGGCAAATGTCAAAATAAGCCATGCCAAATGTGTTCTAGGGCAGAACCTGTAGTCAAACGCATATTAGAAGAACTACTGTTCTCAAACATTTGCTGAGAACAAGTCAAATGGGTCAAGTTATAGTCAGAATGATAGTAGGAAAAATATATTTCCCATTGGAAAGCAAGTGATTAAGGTTGGCCCTTCTGATGAACGTGAGTGGTATGATTTAATGAAGGAGTTATTTTACCTGAAGCAAAGAACTTTTACATCCTGGTTTGGCTGTTCAGACATAGTGACCAAGTTCAGACATAACACGAAATTATGCTCACATCCTCTACCAATCTCCTCCTCTTCCCTTCAATTAGTTACTTTCTCATTTCAGTCAAACTACAGTTAGCTGTTATTCCTAAATCCACAATGTACAGTTGCTTTTCTGCCAAACCAGGAGAACAAATCCATTTACAGAGAGTAGGCCTTTTCTGTTGTAGTATTAACTATCAAAACTTTGAATTAGGACCTGCGGAAGTATGTTGTCATACATCAGTATTAATGGATGCTTTAAAAAGTGCAAAGCCCACCTAATTTAGACAAGCTTAGGGGAAACAGTGCTGCTTTTTGTGTATTGTTACACACAACCCACTTCTGAGAACTGAAAGGTCCAGGGACATCATTACAGGATTTAGCTTCTTTTTAGATGAGGAAGTATTGAAGACTTAGGATGTCTTTGTAATATTTATTTACAAAAAATAAGCAGAGCATAACAGGGAATAATGTTCTCCTATAAGCAGACAGCACAGTCATTAATACTGCATCAGGTTCCCAAAGACAGCAACTGCGCTCCCTCAGTGAGACCTGAACACCTCATGTGCTTCAACTGCAAGCCACTCACAATTTTAAATTTCTATACAAACTTACTATTTTTCACACATGTACCTGCAAAGCACACGTCCTTGAACTAGGGTTGCCAGGTCAGAAGCATCCCAAAACCTGAGATTTCAGGGGTGGGCCCTAGTGATGTCAGGAGGGGTGGGCCCGAGTGATGTCACAGGGGCAGGCCCTAGTGAAGTCATTAAGTAAGATACATTAAGCATCAATCACAGTTGCTTGGAGCGTACAATTTTAAACAAAATTCTCTGATTGGAAATTTAGATTGAAATTTTCGCTAAAAGATGGAGCCTGGGTAGGGAACATTTAATCTAGCCTACTTGCTTTTGGCAAGAAGGGTTTAAGTGCCTTCAGGCCAGGCCAGTCACCAAAAGGCCATTGTAGGAAGAAAGGAGGCTAGTGTTGTGGAGATGTTAGATGGGAGCATTCAGGAGTAAAGATAGATGCCCCTGAAGGCTGCAATTCTAAACACACTTACTACGGGACTAAGCCACATAGAAGTCAATAGAACTGACTTCTGAGTAGATATAGTTTGGATTGTGCTGTTGGTAAAGCTTGACTAGGGATCCTCTGCAAAGACATCCATATCCAAGCAGGGTTGGCAACCCCCTGCCTGGAATGCCCTGCCCTTATCTTTAAATGTGGCTGCTCCAAACCTCTTTACAGATTTAACCCTTCACTTCAGAAAGAGGTCTGAGAAATGAGTAAGAAGATTCTCTGTCTACCCTGGGGGCTGCTATAAACTCACTTTGACAGCCAACCCAATTCCAGTGAGTAATACAGAGAGAAAACACCTATGGTTTGGTCTACCTTCACAGGCAGCAGCTCGGGAACAACAACTGCAGCCACAATTCCAAATATGTGAATTCTCTTTTACCACTATTGGGCAAGAAACAAACTGCCTTGCAACCAACAAGGTGCATCATCAGTGGGTTTTAGGCGGCTGAGCTGAGCACATGCAACCACTGCTGTAGATTTAAGGGAGTGAGGTTAAAGGTAAATGAAATGCAAACAGAAAAACAAAAACAAAAGACAGCGATGCTTTCCTAAATTCAATACTATATCAACCACACAAGATTCCTCTGGGTAAGGCAGACAACTCAGCATTCCACAACCAGTCAGGATTCATAACCAAAAACCAAAACTAAAAAAATCCTGGCAGCCAGTCAGTTAATGCAGAATGCTGTGGCACGACTGCTGACATGAGTGAGATCCATTCAACACATAATACCTCCTCTCTGAAATCTGCATTGGTTGCTGATTTGCTACCAGGCCAACTTCAAGCTGTGCTTTCCATGTTACAGGTGCCACATAGTACTTGTTCTGCTCTTGTAAGAAATCAATTCTGTAATGTGGCAGCACCTAAGCTTTGGAACTCCTTGCCTATTGACATTAGGCAGACGCCTCTTTTCAACACCTGCTAAAATCAGTTTTGTTTAGGCAAGCCTATCTAGCCATGTAGAAGCTATTGTGTTCTTAAATCTGTTTTTAACTCATTGTTGGTTTTATTATTTTGAATGTTTTTAAATACCTGTCTTTAAGAGTTTTTGCCAATGATTTATTGTTTTAATTCTTTCTGTAACCCACTTTGAGATTTTTTACAATAAAGCTGTATATAAATGTTGTAAATAAAATATATAAATAAATTTTGGAGTCACTGTGGCCATTCAGTCTCTTCCCACTTTTAGGAACAAAGAAATCTGCCTTATACTGACTCAGGCCATTTGGTACCACATAGCTCAGTACTGATGACATGCACTAACATTGGCTCTCCAGGATTCCAGGTAACAGTCTTTTCCGGAAATTGAATTCTGGACCTTTGCATGCAAAGCATATGCCCTACCACTGAGCTACAACCCTTCCCCTGCTTAAAAAAGTATCTTTTAAAATAGTTCTTTTCAATTCACTCTTGAATGCACATCATACCTAGGGCAGATCCACACCATCCATTTAAAGCACATTCAACATCCATTTGAAGCACATGAATCCCACCACAGAATCATGGGAATTGCAGTTTGTTAAGGGTGGTGAGAACTATAACTATGAGGGGGAAACTACACTTCCCAGATTCTTTAGGGGAAGTCATACACTTTAAATGCGAGTTGGATGTGCTTTAAATGTATTGTGTGAATCTACTGAATAAATTTTGCCTGCATGTAAATTGTTTTAATTAATTTTCCAAAATGGAAATGAGCTATAAAGTGTAGTGGGTGACCATGGACTACTCACCACTTGTCAGCCTATCTGCCCCTCAGAATGAAAACAATGGAGACCCATGACCACCCCAAGGAAGAAGGGCACACTTAAAATGTAGAGTAAGTATTGTACAACCATAGTGTGAAATCAGATGCTTATTGGGACACAGTATGAAAAAATATTTATATAAGCATGACTATGAAATCTGTTTATTATTTGCACAACCTGTAAAGATATTTATAGTGCAATCCTATGTTTGTTTACTCAGAAGCAAGTCCCAATGTATTCAGTGGGGCTTACTCGAACAGGGAAATGTCCAGAGAATTGCAACCTCAAGTGATAAGGAACTTGTTCTTTTAACAAGCCTTTTGAGACCTTATCCCAGTCTGTGTCTGGGTTGGAATTGCTTTTTAATAGGTTTTAAAATATTTTCTTTTTTTTTAAAAAAAGATGTTTTTAAAGCTTTAAAAATATTTTAAAGATATTTTAAAGATATTTTAAAGTCTGTTTTTTTATTATTTTTAAAGTGTTTTTAGTGCTTTTGTTTGCCACCCTGGGCTCCTACAGGGAGGAAGGGCAGGATATAAATCAAATAATAAATAAATAATAAATAAACAAACTTCATTCACCCAACCCAAAATTCAAAATCATGCCACTTTAAGCTGTTTTGCAGCTATTTATACTTGTTTTATGGTTATTGGATTTTAAAGGGATTTATTCCTTATTGTGAGCTGCCTTGGTTTCCAATCACCAACCCTACCTCACAAGGTTGTTGGAAAGACTCCATACACACACACTTGCAGGTGTAAAAATACACCACATATAATAGTTTATTGTCAAACCAGTTGGTCATTGCAGAACATTTTTTTAAAAAAATCTGTATTAGTTTCCTACATAATAAAAACTGTGATACCTAAGTAAGCCCTGCCTAATTGCTTTAAAAATAGAATTGGAGGGGGAGAGAAAGATTTACAACACAAACACAATTCTTTGCTATGTTCACTCAAAAGTCCCATTAATTTACAGCACAATCCTAACCATGTCTACTCAAAAGCAAGTCCTATTAAAATCATTGGGGTTTACTCCAGGTACATGGGATTAGCATTGCTTTACTCCCAGAAAAGCAAGTATTGGATTAAATACTTTCATATTGCAAAGGTTTTCAAAGTACTGCCCTCTGCAACAGCCCAGGGTCTGACTCTTGCACACAAGAGAAAAAAACCCTGAAAGCCATATACTTACTTACTCAAACTGAAAATCTCATAACCACCATTTTCTGATGTTGCAATGAGGTCTAGACACTACCTGGGTCAACAAATCACAACCCTGGCTTCACTTATTGGCTACAATCCTGAAAGGGTGGGGGGGTTAGAGTTACGAGCTACTATAAACAGATTTAACAGTTGCGGGGGCAGCTGACATTTTCATGTATATCTCAGGAACCAGACCACCTAGAAACTTTATTTATTTTTTAAATGAAAGCTGAGGGTCTGGAGATTAAGGTGAGTCTCCCAGAGATCTGGAGGGGACCCCCAAAAGCCAGATTATCCAGCAAAAACCTGGACACCTTTTAACCCTACCTTGAACCCACCTCTGCAGGTAAATTATCCATTTGGTAGGAATACCCATAGGACTTGGCATTACACAAAAGTCTCTAGCTTGTTAGCTCCCTCCTATCCCCTTCTACTTCCCTGAGTGCTCTAGTTTCCCATTTAGTGCAGACCATCATTTGCCTTTACAGCTGAATCAGAAAACCATGGTTAGTGATTTCCCTCAAAATAAGCAATCCAAACTAACAACATTGAGGCATTATGTTATCTGCATTAAAATAAACTAATGAAGAATAGTTCAGGGTGCATGCACTGGCCCCACTTTCAACTTTCTTGGCTTCACTTCTAAGCTTCACATGATCAGAGTGAAGGCCTGAATGGGGCTTCTGAGTACATTCAGCTGAATATGATTAGAAGTCTCTGTGTAACTTGGAACCATGATAACACAGGGTTCCCAGCTGTGGCAAAGCTTCTAGGCACATTCAACCATGCATCCTTAAAATACTCCTTCAGACTTTTATGTGATCAGAAGTGAAGCTGGTAGGGATGGACATGTTGGATGCAGAAGCAGCATCAACCCACCCTCCGATCCCCTAAAGTTGCTTTTAACATAGGTAACATACTGGATGACTAAAGCTACTGTGGTTTCTAATTTTGGTTTGGAGGGCAAGTGCAAACTGTAGTCTGCCACTACAACTGTAATGGCAAAGTATGGTTTGCATTAATAGACGAATGGGGAGAGAATCAGAGAGTACAAATAGTGAAAAGAGGGGGAGCAGAAAATGCACAAACCTAAGACTTGTTCATGTAACATCAAACCATGGTTTTGGCATCACATATGAACAAAGCTGCTGAGAACCATAAAACTCCCTCTGGCCCAGTTTACATGCAACACTAAAACAAACCATGGCTTAATGTGAATAAGCAAATCTGTGGACTCCCAGAGAAAGGGTTACAGCAGCTTTTCTCCTCCAGTCCTATTGTTGCTGTGGTGCTGTGAGCTAAACCATGGTTTACTTAGCAATATATCTGGACCAGGCTCATAGTCTATCATCACCAGTATTGCTCCAATATTCATTATTTTACACTTACTTAATTTGAATCACATTTACTCTTTTAATGCCATTCTCCCCAATTTGGCGAGACCCTTTTGGAGCATCCTCTGCAAATTTGACCAGCACACTGCTTACCACAAACTCTGGATTATTTATGAATATTATTTAAAGCACCTAGGGGACCTCTCTTCTTATATCCTTTCATTGTGAGAGCTATCTATTCCTACTTCCTGCTTCCTGCTCTTTAACCTATTGATCCATAGGAGGGCCCATAATCTTATCCCAGCACGGCTAAATTTATTCAGGAGCCTTTGGTGAGGGAGTTTGATTTATCAATATTATAAGCTGACTTCGTTTATACATACAGTATAAATAAACAGAAACTTGTCGTTAGTGTGAACAAGCTCTCAAGATCAGTTTCTGTCTCTTAATAACTTGCATATTGTTAAAACTGCAGCTATAAGTTGCATTTTAAACATTGTTTGAACTAAACTATTTGTCATTTGAGTATCTTATTTCTAATCCACTAATATCACTAAAAAGGGATAATATCAAATCTACTATGTTATTTAATTTGATACTTGAGAACAGGAATATCATAGTATAGTAATCAGAGCTTGGAAGATTACTTTGAAAAAGTAATAAATTACAGTTACAGTTACATGGCCCCCAAAAAGTAGTAATTACAGTTACAATTGCTATGAAAGTAACTGATTACTTTACTTTTACTCAAAAGTAATTACTACAATTACATTTTAGTTACTTTTTTCCCAAACAAAATTGCCTACAAGGTGCTGGCCTTGGCTGCTGCACATCTAAGTAGTCTAAAACAACATTAAAAACAAGCACACACAAACAGAGGGTAGTAGAATATATATTTTTTATCTGTAAGATTAACAGAATGGCATTAACAGAATCTCACATCCCCTCACCCCACCCCCAGCAACGATGATACCCCAACACACATATTTTTGTATATATATATTGCCTCCAGCTCTTTTCTCCTTCCACTCCTGTCAATTTTTAAACAATTGTTTTCTCCACGCCGTCTCGCTCTCCACCCCTCCCTCATTGCCTCCTAAGCACCCACAGAGCATGAAGGAAGAACAACGCTGCACAGAAGCCCAATTTGAAGCACATGATTTTTATTCACAAATCAGAGGAGCAGAAGTCTTCCCCTGCTCCCCCCCAAGTAATGTGCAAAAGTAATGCTGGAAACATTACAATTACTCCTCAAAAGTAATGAAGTTACTACTCATTCTATTACCAGCAAAATGTAATAAAGTTACCCACTCGTTACTCAAAAAGTAATAAATTACAAGTAATTCGTTACTTGTAACTAGTTACTTCCAAGCTCTGATAGTAATTAATGTTACTATATAAGTTGTTACTATATAAGTTGTTGAGTTGTTTGTTAGCTATGCATTTGGACACCTCTCAAGATTTTCTAACCAAATTTTGCATGATGGTTCCTAAAATTGAGGAGCAGATTTTTATCTATGTTTGGATATATTTGGATGCCACTTTGAATCAAGATGGAGACTGAACCTTTGAAAACTGCCCTATTTTTTTTGTTATTGTTTCTTAGCATTCCTGATCACTGCCGGGTAAGGTCACTAGTATTATATAATATTATTTTACTATCTATATTAGTGGTTACTTAAAGGCACCATCAAAGAAACCAGCTGCTTCTTTCATTTTCCTGTAATGTTTTTAAAAAATGTATATAATCTCTTTTGGCAAATTAAAATCAGTACTAAGTCTATTCAATTTTTTCATTCGTTTATCTTAACAAAAGTATATCAAGTCCAATAGGATGATCTTAAATCCATTCCATTTAGTGGATAGATTGTCTTTCATCGATAAAGTGCTAAATGTGGAGGGGATGATTATACACAATTCATATAATAGAAAGGAGAAAAATGAAGAGAACTACATTATCAGAGTCAAATTCTCTGATGGGAGGGACTAAAAAGAAAATGCTTACATATAATTCCAAATAATTCATACTGTTATGGAATTCAATAATGGTGAGGTTGCTCTGTCATCTGTGAAATAAAGGGCCAGCAGACTGCAGCAAAGTCTTTTGGATTAGCTTTATCTCTCCGGACTTTCAGATGATGTGTAAGTTTTTCTGAGACAGCAATAAAAATAAGTTTTTTATACCATTTGTTCAATGTCAAATTATGTGCATCTTTCCAATGTTGTGTTATTACTAGATGAGCTGCAACCAACATAAAAATAACAAATTCCTTCAGTCTAAGATCCTCTACCTGGTGGGAGTATCGAAAGAAAGCACATAATGTGTTTTTGTTGATATTACTGCTAATTACTTAAGACTTCTAGAACTTCTTTCCCCTTCAAAGGCTCACTTTTGAACGTTTCAATTTTTCCTACAGTTGTCCCAGTCCTTTGTCTGTAGTAGATTCCTCTTCAAGTTTATTTTATGTTCTCGGAGAATGCAGTAAAGAAAGAATTTCACCCCCAAAATTAAAAAACCATTACCTGACAGTGACAAATTAATAGGGAATTAAACACACATGGTAATTTTAATCATCCACATTACTAGGAATAGATTTTTCTTTTGAAACTGCTTTCAAGAGTGGAATTTCTCAGCACATATGAACCATGGGATATATTTGAGGGAAGCCAGATTATGATTAGCATGTGTGTGCGCACACACATACACACACACACAGTGGAGACTGTGGCAAGGTGACGTCATTTGGAAAGGCAACAGCCTGTGAACCAAGTGTCAGAGGCTCTTAAACTGCTTCCGAAGTGTTTCAACACTAGGATAAGAACTTGGAGGTTTCTTGCTTTTTGAACATGTAATATTTGCCCAGCATGAGTTGAAAGCTGTGTAAGGATGATAGCTACTATGAGTGCTTGCTGCTAACTTTTTGCTTATGGTAATTTCCTAATAACCAATTGATTTCTGTAGCTAATACGGCAATTTGTTAAAGCTCTTGAGACAAGAAAAGATTAAAAGAAAGGAAACGAGCCTATGTGGATGTCCAAAGATCACATTTATGAACAGTGGGGTGGCCAACAACAGAATTTTCTGGAGTGCAGAAATGATGCTTTACTTTCAGATCATGAAGTTTGGGCACACCACAGAGTACAAACAACTCTCTGAGGGCATCAGGCATTTCATTAAACAGAACTGATGTGGCTTAATTTTAAAACCAATACTGCTGTCATTCTTGCACAGTTAGCTCCATTTACACTGTACAGGATTATTGAGGGCTGCTACTCATACTTAGTTTGTAAATTGGTATCCATTTTCAACAGATAAGAAAAACAAACAACTAATAGCATGATGCTAAGTACTGTTGTCTGAGGTCTACTCCATACACACTAGAATGAGGTGGTTGCACACTATGGTGCTGGAATGGACTGAATTCCCTCACACCGTGAGCAGGGGGAGGGTTGTCACATTCTTAATGTTTTCCCATATTAAAACTCAATGCAAAAAAAAAATCTCTAGCAAAGAAGAAGAAAAAGAAGCAGGCAAAGGACTGAACTAGAGTCCTGGTATACTAGTTTTCTATTTGTAGAGAGGGTTGTTTTTTTTTTTTAACTATGGGGGCATTCAAAAGTGGTATATCCCTTCATTGCTATCTGACATGGTACCAGCTCAGCATGGCACCTCTACTTTACCACTTTCATCTGCTGTTTGTGTAGACTTAGCCGGAAGCAGCAGCTCCAATATTCTAGCGACAGGCTCTTCAAATCCATCCAGGCACAAGACAGCTTGCTGCCCTGCCCAGACTCCACTTCAGCCACAGCAAAACAAGCTACAAGCTTGAGAGTCAGTGTGGTGTAAACGGAGAGGGCTGGGAACCTCAGGCACAGGGGCTGAAGGTGGCCCTCCAGGCCTCTCTGTTTGGTCTTTGGAACTCTCCCCAGGCCATACCCCTCACTGGCCCTACTTTGCACCCCACGTGTTTTTGCCTGGCTGGAATGTGTATTTGAACTCCCATAATGCCTCTTCTTTGTCTGGATGGAGGCTAAAGAGGAGCATGTGAGTGTGTGTATAAACTAGCCTACTGTACAAAAAGAAAATTAACATTCATTGCTCCATTCACTTTTGCCTTTGGCTCTGCCCACCCCACGTGGCCCTTGGAAGGTTGCACAGGTTCCACAGAATGGAATGTGGCACTTGGGCTGAAAAAGGTGGTATCAGAGTAGGACTGAGGAGACTTGAGAAACATCCACAATATACATTTAAAGCAGTATGATACCACTTTAAGAGTTATTATTATTATTATTATTATTATTATTATTATTAATAATAATAATAATAATAATAATAATAATAATAATAATAATAATAATAATATTACATTTGTATACCACCCCATAGCCGAAGCTCTCTGGGCAGTTTACAACAATTATTGTTATGGCTTCCCCTAAAGAATCATGGGAAGTGTACTCCATTAAGGTGTTGAGAGTTATTAGGAGACCCCTATTCCCCTCACAGAGCTGCAATTCCGAGTTCCCAAGGAAGAGGGACTGATTGTTAAATCACTCTGAGAACTGTAGCTCTGTGAGGGGAATAGGGGTCTCCTAACAACTCTCAGCACAATTATCAAACTACAGCTTCCAGGATTCTTGGGCCTCTCAGCCTAACCTATCTCACAGGGTTGTTATGAGGATAAAATGTCAAGGGGGAGAACCATGTTTTTATGCCACCTTGAGCTCCTTGGAGGAAAGGCAGGATATAAATGCAATAATAAATACATACATAAATAACTACTAAAGTGGTATAATAGTGTTTTAAATATAAGGTGTGGATGTGACCCCAGGTTCAAATCCCATTCAGCCATGAAGCTCATTGTCTGAACTTGGGCTAATTGCTAACCTTAACCCACTTTACAGGGTTGTTGTTAAATGGGGAGGGGAAGAACTATGTATACTACTTTGAGCTCCTTGAAAGAATGGCAGTGGAATGAATAAATAAATAAATAAGCCATTACTTTCAGCAGTGCCTCTTCAGACCAAGCACAGGCTGTTTATACTACCAGGCTCTTACAAAAGGCAGTAACATAATCTGTCCAACCATTACAATGTTGTTATGATAATATCCCATATCAGTTTCACTGTGTGGTTTTAGAGTTTCTGCAATGAGCCAATGAGAAAAGAAGAAACTCCTCTTGCCATAACAACCTCTCTCCTTGTCGTTCAGACTCCATTCTCAAAAGGTAGAAGAAACCTCAGGGGTTTTTTTTAAGTGTGCTGAAGGAAGTATTTACGACACAACATTTTTTTCTTCCTCTGATCTCTGTGTGTGCAGAGGAGCACGTATTTGGCTGGCTGTGCTGGATCTTTAATTACTGTGATTAGACATGGTAACAGATCAATTGTGCATGCTGTGATTATGAGGCTAGCTATACCAAACATGCACAAAACCACTGCAGAATGTATAACAGTGTGACCCTAAGGAAGTCACTATGATGCTCATGCAATATATATACATATAAAGGAAAACTCACAATATTACTATGAATGAGTGCTGACATATGCAGTTATCAATCTGGCGACTTACCCTCTCCTTCCCATCCTTTCTTTCCCCACTTTAGTAGACTATTCTTCGTGCTTACTTTCCTTTGTGTGCCTCTAGTTCTCAGAACAAGATCACAGAATGATGGTGAAGGATTTTAGGGGTCATCTAGTCCAGTCCCTTGCTTAGTGTGGGATCAGTTCAGGATTACATGAGGAAGGCCTCCATATAGGAATGCAAGCAAGTCAATCAATCACTTTTCCTTTACTGTGTTACTGGCCTGTTTTTTGCAGGTAACATAGCAGAGCCATTACAGTCTGGTGCTGACTCATGTTTTCCAAATTAATATAATGTTACTCATTATGCTGGGAGATCTATGATTTGTGACCTTTAAAAAACAAACTCAGGTCCAGAAGCAGCATTCCATCACTGAGTAGGGCAATGAGTTCTTGCCTAGGAGGAGCATCAGATCTGCCCATAAATCTCAGCGGGGATCAACTAAAAGCATTAGAAGCATTTTCATCAGTAACCCATCCCTTGAAGGCACATAACAACAACAAAACCCAAAAGAGCAGGCTGATGGCTTGGTAAGAGGCATTGATGTCCAGCGAATTGAAAAGAGGTCCAAGCTGTTGCGGGCAAATGCTTCGTAAAGTGTTGAAACCACTATATATTTAGAATATATACCTGTCTCTTCATCCTGATTGTCCTAGGAGCAGATTCATCTGTACCTTAATAATAATAATAATAAAAATAAATGGGAAGGCAGCTGTGTCCTTTTTGCCCATCTCAGGATGCTGCTTGAGCTGCCATGTGCACAAAGCAGTGCAATTCATACTGCTGAAGCTAAAGTACAATTATTTATAGGCCCAAGCTGCTACAGAAGGCTGGAACAATTTTTTTAACTTGGGGGAATCTCATTATGAGAAAGCTGAAGAATGTCCGTAAATGCAAATGTCTATAAATGCATCAAATTAACATATGATGAGAAGTAGCCATCATTTAGGCTTGTTTTTATGATTTGTTTTTAAGGCACCATTCAAAAATCAGTAAACAATATACAAGAGACTGGATGCATATGCAAAGAATACAGTAAAATAGTCCTATTCAGGCATTTGTCTTCGAGGCTAAATAAACATGCAAAGAGGAGAGTGGGAACGAGCACACTGGCTTTGCCTCCCCGTCACTGTCAACACTGCCAATGAGTTAGAGGGCAACTGTCTGCAATGGAGAACCTGCTGTAGTCATGTAGGCTTCCCATGTGATAGGCTAATATGCTACAAGTAAAATGCTTTAAAAATAAGTTCCCAAGTTTAAAAAACATATTTTTAAAAAACTATAATACTAGAAATGATAACCACCAAACTTTAACACCAGAAGTTACATTGGACGCCATCACACCATCCATGATACTTATAAATAGAGGTTTATTGGTGAAGTAAGTATGCATCACAGCAGAGCGGTTACATGCAGTGCCATATATCTATCAGTAGGATTTAGTGTTTGGTTTCTGAAACACTAGTGCACAATATGGAAGAGGAGGGTGTTGAAGAAAAGCATGTTCAAAAATAAACCTAGATCTTAACACAATCAAATGTGATTTATAGCAAGTCTCAATGTCTCTCTTTTCAAATTTAAGCACCAGCGCTGGGAGCTGTTCTTTGAGTTGCCACTATAAATCAAGAAGGACAGGCAAAACCCTTCCAAGACAAGGAAATACACTTATTGAATTTCAGTTGCTCAGAGTCCAAATTGACACTATTTACATACAAGACATGATTTATTCCTTGCAGATTTCCCCATTTAATGTGTTGTTACTTTTCAAGCCTGGAACATACCACTGTAAATAAGAACACTTGTACACCCAGGTGTTGTGAGATATGCCTATTACACACAGAGGATTATTTTAAGCATAACAGATAATTGAAATGTGAGCAGGACATTGAAGATCCAGAAGGTACATGAGGAGTGCTAGTGTCAAAGGAAATCATCACTCCAAATACTTTCAAGTTATAAGAGCAAGATCACATACTAAAAACTGTGGAGTTAGCAAATTGTACTGCAGCACCACAGTGAAAACTGAGAAGTTGGAGGCATATACTGTATCAAAGTATGGTCTGAAGGCACATGAGGCTACCTCCTTGCTGAAGATACAGAGGTCTGAATCTGGCCAGTGCCTGGATGGGAGACTGCCTTGGAACCACACCTTGACTTCCAGAATGGAAGCAAAGTGGGATACAAAAGTAATAGAATATGTTTTGCTGTGGACCACACTACAGTGATCCCCTAATGCACCATGTTCTGCAGTTGACTCAAGAAAAACAAAAACTGGGTGTGAACCTTGTCCATATTAGCTACTAATTTGCTTCATGAAAAACGAAAGCAGTAAAATATGTTTTATTTTATTTTTTTAAAAAGTTTGGGAAACAGTGGTGAGGCCTTGATAGTTTTTTGTTGTTCATTTTGTTTCTGATTTCTACCTCACAGGCATGCCACAGAATGGGATTATCTACACTGCCTGCGCTATATGCAGATGAATTCAAGGCCCGAATCCAAAGTATTGTTGCATCCAAGAGGATGCTCTTGTACTAAGGACATGTCAGAGCCTGGATTTGTTATCACTGAAACAGAATGACTATCAAAAATTCCCAATGTGATGGTTCCATAAGTCTGAAAGCCCAAAAAAGTCTAGGATCTTTCCTGGGTACAGATGAGGCCATAAGGAAGAGAGTGCCAGTGAATGTGCAGACTGCAAATTCCGAACTGCCTCCTTTCATTAAAGTTCGGCAGAGCTGATACAGAAGAATATAACAATTGGCCCCAACTTTGTCCTTTTGAAGTCCTGTCTTCAAGTAAATTCAAGGCACTTTTGTCGTAATAAATAAATGAGAAGTAATCAGTGGTGGCCGCATTATCGATTTCCAGAAAGAGCAATTCGGGACAGGGTTGGACAGGCCCAGATGAATTTTTTTCCTCGACAAAGACCGGGTCCATCCAGGTGAATGAATGGAGATAGCTCCAGTCAGCGTTTTCGAGCTTTTTTTGTGACTCACGTCTGTCGTTCCCAGCAAGAGAGGGCACGTAACAACCCCAGATTCCAGCCGTTCCCTGCACGTCCAGTGCTGCCCGGGAGCTTTTCGTGCGCTCCGTTGGATCCCGCGTGTTCCCAGCCCGTGTCCCCAAGGGATGGCTGGGGGAGGCGGCGGCACGAGAGGAAGGCGGGAGGCGGGGGGACGCGCCGCTCGCTCCCATTGGTACGTGTGCACGCTCCCGAGCGGCATGTCCTCGGTAGTATCCGGTAGTGTGGGGCGAACATGGCATTTCCCGCGTGGGGCTCGGGCAAGGCCAGAAGCAGCATGTCGTCTCCGTGGTAAGGCAATGCCGCCTGCCCGGGAGGAGGACCTGATCTGTCCGCCGATGGCCTCCGGCTGGGAAGCAGAACAGCCCCTGGCCAAGCTCAGTGGAGACTCAGTAGAAAACACGAGGAGGATTTTCATCCGTCACCCGCCCGAGAGCGGCGAGGAGGGCGGCCGCGAGGAGCAGCCCGACGGGCCGGTTGGAGACTGCCTAGGAAGCATCCTGTGCTCCTCGAACTCAGGGGAGGCCCAAGCCGTCGAGGGCGTCTTGCCCTCCGCCAGCCCCCCGCCTCTTAAGAAAGCTCCTCTCAGAGAGCACCGCAGAGATGCTCAGAGGCTAGTCTTACACTATGTAGTGCCTTGCATGAACGCCTATGGCTTGTGCATTGTTGACCACTTCCTGGGAGCCAGGATGGCCGAGAAAATCTTCCAAGAAGTCCTGGCTTTGCACCTGAGTGACAAATTCCAGGACGGAGCCTTGGCGAGTCAGAAGTCGGGCTGCAGCAAAGCCATTCGCGGGGACAAGATTTTGTGGGTAGAGGGCAGTGAACCGGGCTGTGAAAACATAGGCTACCTCCTGAAAAGAATGGATAAGCTCATCATGTACGGAGATGGGAAGCTGGGGCATTACAAAATTAGAGGAAGACACAAGGTTAGTAAGCCTCAAGTATCGAGGACCCTTGTGGGTCCCTACCAAAGTTGCCTCTTGGCTTCTCCAGAGTTTCTGATCTCTCTCGCTGCCATTTCTCGAACGCGGAATCTTAACTGTGTCATTCCTGGGCACTCTTGCATGCTGTAACTTAAGCTTGGCATCTAGGCAACCGCCCAATTCCTATCCCTACTTTGTTCGCTTTGTAAAATACATTTGAACCTTGGTAGGGCTCACAACGTCGCGGGTCACGTGGATTTTCATATCTGCGAACTGCACAGGTAGGGAGTAACCTCACGACACTAAGGGCAGCTTCCTCTGTTTCTACTTTTCTCTCCGCCTTCATCAAAAGCTCACCATGGGATTTCTGAACGATAGTTTTAAGGAGAGAGAATTCTGAAACACGTCGCGCGTGTGTGTGTATAAACCTCAAATGTCTGATTTAAATGACGCTGCCGTTTGTATTGTTATGTTGAAACAGTAGTTGCACACGGAAGGTGGGCATATTTTCCTAACTTTTAGGAAGGAGAAATGAGATTTAGAATCCAAGCAGTTACTATTCAGTGAATGCCATTAAGCACATTATCTGTAATGAGAGATTTTTAAAAGCCGGGAACTGGTTTTTCGGATGGAAGATCTTTGCAAAGCGATTTTCCGCAGTCTAATATGCTTTGTCAGCAGGTGTGGAGAAGGGAGAGGAAGTCTTCCGAAAAAAGACGGTGATAAGCACTTATAAATGAAAACTCGCTCCCCATTCCCGTAGTATTAGATTGCCAAGAGAAACTCCGCTGGAAGAAACTTAACGCGCTCACACTCTTTCCCCACCGTTTGTTTACATAGGCTCGTAGTATGTGACCGTAGTAGAAGTCAGTGTACATGCTGGGGGAGAATTCCTCAATGGCGGAGACCACACCCCCTCTGAGTTGTAGGCGGTGCTTGCCAAGAAACTGGTCAAGCCTCCTCCAGACACGCGGCTTTCTCTTCCCCCTCCCCAATGCATTGATTCCGGCCGTGAACTCTACGGGGGTTGAACGCTCTGCGTGAAGTCACGCCCCTTCTCCCTCTTGATTGGCTGGGTTCACGTTCCACGAGCCTGTGGGTAGGCTCGCGGAGACATTGTCCCTGGGCCGGGGCTCCACCCACGGGCCGTTTACTGCTGAAGTAGGAACACATTCTGCACGTAGCAGACGTATTAATCAGAGACGGGGCCATCTGCCGCCTTGGTAAATAAATTAAAGGAGTTTTGCAGGACTCGGCTCCAAAAAAAGGGGAGTGATCACATTAGAAATCGGGGGGTGTTCACTTCACACACTGCTGGTCCGGCCTCAAAGCAGATAGAAAAGGGCTTCATCAGCTTCCTTTTTCAACAAATGTTTATCTGCCAAGGTGCTGCTCCTGGTAGTGGGTGGAGGTCAGTTCGGGGAGGAGGGGCGTGCAGTCACCGTTCATTTCATTATCGAGCCTTGTGTCGCCACTGGGAGAACCTGGGAAGGTTACTGCTGACTACGCTGAAGACAAAGTATTACTTTAGCAAAACTTTTGGAAACGCCGGCTTTTTTTTGTTTGGCCCGACACTGATTTGCTTTGCTGGCTTCTTTTAAACTCAAGAGTTAGGAATGCTGCCGGTGTGTGTGGCTGATTCAGTTTGCTAGAATTACTGATACACACGAGGTCTCCTGGAACACTACAGCTTGATTTGCGCTCTTGACTTTGTACGGGGAGGGGGCGAAATTAATCGCATTTCTAAGATGCCATTGGGACATATCATGAGAATAGATCTAGAGAAAATTGCTCTGGACTACATTGCGCCTTGTTTACATGATATTGGCTTTTGCTACCTCGACAATTTTTTGGGTGACTTAGTAGCAAATTGTATCCTGGAGCGCGTGAAACAGATGCATTATAATGGGGAGCTGCAGGATGGTCAGCTAGCCGGCCAGCGCAATGGCATCTCCAAAAGACACTTGAGGGGAGACCAGATAAAATGGATCGCAGGCACCGAGGAGGGATGTGAAGCCATCAACTTTCTCTTGTCACTGATAGACAGGCTGGTGATGTACTGTGGAAGTAGACTGGGCAAATACTATGTGAAAGAGAGGTCCAAGGTAAGAACTTTAAATGGAAAACATTTCTAGTGTAATGGGGTCTTTTAATTTAGGAGTCACTCCTGGATGCTTGCTTTTAAGGAGATACTGTTTTCATTTGCTTTAATATTGCTGCTGGGATTAATATTTCCTCCCTAAACTGCAAAATGCAGGTAACTATGATACCAGGAATCATTTTTATGATATAATCCTCTCTTTCCACCCCCTAAGCCACAAACCTAAAAAGTTAATTGTAAATATGTTCACTTGTAGCCAACAGTACTTACTTACCTAGGGGTTTAAGAATCTTTCACTTTTAAGTGCCGATGACTGAAGGGAGTTATAATTCACACTGGGGTGGCCAAGTTGATTTAAGTGAGACTGTGGCAGTGTGATTGGCACTTTGTCTCCCAGAAGTGGAAATTCAGGATGCAATAAGAATCGGAATATAGCATTGATCATTCATCAGTAGAAGGGTTTTCTAGCACTGCATTGGCCAAGCAAAATGATTTTAAATGGTGTCAAAAGTTTGTATAATTCCATTGCATCATTAAATTAACAAGTTACTTTCCTGTCATTTTCTGCTAAGCCCCATGTTGGGTCATTGTGGTGTTCATATGCTGAACGCTTGTCAGGCTCCTGAGCAGTTAGTCTTTAGAGACGTAATAAAGTTGATACCTAATTTATGCACGTATGTACCAGCAGAGGCCACTGCACAGCTGAGTAAACAAACAAAATCCACAAAAATTAAAAAATCAATCTCTCCTGAAAAGTGACAAAAGTATGGAGCAAAGTATGAACTGCTTTAGGTTTGCATTGATGAAACTCCTGCACTGCTTCAAATATCTGTTTACTATCAATTTCTTACAGTCTAAACCTATGCATGTCAGAAGTAAGCCCTACTGAGCTCAGTGGAACTTGCTCCTTAGTTAGTGTGTTTAGGACTGCAACCACAGAATGCTAAATACATCTGGAAGTGACAACAAAATTCCTGATTAAACAGGCATGAGAGGAAGTTCTGTAATTGGTTTCCTTCTCTGTTAATTTTGGTTTCCTTCTCTGTTAATTTCAAACTTTGTTGAAAGCACTAGAGAACTTCTTTCAATGATTTTGCTTCCTTTACCATTCAAGAAGCAGAGAGGTAAAGAATGTCTCATATATATTTAATTGAACAAAAGCAATTGAATAATTAGCTGAACCAAAGCAAACTGCACTTGCTAGCTCTTGAAAAGTTAGTCCTCACTCCTCTATTGTTTATCAATCCAGGAATCTTCATGCTAATGAATGATCAATGTTACCAGAACTCAATTTCAGGTAGTGATTATGTCTACAGAAGTGTACCCATAGCTCTTCTTTAAGCTTAATTATTTACAGTGCAATCATATGCATATCAGAATTAAGTCTCATTGAGTTCAATGAGGCCTACTCCCAGGTAAGGGGGTATAGGATTACAGTCTTAAGACTCCCAAGTAGGACTTGCAACAAAATGTTGGACTGTGTCTATTCTCAAAATGCAGCCAGCAATGCTCTTTTCCAGGATGCTCCATTCCCCCTAGTTTTCTGTCTCCCCACACCCCAGTCAGTCAATGTTCCATGGCCACTGAACATGCTCAGCCAGCCGGTTTGGGGTTTTTCCTTCCCTTCCCCCCTCTTTTTTTGTATACTTTTTTTTCTATTTTGGCAAACTTTGGAACTTCCCTGAGCCTACCAATCCCTCCCTCTGTGTGATTGGTGCCCTTTTGGCTGCAGTCAAATAATGAGTTTGGTATCACTAGATAGGATTCTTTGATTTACTTCTATTTATCACAGGAGTAGAATTTAAGTTAAGTTAAGTCCTCAGTTCTCAGATTAACTGCATGTAAGCATAGCCGCAATCTGTTTACAATTTTAGCTACCTATGCAAAACAGTCTAATGTGGCAATTGTAAACGCACTTCCTAGAGAATAAATCCTGCTGAATTCAATGGGACTTACTTCTAAGCAAAGATGCCTAAGTGTGAAGTGTGGGAGATCAAACATAATGGAGGAATTAATGTGAATTATAAAGCAAACATACAATGCAGCCATGGTAGGTTTTAGATTCATTTTAAAAGTGATTTAAACCTCTGTTCTGAAAATACTGTATGGCTACAACCCTATACACACTTACCTGGGTGTTCTGTCCAACTGAGTTCAATGGGACTTACTTCTGAAAAGATGTGCATAGGATTGCACTGAAAGTTTGATTATTGCTTTAGACTGCAAGCCTATAGATGCTTACTTAGGAGTAGGTCCCACTGAACTCAGTGAGAAAAGGCCATAGGTCAGTAATAGAGCATCTGTTTTGTGTGTAGAGGTCCCAGGTTCCATACCCAGCAACTCCAGGTAGGACTGGGAAGGGAACCTTGCCTGAAATCCTGGAGAGCTGCTGCCAGTCAGTGTAGACAAAAGTAAGCAAGATGGACCAATGGTCTGACTCAGTATAAAGCAGCTTCCTATGTTCTTAGAGGGACTTACTTCTGAGTAGACATAAATAAGATTGCATTGCTACCTTTGCAATTAGGTAGGAAGTTAGGAAGCAGAGTTGATACAGATTTGATAAACCAAGTCACCAACCATGAGAAAACTTTGGAAAGACGATGAATACATTAACATTATTCTGTGCAGAAATGTACGCTAGTATTCAGTAAGGTTAATGTCAACTTTCCCAGTGCATCATGTGCCAGCATTTTGCGTGTCACACAAAGTAGTGGTAGAAGTAGCCATGAAGAGCAACACCCAGTCTGATTAAAGAGAATTGGCTAATTGAACTTTAGACTAATTGAAATCTATACAAATCAAATGGAGGTGTTTTTATAAAACTAGTATTAGCAACTAGTATTAGCCTTATGGTATTTATTTATTTTATTTATTTATTTTTTATTTATTTAATTACGCTTTTAAACCGCCCTATAGCAACGAGCTGTATTTGTCTCCACTCCAAGATTTCAAGGAAAAAACATGCAGGTATCATTTCAATCATCAGCAATTATAGATGGAAGGCAGACAACTCTAAATCTACTGCCAAACTAAACACTACTGTAGTTCAGGACTGCAGTTAAAATGTACAGTAATTCATGAAGTGGGAATTTCCATAAGCAGACTAAAGTAGATACAGAAGTTTAATCCCGTTTTCTCCAGTGACACAGTGATCCTTGCATTTGCTAATCAATATTTATGGTACATGCTACCTACATTATACTTAGGTTTTCATTTTTCCAAATGCAATTTGCGATTGTCACTTTAAACTTTCAAAACTCTGAACTATCCTCCCTCTCTCCCTCCCTCCTTCCCTTCTTGTGTGCTCATTCCCTTTTTCATACTTTGCTATTATATTCAAATTGGGCAAGTGGTGACATATGTTCATTACCCAATATCCATTAATTTCAGTGGAGCTAGCTTGGAAAACTTACTGATTTATTTATTATGCTTTATGATATATATTCTAAATGAGTGTGTTTAAGGCTTGCCTTGATAGGAAATCTTACTCCAAACTTTATTTTCCTTCTTATTGTTGCTGAGTATTGGGAGCTTATATTGGTGGGATTTATCTATGCTTCATTCGATGCCCAAACTTACTAACCCTTCTGTAAACATTTGCATTGCTCTGTTGGCATGTTGGAGCAGAATAACATCACTGCATCAGTGGTATTGTAACAGTCTATGGGCGGTATTCAACTAAAAAGTTGTGTTAGCACAATGGGATTTATCCCGTCTCCTCCCCCAACATCCATCCTACGTTGTTCCCAAATCTGCTCTGGAGAGCTGGAGAAACTCCCAAAACAGACTTATGGGGTGCACACGCGGGGGGGGGGGAGGAAAAGAGGGAGAATGTTCCATTGCACAAGGAAAAATCCTGGTGCCAATGGAACTATCTACTCAATGCTACATTGAATACCACCCTATGGCATTGTACTGTGTGGCTTTCGCTATACACTAAGACATAAGTGCCTAGGCCCAGCCATTGTGTCCAGTGGTGCCCTGTGACGATCCCACCTTTGGCTCCACCTGTCAGGTTCCCACCTGCTTGTGGCTACCGCCTTTCACTAGGCACCACCTCAGGACACCACCAGTCAGGATCGTCGTTTTTATTTTTTCTCACTCCGGTCTAGCACAGATCTCTCAAGATCCCACTGCTAGGCAGCACCACCAGCCACTCCCTGTAAACAATACTGCTAGAGACTTCGCCTTAGTCTCCCTATGGCTTGTTACTTTGTGTCTGGGTGCCTTGCTGTCCACAACCCCCCTGTATGTTTGTCTATAAAGCATACAATCCTGGGTTGCTCTGGATACTTGACGATGTTACAATTTCTTCCTTCACCCTGCCAACCATTAGATACAGTTTCCCTTCAGCCTTGGTAATTACCCTGCCCTCCCTTCTGGTCTGTATATCTGCACCCAAGGATCAGGCTGGTAAACCAATAAAAGTATTTATTTGATAACACTAGGAAAATACAAGATTACTTTAGGAATGTTTAACCAGCATATGGTTTCATATAGCGTCACTCTTATGTTTCCAGTTATATATATTCTGTCCAAATATCAGCCTAATAGAATCCAAACCTCCCTCAGAACTCTGTCAACTCAATCCCAACTGCCTCCCACTTCAACTCCTTTCCAATCACTCTCCTCTCAACAGCCCCCTGCTCAACTGTCATCCTCTCATTTATACCTTCAGCCATTCAAAACACTCAGCCAATCGATTCCAACGGAAGGAGGAAGTCGAATCTCCGGTCAAAGGGGTTGAGGTCCACTCAGCCTTCCATCCATCCGTGGTCAGTAAAATGAGTACCCTGCATACTCTGGGGGGTAAAGAAAGGGTGGGGAAGGAACTGGCAGTCCCACCCCATATATACGGTCTGCCTAGTTAACGTCGCAAGACATCAACCTAAGAGTCGGAAACGACTCGCACTATAAGTGTGGGGACACCTTTACTTTACCATATTTACAGTTTTTAACATATAAGGACATCACATGCCCCTCCACTGATAGAAAGCACTTTGATTCAGTATAGGCTTCTCTCAACAGAAAGGGGAGGCAGATGATTTTCCACAGTTCTCTCTTCTCTCCCCCCCCCCATCAGTTCCATAAGGTTAGGAAATGCTTCAGCACAGTGTGGGAGGTGGCAGTAGGAACTGCAGGAGGAGAGACAATTGGCAAAAGTTGTCTCCCCCTCCATTTTGCTGACAAGAACCTCTGCTGGGTCAAAGAGTCTTCTGCCAGTGAGAAGGATACCATTGGATACATACCCTGGCCCTAGGCATTTAAGCGTTCGTTGACATATTGCTTTATTTTTATTTGCAAGATTTTTGTACTGCCTTTCGATATAAACATCTAAAGCATAGCAAGTCTGAGAGGCCAATGACCAGAGCACATCACAGGGGAATGTACCGGTTCTATGCACACAGAGATCTGTTGCTCAAAACTCTGACATCAAAGCTTTCTGTAAATGGAAAGCAGTTCCACCAAAAATGAATGGGAGTGAGGTAGCGAGCGTATAAAAAGATACGAAATTTCCTTCTCAGAGAAGAACTGTTGAGCCAAAATGTACCTTTGTACATAAAGATGGTTCTTTCGAAGAAGCAATCCTTCTATGTGTATCTGAAGGAGTACAGGCTCCTATTGAACATGTGAATCAACTTTTAAGCTGCATCTGTGCTACAAAGTCGTTGCTTCCCTGCTTTGCATACCATCAAACCTTGTTAGCTGTGCAGTTGAACACTGAGTAGGCACGATGCAGGCTCCCCTTTTCAGATCTGTATTGACATGCACTGGCTTGCGAGAAAGTCCTAGTGCAGATAGAGAGGATAATGTTTGGCTAGTTTGTCATGGTAAGGAACCTCCTGCATGGGAGTCTACTTCTAGTACTACTCTTGCGTTGTCTTGAATGGGTTCCTCTGCTGTTATCAAGTAATGAATACACATAGGGCTGAATCCAGACTAAACAGAGCAGGACATGACAGAGCAGTGTAGTCACTGCCACTTTTGCAACCCTTCCGCTCGCACTGGCCAGGGTAAAAGGCAAGGGGCAGGCAAAACCCTACCGCACAGTACGTCGTGGTACTTCTGCCCACCCACACTTTCAGGGGGTGGAACAGAGAGAAGTGATGCTGGTGTCACTTCACGGGTGGACGCTTGTGGAGCTGCTTTGGGCTCAGCAGAGCAAGACCCTTAGCAGAGCGAGACTCAAGTGCAGTGGATTCGGGGTCTGGATTGCAGCCTAAGTTAATTGTACTTTGGTCCCATTGAAAACAATGGGACTTAAGTTACTCATGACTAACTTTTCACACTGATTTCAGTAGGATCTAAGTGTGACTAACTTAGTCTGGACCCAGTCTATACTACTGTCTCTCAAAGTTGTGAGTATATTCATCCCAATTGAGGAGGCAAATAACTGCTTATACATGTATCACATAAAAATACACGCTTTAGAAGTGCAAGCTTATTCCTGTTCTGGGCTTGAAACATCAGTGGCAGTGTGATTTCTTATTGAGTTGTTGAAGAGCACTGCCTTTGGAACTATAATTGCTTATTATAGGTTACAAAGGATTTTGATGATACTTGCATATCAGCATGCTTTCCAGTTAGTTTACGTTGGAAGGTCTGATGAAAACTACAATCCTGGAAAAATATACATAGTTTGTCTTTCTTTTTTTCTAATGAAATGCACATGTGGCATAATGGTTGGGTTCAAGTCTGTTCTCCTGGCTAACTGCCAGGATGCCCAGTGTTCATCAGACTGGGTCCAGAGCCACTGGAATCATAAATGCAACCGACAAGTCATTTTATGGTATCAGACGGAGGAATTCAGCTTTGGCAGAGATCTTGGAGCAGTTGCCATGGCTCTGTGTCAACTGACATTTAGATCTGTTTTCGTCAAGCAATATTAGTTATCTTGGTTGATTATATGCATGAAAAGGGGATTATTGCCTTACATAAAACTGTGTGCAGTTTCATGGATTTTTATTTTTCCTTGCTCAGGTTGCATTCTCAATTTTATTCTTTTATTCAGCTATATTCCTCTTATGCAAAAATATTCCATATACAACTTTCCAAAAGCATTTTTTAAAGATGTGAGTAGGTCTTAGGTTTATATAAGGAGACTCAGAAGACAGGGCTGTCCCTACCATTAGGCAGAGCCTCAGGCGGCAGATGCTGGGGACCGGCAGTGTAATGTTAGAGTGCAGCACTGTGTGTGCCACTCAGCCTGCCACTACCCCTTAAGCTAGCTTGCTGGCTTTGGGTGTGGTAGAGGATGCTATCCCATTGCCATTGTTGAAGCTGGTCCCATTAACTTCTAAATGTTGGAAGGAGGTACCATTATGTCCTTTGCCTTGGGCCGCAAAACGCCTTCAGCCAGTCTTGGAAAAACATGGAACTTTAGATTTGAATACAGGAGACATATGCTCAAATTCTTGAACTATCATTGTATATATAATGTCGGTATGCATGCTGTTTGATGTACATCACATAAGCAGTAACATAAGCAGAAAGAATAAGTTCCTACGCCCACTGTTGATTTTGACAGAAGAGAGATAATAGGGGAAAGGGAAGTCAGGACAGGCACAAATTAGGGTAGCAGAAAAAGATGCTTGAATCCACTTCCACATCCTCAGGCTCAGTTTCTGTATGAGATAAGGGCTAAGCCAAAGGCTTCACAGAAAGGGCGAATTTTAAAGAAAAAAAGAAAGATGGTACTATATTGATGTCCTGGGAAGGAATTCCAGACATAAAAATGAGTCTTGGGCAATCCTCTTCCTCTCCGTCTGGCATTTCTCACATGTTATTGTGGAAGATATATGAGATTATAATTTTAAAGGAATCTGTAGAGTAACATTTGCAATAGAAATTTATAGATAAAGCCATATACCAAGTTTGCATACTAATTTAAGAATTCATTCTCCTTAAGTAGTGTTGCATGGAAATGAAGCTACTTGGGAGGGCAGACCATGAAGTGAGACAATGAGATGAGGATAATGGAGAATGCTGTTGTAGGAACCTTCATGTAAACCATGATGGAGCACAATCCTGTCAACCATTTATGGGAATGCATGTGGGCATTGATGTAGGAGAATCTCCATTGCCCAAATATTATTATCTAACTTCATGATGTGCCCTAGTACCACAGACACCACATGTTATTTAAGGAGAACTAATTTGCCAGCTTTTCCAACATTCTCAGTGCCTACCCCCACAAAATCATACATGGCCCTTTTACTGTCATTCCATTTGATTCTAGTCTAAAATATTTGGTCCCTCTCAGCTTTGATCAGGGATATTGAAAATATGCAGTGCTTTTTATTCTGTTTCTGTTGGATCTAAAATATAGGTTGCCAAGGTTGCTTCAGCTAAAGCATGAAGTCACTGAACTATTTACATCTATTTCATTGCTTTGTTTTAAATCAGGCTGTTAATCAGGGCCCCGAGATTGGTCACATTGCCATTGCCAATTCTTCTTTTCTCTTTCCTCTGAAAAGGTATTGTGTAAATTGCTTAAACTTTATGTGACCTTTTCCTGTGAACTAGACTGACGGTACGCCTTTTACTCTTAGTCATTGTGGACTCTTAAATACTTGTAGGAACAGAATTTTTAGTATACCCAGGAGATCTTAAGTTTGAGGATGCAGCTACACTTTACCCTGACAAGCAGCATATTTCATAACCCACAAACAAACGCAGTGGGGTAGATTTGGAGGGGATAATTGGTGGGTGGGTACATCCTGAGTCAGCCAATTTCCACCTGCATTCTCTTCCCCCTAGGCCACTCCCTTTGCCACCAACTTGCTAGTCTTAGTTCCAGTTTTTTGAGCTCAGCTGGGGCAAAACTGGTGAAAATGGCCAGAAGGAGGAAGAACTGATGTGCAGGGTAAACACCCCTCCACCAATCCATTCATTTCTCACTGCAGATGCCCTTCTCATTCCACATTAATGCTACACGGCAAGCATGATTTTGGGAAACCCCCTGGTTGCTTTGTAATGCATAATTGCTCCCTGAACAGCTGTGGTGGGCAGGGTCACACAGCTAATTCTTAATACAGATAATAAATACTGTATTTGTTTTTATTTAGAATGTTGAAACTGCAAAATGGGATTCCTTTCTAATTAATTAGTTTTATACTTTACATGAATATCCTTTTTTCTCACCGAATTCAGCCCCGGTTTAATCCATTTTTTCAGCACCTCTTGTAAAAATCTCCAAAGCTTTCATTAGCCACTTTTTAATTTTAGAATTGCAGACTTTTCGTATTGGCTACGAACAAAAGATTTATAAGAAGGTGGCTGGCAGCACACTGAAAGGTCTCATCCAGGAGATTTAGCACTATAATCAATGGATAAAAATTCAAGGTTGCCTCAGTTGTTTGGGTGATGGTTCTTAATATTTGTATATTTGAATAGAAAAGTGAGATCTGCAACAAAATATTACAGGGTGAAGTGCTGTCATTCAGGATTCTGGTCGCTCCATTACATTTACTGGTTTTCCTCTGGCATTCCATGGGCATTGAGCACCTCAGTCCTCATTGGGCTGTTTTTTATTTCCCCTAACCTTAAGGGGGGGGTCCCTCTAAAACGTTTTTCATAACTCTGCAAACCTTGAGATTTCCTGGAGCCCACTGATACTTCCCTAATGTGCGTGGGTGGTGACATTTTGACTACATAACCAACTGCACTCCCAGCTTAAATGCTGGAAATAGAGAGGATGATTGCTCCTCCATCAGAAATGTAAGAAATCTGAAGCATATTTCCAGCAGTTAAAGCTGTTAGAGCAAAGGTAACTGTTTATTTTATTCTACAATATTTAGTTGACAACACACTTGCCTTGATTCATTGACCTGTAACACACACTGAGGGTGGTATTTAACTTTTTGAGTTAGGACTAGAGTTAGTGCTAGCACAACAGGATTCTCCCTTCTCCTGCCCCCACGTGTGCCTCACACCATCCCCAAATCTGCTCTGGAGGATTGGGAGAAACTCCCGAACAAATTTAGGGGCACTCAGGGAAGAGCAGGGAAGATCATTCTGTTGCACAAGGAGAAATCCTTGCACTGATGGACCAGTTGCCACACATTGAATACAACCCTGGACCTTGCTGCATGCCAGAGCAATGGCAGATTGCCTCCCCTACTCATTGCCACCCTAGACTCCTTTGGTGAGAAAGGGCAGGATCTAATTTTAATAAATAAATGAACATATATTTTCTGCCCCTTCAACCTAGTGAAGCCTTGCCTCACCTTTGTCCTATTGAGACCATCACTCAAAATAGAAAATTTGGAGTCTCTCTTGCTCATTCTGCTGAGTGGACCCTAGACTTCTGCCCCCCAATCCTTTGCTGGTGGCTGACCTTAGATGGGGTTTGAATCTAGGTCTTACAAATCTGTGTCTAATACACCACACAGATCTCACGAAAAGTCATTCTGGGAAGGACCATAGATAACTTCTTTGCATGCAAAATGTCCCAGGTTCAGTCCCTGGCAACTCCAGATACGCCTGGGAAAATCCATTGTTTGAACTAGGGCCAGCGCCAAAGGGTGGCCAGGTCGGGCCCTGACGAAGGGCCCCATGGCCCACAGGGGCCACTCGTTAGGGTGGGGGAGTAGCGCTACCCTTCCGCCTGCCTTGGATCGCAGGGAGGGAGCTTTCGGACTGCCTGCCTGTTTGCTCGCTTCACCTACCTCTCCTGTCTTCTGAGGCTGCATGCGCTGGGTTACCATCAACCAAGATGGCGTTGGAGGTTTTTTTAAGGGGCTAATGCTCCTACCACCATCTTGGTTGATGGCAGGCATTTGTGCACACATGCATGTAGCCTACTGCACATGTGTGCCATCAACCAAGATGGTGGCAGGGACATCAGCCCCTTAGAGAAGCCTCCACTGCCATCTTGGTGGATGGTAGCCCTGTGCGCGCACTGTGTGCAACAACAGGAGATGAGAGAGGTAGGTGAAACAGGCAGGAGCCGCGCACCTGGGGAAGGCTGATGCCCAAGGACCCAGTCATGCCTGGTGCTGGCCCTGGTTTGAAACCACGGAGAGTTTCTTCCAGTCTGTCTGTAGACAGAAGCACAATTTATGTGTTACTAGAATATTATTAGAGTGTGAAGTAGGGCTGCACTTTTAGGCTTGCCCATGACATCTCCCCCACCAATCTTTAATGTTGTGTCTGTAAAGAAATCCCAATATGTAAGCTCCTTGTGAGTAGTGGACACTTGCAGTTGGGACACCTTCACAGCCAGATGTTCCAGTCTTGTAGAGCCCTGACTCATGAGGAGCTCACGGACTGATTTTGTTGTTGTTCCAGGAAGCAGGTGTAATGCCAGGCGTGGGCCTAAAAATATGGCCCTGTTGCAAGGCAACATGCCATTGCCCTAGACATGAGTAAAGTGTGCATAGGTCTAGTCTTGAGGTAGATGGACCAATGGTCTGATTTGGTATAAGGCAGCTCCTTATCCCTATGTTCCAAAAACAGGATAATTTGCTTATATATTTTAATGCAATTATTTTCACCCCCAGAAATGTTTTTGAAATGAATAATGCATTACAAATATCCCTAATGAATGGAAAGGCACGGATGTTCATTACACTGATTGATGCAGGCAAGTGCGCCTGCTGAAAGGCAAACCTGTTTGTTTGCAGAAGGAATTCCAGGTGTCTAATTGAGTTAACAATTTACTTTGGTATCTTTATTTCCTTCTAGAATCAGCTGCTTCAGTAAATGTCATTCTTCAAAAGCTTATGGGCATGAGGGAATGGGGAAAAAAAAGCAGAGCTTGCTGGGGGCTCCAGTTTATGCATAGATCTTTCATCTTGGGTCAGACAGGAATTAATTGTATGTTCATAGCAGGTGAAATTAATTAATAGTTCTGCTATTTTAGGTTCTGATTTTGCAGTCACTGTTACAGGTATGGATGCCATTGGCAGCTTGAATGGAAAGCTGGGCCAACCCTATTTGCATTGCTCTACGTTGATGGACCTGTGCGCCTCTCCTTCTCATATGCCTATATTTTGTGTCTTAGGCTCTCTAACCCAGATTAGCAATGCACAGCTTCTTTTTCTATTTCTAACTGTGGTTTATAACATGATGTATGGAGTATAAAACAACCTGCTTATTGTGTTGGTAAATGAGTTTGTTGCTTTTTACTTGTGCCTACACAAAATATTTTGAACATTGTGTACTTCAACCTTTCCGCTTTAAAAAAGCTGCTCATGAAGATTTACAGGCCATAACATGTCGTGCTTAAATTGATTTTTTAATTATTATTACATTTATATCCACCTTTCCTCCAAGGAGCTTAAGGTGATGTACAAACATGGTTCTTCCCCTCCCAATTTTATCCTCACAACAACCCTGTGAGGTAGGTTAGGTTGAGACAATGACTGGCCCAAGATCATCCAGTGAGGTTCATAGCTGAGTGGGGATTTGAACCCTAGTCTCCCAGTCCCAGTCCGACACTATAAAGTGTACCGCTGCTGCCATTATTATCTATTCATACATTTATTAAATTTATAAAGATGCCCATCTGTACTCCTTGGGTAGCTTACAAAGAAAACAATATTACAAATAAAATATATAATAATTAAAATCAACAGCAATCAGTAAGAGAGAGTGAAAAACCTGCTTGCAATAGGGACAAAAGCTCAGAATTAAACTTCCATTTGAAAGCCTGGGTGAATAAAGCCTGGTGCCAAAGAGTCCATAAAGATGGTGCCAGGCAATCCACTCTGGGGTACCATTACCATCTTCCTTAAACTCAAGTTGTCTCCCATGTACCAGTAGCATAATCAATTACCTATTTTTTTCACATTCACTTACAGAGATTACAGTATTAAAGATCTCCTAACCATGAGTATGTATCATATTGGTGGTTAACGTTTTCTTCCAGCCCAGTTTAGGACCAGCATCTTAATGCATTAAATATTTTTTTCCATCCTTGGTATTAACCTTTGTAACCGATACCTGTTTCTAATGTTCCTACTTTCATGAAGTTTATGTTTTTGGACTAAAGTTATATCCTGTTGTTGTAGAAAATGTTGGGGAAAGACTGCAGCTCACCTTTTTGCATGCAGAAGATCCCAGGTTCAATCTCCAGGTCAGGTTAGGAATGTTCCCTGTCTGAAACCCTGAAGGATCACTGCCAGTCAGTGTCAACAATATTGCATTAATTGGACCAGTGGTCTGACTTGGTGCAAGGGAGCTTACTATGACAACAAATGCGGAATTCATAAAGATTGGCAATTAAAATTAGATTGTGTACAACACCAAAGGCTGCCATTTTGCATCCTTTTTGCATTCATTGCATGTTTCAGTCAAACTGCAGCATATGTAGGGATCCCCTTTGCTCATTGACTTCGATCCAGAGAAACGTGCTATTCAGTTCCACAGTCCTTTTGCCTTTGTTTTTCAAACAGCGATAGCTTGTGATATCTCATGGGCAGTGGAGGTGCTGCTGTTTAGAAAACAAAATCAGCAACCCTTTTCCATGTGGACCAGCTGTTCATGCTTTCATGGGCGTGCTCGATCACAGGTATTATTTTGTAATAAGTTTCGTTGAAACTGCTGTGACTTCCTCCCACGTAAATGGGACTTAATTCCACTTAATACATGCAGGCTCAAAGTCTAACATAAGCTTTGATTTGTAGCAACGAAAGCAATTTCTGACTATAAAAACCGATTACTGCTAGCTAATATTTTAATCAAAATAATTGCTTCACTGATTGCAATGTTTAGTTATAACGAGGTGTTTGGCGGCATTCGACTTAGATTCTTGTCTGAGATATATATGAAATACTGCCACTTTGTATTTGCAGTAGTGCCCAGGATTCAGGATAGATGAGGGATTACTTTGAACTAAACACTCCACAAATAGATAGGGAGACAGATAGGCAAACAGGCGTGCTTTGTGCCCTCAGTCTGATTCTGTAAGCATATAAACAATTGTCAGACACTTAAGTATGAAGCAAGGCCTTGATATGATAAGCCCCACCTGCCCTGGGGTGAAACGTCTGCCTGTTGAGATCTTTGAAAGTTTCCATAGGCCTTCAGGGGACTATACTGTGAAATGTGGGCTTAAGTGACCCAAGGAAACAAAAGCTCAATACGAGTTTCACTCGCCCTTCTCCAGATGGTGTAGTCTAGTCTGTTCCTTTGGAGGATGAGGCACATTTATCTATTTAGTGCCATTGTGAAAATCCATTTTCCCACCATTTACAGGTTGAGAAGCAGTGGTTCAGAAGAAGCAACAATTAGCACCATTCTAAAGCAGTCCAGGGTCCAATGAGCTACAATAACTACAGGCTGTTTCTACCATGTTTCTAGTGCCAGCACCCAAATCTTTTCCAGAACAATTGGTGTTTCTCCAGAAATAGCCGACATGTGCAGTCCCTGTGCACCCCATATGCTGGTTAGTTGAGATGGCCTGGGGTGTTTGTTTAAATTGCCTCAAATATGTTTTCTTAGTAGTTTGAACTCAAAGGGGAGAACGGGAGCTTTTCCCCCTGTGCTCACCTTGCCATATTAGAGTGCAGAAGAGACTGTCTCATCAGCCACTTTGGCTTGTGGATTCTTTGCTTGACTGGGCCTTGTTCTAATGCGATCTCTCTCTTCTTAACCTGTGGCATGGCCCTGTTCTCAAGTGCAGATGCAGTGTGAGCACATAAAACATAGTCGTCTTTGCTGTCAGATGGTGGCAGCATCTCTCCAGGGTCACTGTCCAAAGGACAAAGTATGTATATATCTATTGGAAAACACATCTTTGTTGCTTCTTGGCTTGGGAGATTAATACTGTTGCTTTCTTCGTGTAGCGGTTTCCAGCGTGATCGATGAACTAGGAAATAATCAGGATTTCTCCATGGTAGGTTATACATCTTAGGACATTTATTTCCCATTGATTACACAGGTAACACCAATGAGCCATTGATATAAATCTCATTGCATTAGCAGCAGACTTGACCCCCTATCTAGTCTAAAGCTGGATTTTATAGCATGGCTTTTACACAGTCTAAACAGTTTGCAATTGAAGGAGGAGAGGTTTATTATTAGCTACCAATATGCCCATTGTTATGATGTCTGTTTCATTGTTTTTCCTCTCAATGCTGAATGCCAATAGTTCATTTATGTGGGAGAAAGTAAGGGGGTGCACTTAGGCATACTACTGGGGCTAAACCACTTCCTTGCTCCAGTGGTGAGAATCAAACCTGCTTCTAACTACATAGCCACAAACAGTCTGCATCCCTTTATCCTGGGTTCTGTTTTGTGGTCATACTAGATGAGTGGTTCCTGTGATTTTTCTGCCTGTTGTGCAATTGTGGTGCCCTGTGCTAGATGCTGTATGATTTTTAAATGTATCTTTATTGCTTCTTTTATATTGTATTTTATTCCATAGAATTCAAATTGTAATATACAGTAGGGCCCTGCTTACCGGTGTTTCGTTTTGCGGCATTCTGCTGATGCGGCAGCTTTCAATTAGGGGAAATGCCTTGTTTTAAAGCCGATTTTGCGTTTTTGCGGCATTTTGCGACATTTTCACATCATTTTCATGTGATGCGGCCCATTAGAGTCAATGGGTTCATCTTTATGGCAATTTCCGCTTTACGGCGGGGGCCTGGTCCCTAACCCGCCGTATAAGCGGGGCCCTACTGTAAAAAAATACAAATAAACCTTGTAGACCACAGTTTGGGAACCCATGTACTAGTCTGTATCAGCTTCTTAATCAGATTCAGTATCACACTCTAGTGACTACTAGAGTGTAACACTTTGAGTCTTGATTAAGTGGCTTATATACTGTTTTGCTCTTCCTAACATAGAGCTGTAGGAACTATATAAAGTTATAGGAACTTGTGATGTGTAGTGTTCAGAGATCAGATGTGATTTGGTTCCTTTCCTTGTAAAGTTGTAACCAGTAATGCAAGTCCCATTGAAATCAATCAATATAACTTATTTTCAAATGAGTCTGCTTAGGATTGGATCTTAAGAACATGGATGGAACAAAGGCAAAAAACAAGGTCAGGGATGGAATAAATGAGGACTGTGGACCTGTGCTCCTTCAAATGTTGCTGGACTCCATTAGCCCCAGCCATCATGGCCACTGGTCACAGATTATAGGAGATGGAGTTCAATAACATATGGAAAGCTACAAGTTCCCTATTTTTGGAATAAAGGATTAGCAAGGATGAAGGAAGTGGTGGAGAAAGAAGTGAAATTTAAGGGAAGACTGAAAGTGAGTTAGAGCTGATTCATGCTTGGGATGTAAACTCAGGTACTTTTTGTACCTAAGTATAAACAGAAAAAAGGAAGACACGCATCACTGTCAATTGTGCACGCCACCTATACAATTAAATGGCCAGATTTCTTTGCTTTAAACAGAGATGGAAGGCTTCAAATCTTTCCCAGTTGCTGTTTCTATGGTTAATTGCAAGTGTTGCCATTCACAATAGCATAGGTACATATATACATATATTTTGCCATTTAAGACATGGGGACTTGGATCCACCTTTAAAAAGTGAAATGCAAATTAACTGTTACTCATGTGTATCAGGCAATTTTTGGATAGAGCCTTTTCACATAACATTTGTGAAGACTGCAAATGTGAACTTCTGTGATTTTTTGTGTGCACTCTACTATGTGTAAAATTTGGTGTCACATTTTGCTATGTTCAGTAATCTTGGCCAGTGGCTAAAGTACTGTTTCAGGAATCATCCGTTTGCTTTTAGACACTTGTCGCTAGCTTGTTGAAAAATCGCTTACTTTTCCTGGGTTCTCACCTCTGAAATCATTAATGATAATCAATCACAAGAAGCCCTTGGGAATTGCTTTGTACTTATATTGCTTTCTGAATCTGAATATTTCAAAGGTGAGCACCTGGATTGTCATTTTGTTGTGCTGGTTTGTTTTTTCCTTTATATTTTCATGTCTTTTGCTCAAACTTTCTGTTTTGCTGAATGAAGACTATTTGCATGATCCATGATCCTCCACATATGGAGAGGGATCAGCATTGGGATCAACAGAGCCCTTCTTTTCTGTCTCCCTCTCCTTGCTTGGCTCTTAACTGTATGTGTTGAGCCTTCTGCTGATTCACTTCCATGTACACAATGGCATCTACTGGTGAATGGATCAAAACAGGCACATGGGTTAAAATAAAACATAAGAAATCATTGATTAGTTTTCTATTAACTGAGGAATATCCATTAACAATATCTCATCATTTAGGTGCATTCACACCAATTGTTTCCCTCCCGATATATATCCTAGGCACAATTAGTGTAATTTGTAACTTAACCTGGTAGCATCTCTCATATGGAAAACTAGAATTCTCCAATGAAAAATGACCTAATTGAACATACTGTAGTGATGTTCCAGTGAACACTGGCCCCCTCCCTGCCTGCAGTTCTACTCAGAAGCAGATTGCAGCATTATATGGCCTGGAGACTGGCTTGTAATGGCTAGCCTTCCTCCTGAGTAAAAATGCTGGCAGGGGCATCTTAAAGGCTGACACTAAAGGACCAGTGTCCAGCATCTTCTCCTCTTCCTGGGTGGATCTACTGGTGCATGGACCATTTATAAACGCCACTCCCAACTTCTTGAAATATTCCACCAATGCTGCCTCCAGAAAATTCTGCAATTTACTTGGGAAGGCAGATGGACTAATGTTAGCATTTTGGAATAAGCAAAGACTGAAACAATGATCCTTCAACATCAACTTTGCTAGACTAGCCATGTTGTCTGAATACCTGACCACCGTCTTCCAAAGCAGCTACTTTACTCCCAATTTAAGGATGGAAAACGGAATATCGGTGGACAGCAAAAGAGGTTTAAAGATGTTCTTAAAGCTAATCTGAAAAGATAATAATGCTGGGAAAAACAGAAGGGAGTAGAAAAAGAGGAAGGCAAAACAAGAGATAGATTGATTCCATAAAGGAAGCCATAGACCTGAACTTACAAGATCTGAGCAGGGTGGTTCATGACAGATGCTCTTGGAGGTCGCTGATTCATATGGTCGCCATAAGTCGTAATCGACTTGAAGGCACATAACAACAAAATCCTAGACACATGTTATTGGAAGCGACTCTCATTTATTTCAGCAGATCCACTGAGCTAGTGCTGTTGACCCATTATATCATAATTCACAAATTAATCATCACTGTCTCAGTCACCCTAATCAATCAGTACAGATGGACATCTGGATATGCACCCTTTTCTCCACCTCAGTGTTCGTCTGGTCCCTCTTGAACCAACTGGATGCATTAAAAAAAATATTTTTTTGCTAATCCAAGAAGTTTTGAAAGACCTGCACAATTTCTTGATGCATGGAGAGATGTATATCCCCATGTAGTAACTGATCCACCCAACAATGCTGGTATAGCTCATGTATGAATTAATCAATGTCATTACCTAGAGCTATATCAGGGCTAGTGACATTTACTCATTTTTTTCTGAAACGCAAAACCTTATGGTACCATCTCAAAATATACATATTTAAAATACTTTAAAGTTGTAGTCTATAAGGTATTAATTAATTGGTACATTAGCTACACCAGTATTTATTGGGTGATTAATAAAATAGAATTATAAAGTTTTAAGTGCTTGCAGGGACTGCTGAAAAATTCGGGAACTACACATTTCTTGCCGCCATAACTTATACATATATAGATAAAGCAGATTCATTTTAAGGTTATCACATCTCTATTCCCCATTGAAACAGGGAGAACATCTGTTTCAGATGTAGGTAATGAGCATGTACTTATACCTTTATTTTCTTGCAAGTCTTAGTCCATGGACACATATCTCATGTGCCTCATTAGATAAGACTCTCTGTCTAGATTGAGTAATATAGTGACAGTGTTGAGGACAATCCAGTGGGAAATTCTTCTGCACAAGTCCCGTTGAAATGAATTGGGGCTGCATTAGGGCAGAGGACATGCAGAAGTACTTACTTTTTCTATATATTTTCTGCATTTTGATCCCAACTTTGCTTCCAAAAAAGGAAAATCCAAGGCAACTTACAAAATATTTTTTAAAATACCTTTATTGAAATAGAGTAGAAGCAGTAACACACTGGTGTTTTAGACCCTCTCAACCATTAGAGTGTCTGATTAGAACTGGGAAGACCCATGGTCAAATCCAGACTAAGGTACAAAACTCATTGGATGACCTTGGGTCAGTTACTATCTCTCAGCCTAGCTTACCTCACTGTGTGTGTGTGTGAGAGAGAGAGAGAGAGCGCACACGCACAAGAGAGAGAATCCTTGTGTGTGTCCATCTGTGCGTGTTTGGGGGTGCCTGGGTTGTGTGTGTGTATGAGGGCAGGGGGACTTTGTGACCCATCGGGGGATGGGCCATTAGCAATTTGTGGAAGGGAAAAGGGTGTTGGTGACTCAGTGGGGGGGCAGGGAGAGCTTCGGCAACCTGTGTGAGGAGCTTTGGTGACCCTAGGCAGGGTTGGCAAGTGAAGTGAGCAAGGGCGGAGCGCCTAGTACTTTATATTAGCATTTTTAATTTCCTACCCCTAAGTGAACTTGTGGACATTATTCATCAAAGGTGATCTAGAGATAGTCTCAATCTCAGTTGTTCTGTAATTGAGGGAAGGCAGCATTTTGCGTTTGGCTTAATTTCTACTTACTGATTTATAAAAGATATCTTTACATACCACATTTTGGTCCTAACAAGGGAATCCAAAGTGGTTTTAAAAATGAATTTAAATAACAGGATGAAAGCACAGCGTTACAAAACCCATGAAGAATTAAAACCTTTAACCTAAAATTAAAAACAAAAGTCAGCCATAATTTTAAGAAAAATTCACTGCCTGCCTAAAAGTCATCAGGGATGGCAGGAAATTCCATACCTGGTGTCTGCTATAAAAAAGATCCTGTTCCATGTTCCCATCACTAGCTGAACCTCTTTTGATGGTGGGAAATCCAACTGGACCTCTGATAATCTCAGCTCATGGGCAACTTCATATAGGAAGTAACAGTCTTTCAGATATCCTGGACCTAAGCTACTTTTTTTTCTTACAAATTCCTTTGGCAACTGCACGACGGACAGAAATTCAACAGGAGCCACTTTTCTCCCAGCAGGCAGCAACAGTGATGAGAAGAAGTGTTTAGCAGCTGCTGAAGAGACGGAATGCCTGTGAAAAAGAAAGGTGGCAACTGTTGTTTGAATGCTTGAAAGAGAGTGGCTAACCTGTGGCCCTCCAGCTGTTACAGAACTACAACGCCCATCATCCAAAGCCAGCAACGGGCAGTGGCCAGGGATGATGGGAGCTGTAAGAGAATAACATCTGAAAGGTTGTAGGTTAGCCATCCCTGTCTTCTCCCAAAGAATCCTGGGAACTGTCATTTGTTAAGGGTGCAGAATGTTGTTAGGAGACCCCCTTGCAGAGCTACAGTTCCCAGCACCTTTAGCAAAGTACAGTTTTCAGGATGCTTTGAGCAAAGCCATGACTGTTAAAGTGGTGTGGATGTGACCACTGAAGGTAGAAATGGCCAAAACAGCACTTGGGGATGGGGAATCAGCACCTTAAATATCAGCTGCCTGTATTTCCCCTCCTGTGTTCTGCTCTGAAAGAATGTGTGAGAGACACAAAGAAGCTGAAGGGTTTTGTATGTGTGTTCTTGTCAAGGAGAGGAGGGCAGGAAAAAAGGAAGCTTCAGCGAGCATCAGAAATAAGAAGTGCTTAGACTTCCGGGAAGGGTGACTTCGCTTGTGCCTGCTTTTGAGACGGGCTCCCGCCTCAAAAGAAGCTTATTCAGATATAAATCAGTCAGAACATTTTTTTTTTTGACTGATGAAATTTCTCCCGGGCAGGGAGAAATGTAGAGATCAACCTCAAAAGCCTGTTTTTGTTGGGAGGACTGGATTTCATTAATTTATGAGAAAAGGTCCTGCCAGCAATGCCGGACAGACTTCCGAACAAGCTCTATCTGATTAATGCGATACGTTTATCTTTTCTTCAAAGAGAAAACGGACTAACAGGCAAGCACCCTTCTTTCTATTATTTTTTTTACTTGGTTTAAATTGTTGCAGCAAAAAGAGATTTGTCAAATGAATCAGCTTTAAAGAACTTCTGGGTGAGCTATAACTCTTCTCTGTTATTCACGAAATTAACAGCTTATCTCTGTTTCTATTGCAAAAAGCTGTCCTGGAAGTGCATTCTAAAGATATAAACAGAAGAGGGATTTCTATTCCGAGGAACATTATATTGTCTGGGACTATTCTCTTTTTGGTCTATTTTATTTTGACGAATCTGCTTCTTCACGACGCCACTAACTGTTTTGATGCTGGGAACTAAATTTGTTTTGTGTTCTTGAACATAGAGAGATAAGGCAGGCTGCTCTGTTTATACTGTGATGTCATCAAGCCTGGAATATTAACCCAATTGTTGCTGAAATAAGAAGTGGTTCTTTATGTTTGTTTTGTTTTGTTTTCGTGGTTTTAAAAATGGCAATCAAGAAAGTGGCTGAGAATCTGGAAGTAATTATGTTTCAGAAAATAATGGATGAGATTGAGATAATGAAACAAACCCTGCGACAGGGCAGTAAGGAGCTGAAAATTGAACTGAGCAAAATGACGCAGGAGCTTAAAGAAATAGGGGATCCTGTGAGAGAGGAGAATGAGATCAGAGATGAGAAAAGAAAAAATAAAGGGAAGATACAAGCCCTGGAGATTGGAACAAATGTGGAATTGGAAAAAGATCTGGAGTTTATGGATATTAGAAATAAAATCTACTGTTTGGAATTTAACGTTATCTCTGAAGAAATTAATGAAGATATTAGAGATAAAGTTATCAATGGCTTGGATAATCTTCTGGACTGGAATGACGTGATGGAGCTTGATATAGAGAAAATCTATGGAATTAACTGCAGCCATGTGACAATGGAAAAACTCAAGAGATGAGCCAGTGCGTTTTGTAAAAAAGAAGAACACAGATATGACTTTACAACAATATTTCAGCAACTTATTCAGAATTGATGGCAAGAAAATATTTGGGATAGAGGAAATTCCCATCAGACTCTTATTATATGACTATGGCTATGACAGCAAGATTATTATGGAATACTGATAATGGAAGATTGGACACTGAAATTACTGGACTTAACAGGACTATTGAAGATGGAAGATGGAATTAATATGGATAATGGAATAATGGCTATTGAAATTATTGGACCTAACAGATTTTGATGAGATGGATTAATCGATATGTTTATTTGGACTATGGTTATGACAATAAGATTATTATTATTATTAACGAGATGGGTTAATCGACATGTTTATTTGGAGAAAAATTGATAGATATATTTCTTAAAGAATTGAAACCTCTCTTTGACTTTTTGTGGAAAGAATAAAGTAATGTTTGTGAGATTTGATGATTAATTAAGATAACTACTGGAGGAAAGTGATTTTATAATATAATTTAAGAGACAGGATTGTTATATATTGTAGACCTACAACTGATTTGATCTGCGACAAATGGGAAGTCAACATTTTATTTTTTTGTTTAATCATTTTTGTTTTGTTTTGTTTTTTGTCTTCGAATGTTTTATGATTTTGTTTTGTATGTTTTATGAAAATTTGAATAAAAATTATTGTAAAAAAAAAAAAAGAAATAAGAAGTGCTGTATGTTTTGTATGTGCTTTCCCTTCCGTCGATCGCTTCTCTATGAAGTGTACTCTGGAGTGAAGTTTGTGTTTGATTGCAGATAGCCTCACGCACCGCACGTAGCACTGTCATTAAGCCATCATCTAGCTGGCAAGGAGCCAGATCACACACACAGCAGTTCTGAGGAAGCCTCCCTGAACCGAAAGAGCTTCCACTGATCTCTGTGTGTGCAGACGCATTGATGCACCAGGAGTGTTTACTCCTGCTAATTGGAGGCTGACTCGTGACTACTCCTGAAAGAAGAGAATTAATTTTCAACAGCCTCACACATTGTCAGGTTGTGATGGCATGGCTGCTCTTGGCATCCAGTCAATCGATTTCAAAATTATGGCACTTCTAGGGACAGAAAGGGGGATGGCTGCCACATGCAATTTCAACATTAAAAAAAAAGGTGGGGGAGAAGTTTAAGGTTCAGGATTGCAAGAAAACCATATGAGAGGGCATGAGGAGAAGAGGCTTGCAGATAAATATTCACGACAGAATAAGCTGAATTACGGGGAGGGGGGAGGTAAAGAGCAAGAGGACGCCCTTCTTACCAAAGAAAGATTAATTGTTTTGATAATCAGAAGAGACTCAGATGTTTGCTGCAAGCAGAAATCACACTTCTATGGCTAGAGCGTTTCTCTCTGCCTTAATTCCAGCCCCCGTAGCCGTTTCTCTTGCTTTCTGGTGAAAAACAATGTAACAATGCAGCCTGTTTGAGAGGACTATTTTATGGCCAAGCGTGCAGACTTTAATTTATTTATCCATTTGTTTTACTTATTTCTAACCTGAAAATAAACTCCCAAGCTTAGGATATGATCCAGCCAAAGTTAAGGGATGGGGAAGATCATCCAGTCTTCCCCACCTGTCCCAAATTCATCGGGAAATGAGCTGGGTTTTTTCCCAAGAAAATAACAAGTGAGAAATCAGCTAATTTCTCAAGCCAATCCAGGTGGCTCAAGAAATTGAGGTGGGGGCAGCAGCACTCAGCCATTCTCTCCGGGAAAAGGGAAGGGTAGAGAAGGTGCTTTGGGGGTGGAGAGGGGGCCTTTCTCTGGCACAGATACTGATCTGTGTGGGAGTTCTGCAGGGACAGGGTTAAAAAGAAAAGGTTCGCCATTGGTGTGGGCTTTTTAAGAGCCCTAGACGTTCCTTTCCAATCCAGCTCTGACAAACTTCTCCAACCTTTCCTAGCTGCCGTTGACTTAATTGGTTTAGAAAAAGAGAACATAGCTACAGTCAATATTTATATAATACTCTTCCTCAAATTGATTGATGGATTGATTTCATAAAGGAAGCCACAGACCTGAACTTACAAGCAGGGCTGTGAAGTTGGTACGTCAAACCTTCGACTCCTCCTTCTCTATTTTTCTACTGTCCGACTCCTTCATAAATGGCAAATGTATATTATTTATTTGTTTTATTTATTTATTATTTGATTTATATCCTGCCCTTCCTACCAACAGGAGCCCAGGGCGGCAAACAGAAATGCTAAAAACACTTTAAGACATCATAAAAAGACCTTAAAATACATTAAAACAAAAAAAATAAATTATTAATTTTATTTTGAAGTCGGAGTCAGTACATTTCTTCTGACTCCGACTCCACCCAAAATTGTTTACGACTCCAACTCCACAGCCCTGAACTTACAAGATCTGAACAGGGTGGTTTATAACAGATGCTGTTGGAGGTCGCTGATTCATAGGGTCGCCATAAGTCGTAATCAACTTGAAGGCATATAACTACAAAACTTCATCAGAAATTTATTTATTTTATTTATTTATTTATTACATTTATATACCACCCCATAGCCAAAGCTCTCTGGGCGGTTTACAGCAAAGAAATTGACATCACAACAATTAAAAATACAAACCAAATTACAACAGAAAACAGCCTAACAGGAGATGTACAGTATTTCAGTAACTGTATTTTATGCATTGGTATCAAAATGTAAAGTGAGCAGTTTGTTTTGTGGGATTGGTTCAGTGTGTGTGTGTGTGTGTGAGAGGGTGGGGTACATGCTGGCTGTTTCTGCAGCTGTTCCGGTGGTTACCAGTTACCTACATTTACATTCAGATGTTCCTACTAGTCCTCTTTCTTCCACCCTTCCTTATTTTCTTTTGAATTAACCCAAAAATGGTGTTGACAGCTGGAAGCCCCACATGGAACAGCTGCATCTTTTCTGGAATAATTCCAACGAGAGCTCTGATAAAATATGATACTGTTTCAGCAGGCTCTAGCAAGGTCCGCAGTAATTTCCCTTCATTGTTTAAACCTTCATCCAAACGTTGCATAGGGGTTGGTGAAAAGAGATGATGTTTCAGCACTTCTCTGCCCACAGTCTGCTACAAGGACTGTCATTTTTTAGCATAAAGATCTTTCAGGTTCATTGTTCTACTTACTCATTTTTTGTGAAGCTGTATATTTCGTACATAGTCATATGCTTTTAAGTATTAAAATATATAGCCCATCCCCTCCCTTAAGTTGGGATCAGAAAACAACTATAAAGTTTCCTGTTAAAATCCCTTTGCAAATTCAAAATAAGTTTAGTTTTTTTAAAAGAAAAATCCCACAACCCTGAATGTCATAATCCCAGATGTTAGAAACGATTTGGAATAGTGTCTTGCAGCATTTACAGGAGATATTTGGATTCATTTTCTGTAGCTGTGATAGTGTAAACAACAATTGATTGAGAACTCCTAGTAAAAATATGAAATGTTTGTTTATATCCCACCTTTTCTCTAAAAAAAAAATCTCAGGGTGGTGTACATGCCCCTCCCATTTTATGCTCACAACACCCCTGTGAGGTATGTTAAGGTGAAAGATAGTGATTGTGCCAAGGTTACCCACTGAGCTTCAAAAATTTAACAAATTTATTATGGCATTTGGCATAAGCTTTTGTGTGCATGTATCATGGTTTAGTAAGGTTTTGAACCCGGGTCTCCCCGCGTTGTAGCGTGACACTCTAACCACTACACCAACCTGGCTGTATCTAAGTGGCCTAGACATTAGTCATCTGTGGGATTTCAAACTGCTTAACTTTAGCTGGACTGCATGCAATTTTTTTTTAATTTAAGAGTATGATCTCTTGAGGGTAACATGTAGTAAACTGTGTTCCAGCAAAAGTAATCCATGCATTCCAACAGGTTCCTACACATGGATCACCTTCCTGATTGGCTCTTGCACAGGGTTAATAATGGTTCACAAACGTTATGATGATCCTTGTGGATTTGGATCTCAGTGTGCAATCGCCACAGAAGCTGGTCAACTTTGAATGCACCTGTCATCTGTTAGGAGGACTGAACTGAGGCACTCCTCCAGTCAGCACAATCAAGGTTTATAGTGCCAAACATCTGTGTAGCTAGCAACATACGCAGGAGCATGTGAGCTGGATTTATAATTAACCTGTAGTTGCTGGTGATTTTATCTCGCTTTTGATGAAAAGTAACTTACTGGCCCGTCATGTTGCAAAGTTTCTATTGCTTCTATTTTTTGTATATGTGTCCAGAGCAAATAAAGTAAGATATTCACTATCAATTACCAAAATCAGTTTTTGGTTTTGTTCTCTGACCTCTACATTGCAAGCATTTATTGGTGAGTGCCAACCAGCACTGAAGATAAAGAGACTTGTCTGACTAAACCACTATTCGGCTTGTATTTGGAGGTAGGGGTGAAAAGAAGGGCGGAAGAAATATTTTGCCCGCTGCATCCTTTCTTTGATTCTAAATCAAAAGGTTTAAAATATGAATCCAATAATATCTCTCTGGGCAGGGCTGTATGAAGTGTAATTTGATTGGGCATGACAGTGTGCCAAGACCATTTCCTTTGTATAGCCGGTGAGCTGGCTGTTACTGTGTCTTGGCTGAAGTTATCCTACAGTGCATGTGTAAATTTTCTTTTCCTACATCAGTCAAGACAATCAGATTATAACCAGTGATTTAGACAACAAGTCTTTACTTGTTTTTAACCCATTACCAAACCTCTGTCAATCAGCCCTCCAATCTAAGACTCTTTATTTGCGTAGTGGCTTGGATGGGGTGATCCTGTTGTGTATAAAGAAGAGAGAGAACACAGGAAGATGCCTCATACCAACTCATGAATTGTGTATGTAACTCAGTAATGTCTGTTCTAACAGGCAGTGGCTCCCGAGGGTCTCAGGCAGAAGTCTTTCACATCACCTTCTACTGGAACCTTTTAATTGGAGATGCCAGGGATTGAACCTGAGACCTTCTGGATGCAAAGCATGTGCTCTTCCACTGGGCTATGCTCCCTCCAGCTGCACCTTTTCTCACAGCCTCCTCACCAGATAGTGGCACATGGTTTTAATGCCAGCTGCTTCAGACTCGGGGGGGGGGGGCTCCAGGTGGAATACATTCTCCACAGAAAGAGTTGAGGTGAGAATGTTCCCTTGTAAATACTAGCACCTGCCTCTTCAGAGCAGGAGACCCTTGGCCTCCAGCAAGAGGCAGTGGTGGTGATGACTGCGCTCATGAAGAATGGCCTTAGGCCTCTGATATGTTTCTAGTTGTAAAAACAGGCTAAATGAGTACGTGCTCTGAAGAAGGACCTTTTTCCTCCTGCCGGGTACTAAACGTGCATTCTCCCTTGTCATCTTCAGTGGTCCTTTGTGGTTCTTGTGGGGGTTTCATATTTGTTGTTCTGGTAAACTGAACAAAACGAGAACAAATGGTTATATTGGTGGGTCTGAAAATATTCAGAGCAAAAAGTATATGGTATGCTTTGGCCAATTCTGCGGCTTGGTCTCAAATAGTAAGCGCATGTTGGCTCATTGTGCAAGCTCCAAGAGATTTGAAAAGCTTAGCAGAAGAGCTAAGAATGACCTGAGGCCATGGAATTCTGCTCCTTTCAAGGCATTAGATATCTTGAAGGAAGGAAACTGATCACCTGAACAGTTTGAAAAAAGAAAGAAGGAGAAAGCATGGCAGGAAAAAATATGGTATTATGGTAATGGAAATAAGTGGCTTTCATAGTATTCTGTGGAGAAGTGATATTCATTTAGGGATATTCCTTCAAATAAGAGACATCTGGCAAATTCAGAAGCAGATCATGAAAATGGAGATAAACTACATTATTTTTATTTATTAAATTTATATCCTGTTCTTCCTCTCAGAGGGAGCCTAAGGTGGTAAACAAAAACACTAAAACACCCTAAAACATCTTAAAAGCAGACTTTAAGATATATTAAAACAAAACATTTTTAAATCATCTTTTAAAAAAAGCTTTAAAAACACCTTAAAAAGCAGATCCAACACAGACACAACCTGGGATAAGGTCTCTACTTAAAAGGCTTGTTGAAAGAGGAAGGTCTTCAGTAGGCGCCGAAAAGATAACAGATAAGGTACTTGTCTAATATTTAAGAGGTGGGAATTCCAAAGTGCCAGTACACTAAAGGTCCACTTCCTATGTTGTGTGGAACAGACCTCCTGATAAGATGGTATCTGCAGGAGGCCCTCACCTGCAGAGCGTAGTGATCGACTGGGTGTAAGACGGTCTTTCAGGTATCCTGGTCCCAAACTGTATAGGGCTTTATACACCAAAACTAGAACCTTGAACTTAGTCCTGTAGCTAATTGGCAGCCAGTGTCGTTTCTTTCAGCAGTGGGGTGACATGTTGGTGATACCCTGCCCCAGTGAGCAGTTGTGCTACCACATTTTGCACCAGCTGCAGCTTCTGGTCCAATCCTAAGGGCAGCCCCACATGGGCACATTACAATAATCCAGCCTGGAGGTTACCATTGCATGGACAAAAGTAGTCAGGCTCTCCTGGTCCAAAATGACCGCAGCTGTCTTACCAGTCAAAGCTGGTAAAAGGCACTCCTAGACACTGAGGTCACCTGGGCCTCTAGCGACTAACATGGATCCAGGAGCACCCACAGACTACGAACCTTTCAGAGGGAGTATGACCCCATCCAAAGCAGGCAGCTGACCAACTATCAGAACTCGGGAACTACCAACCCACCAACTCTATCTTGCTAGGATTCAGACTTGGGCCAATAAACTGAGTCCAGCCCACCACAGAATCCAGGCACTGGTCCAGGGCTTGCATAGCCTCTCCTGATTCAGATGTTATAGAGAAATAGAGCTGGGTATCATCAGCATACTGCTGACACCTCACCCCAAATCTCCTGAAGACTGTTCCAGAAAGCTTCATATAGATGTTAAACAGCATTGGGGACAGGATGGTACCCTGCAGCACCCTACAGCATAATTGCCAGGGGTCTGAAAGACAATCACAAAAAGCTATTATCTGAAAATGACTCCGGAGATAGGATTGGAATCAGTGCAAAACAGTGCCTTTAAAACCCATCTCACCAAGTTGGCCTAGAAGGATATCATGGTCAATGGTATCCAAAGCCATCGAGAGATCAAGTAAGAATAACAGGATCACACTGCTCCTGTCCTCCGAATAAAGGTCACCCATCAGGGCAACCAAGGCCAATTAAGTCCCCTAACTAAACCTGAACCCAGATTGGAATGGGTCAAGATAATCTATTTCAGCCAAGAGCACTTACAATTGCTGCACCACAACCCTCTCGATCACCTTCCCTAAAAAGGGGATATTTGCAACTGGGTGGTAGTTGTCACAAACCAATGGATCCAGGGTGGGCTTTTTCAGGAGTGGTCAGATCACCGCCTCTTTCAGGGCGGTGGGACCACTCCCTCCTGCAACAATGTGTTGAACACACCCTGGATCCACTCGGTCATACCCCCTCGGCAAGCTTTAATAGGCCAAGAAGGGCAAGAGTTGAGAGGACACATTGCTGGCTGCATCATCACAAGCACTTTGTCCACATCATCATGCCGCATCAACTGAAACTGATCCCAAGAAGGTGCAGCAGATGTTGCCCTGGACACGTCACTGGGACTACAGTAGATGTGGATGGGGCATCAAGATTGCTACGGAGGTGAGCAACTTTACCCTAAAAGTACCTTTCAAACAATTCAGTGGGCCTTTAAAGGGTCTACATTTCCTCGAGTTCATGTCAGCAGACTCCTGACAATACAGAAAAGCTCCACTGGATGGCTACTTGAGACTGTGATGGTAGTAGAGAAGTGGGCCGTCTTTGCCACCCTCACTGGCACAGTCTGATGTTTTACTCATGCCTGATCAGCCTTTCGGCATGTCTTGCACTCTAGCCAGTGTCCAGCCTGTTTCATTGCCCTTAGTTCACTGATTTACCAAGCCGCAACCCAGGCTTCACAATGCCGGAGAGGACGCTCAAGGGCAACTGTGTTAAGAGCCCAATGCATCGTTCCACAGCATGACAAGAGCTTCAAGAGGGTCAGTTGCTATATCTATTGGGAACTCCCCCAGGCATTCAGGAATTCTTTGGATTCCATTAGTCTCCAAGGGTGGAGCATCTTAATCTGCCCACCACCCCTGCAGGGGAGGATCTGGAATAGACTATATCTGTAGAGCATCAAGATTGCAGCCTGTTTGCCACAGGAAAACATGCTCTGTGGCTATATACACCTATAACAACTTTTAGTTATATGCTCTGAAACTACATTCTGGGTACTGATCTTGAAAGTTCTCTTGTGAAAGTCCCACCGAAATGAAAGTGAGCTATGCAAGTGCTTTTGCACCTTTGCCATTCACTTCAGTGGGGTTTGCTTAGGAGAATTTTCTGGTGCATTGTGTCCTGTGATTAAAGGGCACCCGAATAACTGAGGGCTGAACTGGATATTACACAGAAATACAGAGCATAAACCCTCTAGTCCCTGTTGTCTCGAGGAAAGGCAGCTTTGGAGTAATTCATGGAGGATAGGATCATCAATGGCTACTAGCCTTGATGGCTGTGTTCTACCTCTACTGCTGGAGGTGCCTCTGAATATCAGTTGCTGGAAATCACAAGTGGCGACAGTGCTGTTGGACTCAGGTTCTGCTTGTGGCCTTCCCATAGGCTTATGGGTGTTCACTATGAGAACAGGAATCTGAACTTGGTGGGCTCTTATTTATTTATTTATTTGATTTATATCCCGCCCTTCCTCCCAGTAGGAGCCTGAGGTGGCATTCTTATGTTCAAACCATGTGAATAAGAAACAACAGCACTGGGTGCAGGGGACACCTAATCCTTTCTCCATCTGCTATATTTCTGCTCAACATTGCCTCCTCAATCAGCTACCCTCTTGCTGCTCTGGTTCAAATGCAATTTTTGTGAGGATGATAACGTTTCTGGTGGTGACGGGAAAGCAATTGAAGGTTTAGTGCAAGTGTTTTCATGGAATGTCAAGTTTGGCCCCCCAAATCCTAGCACTGTAGCACTGGAAGGGACTAGAAGGAAACCAAACCATCCAACCTGCTGTGCTCACACACAATGCTTGCTCCACTTTCAGTGGGGGCTTATGCAGGCAGCAGGACCAGTGTCATGCAGGATTGTGGTGATCATTCCTACATTAATCCTGCTGAATTTTAAAAAATGCTGTTTAAATTCTCTGCTGCAACATGATTGACTATTCCTCAATTTCACCTTCTAATCTCCAGCCTAAAATTATTAGTGAATCAGTTGAGATAAAAATTAGTTTCACATTCTTCTCCAGGAGCATTAGTCTTTAAGAGCGTTGCTCTTGATTTCATGGGAGCAGGATTACCTTGGAGAATAGGGTGTGTATGAATAATCTTGTTAGCATCTACAGAAATCATTCAGCGATCAGTGAAAACCTTGACGTTTTATTTTGGTTGATGGCATAAAGGGTAAGTAGAAAGCCTGGGGAATTTATGAAAAATCGACCTGGTGCTCCTTCTCTTCATATCTAAAGCCCTATACAGCTCAGGACCTCATTACCACAATGACTGCCTCTCCCCATATGAATCGGGCTAGACCCAGCGGTCCTCATCAGAGGCCCTTCTCTGCAGAGCCCCATCCAAAGGAGGTGCAGAGGGTGGCCACAAGAGAGCAGCCCTTTTTAGTAGCGCTGCTCTCTCCTGGGAGACATGCCTGGCACCATCCTTGGCAATCTTTATGCACCAGGCTCAGACCTTTCTGTTCACTCACGTCGTGGGTTAATGTTGCCTTCTACTTTGGTGCCCATCTTTTAGTGGACTGGGTAGAAAGTGGTTTTTTCTAATATGTTGCTGGATGAGCATTTTATGGATTTTGTATTGTCATTGTTTAAAAAAATTGTAAGCTTTTAAATTGGTTTTTATCTATTGCATTTTATTTTGCCAAGTCTCTTTGAGACCTTTTGATTATATAAAGCAACTGATAATAACAATAGTAGTAGTAATAATAATTGTAATTATAATATTTCATTACTTAGGCAATGGTAGCCTGCTACCCTGGGAATGGAACTGGCTATGTGCGTCATGTAGACAATCCCAATGGTGATGGGCGCTGTATCACTTGTATTTACTACCTGAATAAGAACTGGGATTCAAAGGTAGGAAGAGCATGATATTTTGAAATGCACACACAAGCATGATTTCTCCATTTAGTTGCTTTCTTAGTCTTTCACACTTTTCTGAACTATGTGGAATATCTTAAGCCCAGAGTGCCTGGCAGGGAGGGGCAGTGCCATGGACCTGGCCTCCCAACCATGCACGGGGGTGTGGCAGGTGGCAGCAAGGTGAGAGTGATTTGGGTGCAGTGGTGGGAGCACAGAATTGGCTCCACTGGTGCAACTGCCCTGCCCTGCCCTCTCTGCCTCACACTATACCGGTATGTGGCAGTGATGCTGCTGTCATGAAGCCACGTCCACAGGGATGCTCCTCCTCACCAGCTGCTCCTGGTCTAAGCCAGCTGTCCCAACCTGATGTCTTCCAGATGTTTAGGATTACAACTTCCTCAGCCCCAGCCAGCACAACTCATGAGAATTGTAGTCCAAAACATCTGGAGGGTACCAGGTTGGGAAGCAAACTGCTGTGTAATTTTACTACAAACAATATATAGATAATTGTTCAATAAATGAAAATAACCCATAATACCATTGCTGTTTACGGTAAGCACAAGGGAAATATGAAGCCAAAACTCATTTCCTTGCATTATTTTCATTTTCAATTGACACAGTTTATGGAAGACAAGTGGTTATTCAGAGATTCTGGGCTGAGGATGTGGCTGCTGTTTAAATAAATGGATGAAGAAGGTTTTAGCTTGAGGAAAACAAAACGGCACCACAAAGAAACGAATGCACTCTTGACAGCTGCAGCAGATTAAATAAACAATGACAGGATAGTTTGTGGTCCTCTCATCCTTTGAACTATCCCTCTCCCATGAAACAACCTTTAAAGAATGTTAAAGGAACATTTGAGCTTAAGAGCGTTTTCTCTTTGTCTTGCATTATGAATAAGAAGATTGTGCAAACTTGTATTTGTCCATGTTGCAGAAGCCTCCCCCTTCCCATGCCTTAACCATAACCTCAGAAAAGTAGTGGATTTGCTAACATACCTGTTTGGGGCTTGGAGGCAGTTTGCTGCTGATATACCTAAAGAGAAAGGAGTTGGCATTTTGCCTTTAGGATTGCTATCTGTGAAAAGCACTTTTCAAAGCCCTGAATCTGAAAAAATGTCCACTACAGTTAATAGTAATGTCCAGCCATTGTGGCTGATATTGACAGAATGGCGCAGCTTGCACATGATGGTAAACCGTAGTTAATCGTTTACAACAAAAGCATCTGAAAGGGCTCTTTCACTCCTCCCCACCTGTGCTGTGAAGAAAAAACACACAATCCCTGGCTTAGCCTTACATCTGAACTAGGGATTGTGTTTGTTTTGCTCCAACAAACCATGTTCAGTAATCCAAGAACAAATTTAGCTACTGATTGTGGTTTCTTGGGAACAAAACAAGCCATGTTCCCTGATTTGACCATGACTGTCACCCAGGGTTTGTGATTTGTTTTCTCATAATGCTAGTGTGGGGGACTGAAATAGACCAGAATGGTTTGATTGTGGTAAACCATTAATTATGGTTTACTGCAATGTGCAAACAAGGTCCATAAGGTCCCAAAGTCTCTTTGAGTAGGAAAGTGAAGAGTCCTGTCTGCATTTTCCTTTCAAAAACCCTTTTCTGTTCAGACTTTTATTTAAATATAAGAGGTATATATAAATTGTCCAATGGATGAAATGGCTTGCTGCCTCCTGGAGAGTTCATTATAACTTCCAATTATTTTTCATTTAACAAAAATGTAGAATCTGCTTGATTGTAACAAAACCTCTAAGTGGTTTAGAGAATAAGAGAATGTTCTTTAAGCATACAGAAAAGTCACAAACACACATATCATGCAGCTCTTGTAGCTACATCAGCTCATCAGGAGCTACAGTTGGATGCAATCACTATTGGACATGCATGCCCTATTGAAATGTGTAAACCTGGGCTTATTTTCGGAGCTTTATTGGTGGCTATAAAATGTTTGCGAACTCTACCGTCTTCATGTGTTAAAGTCCTCAGCCAGCACTGTTGCCCTGCCCTTCTTCATGGCTGACTATGAGATTGTGGGACCAGAGCTGGCTTTGAAGTCTGTATGGTTCAATTCTTCATGTCAGTGTCGGCATTTCCCAGGAAAAAAAGTGCCTGCTTTTTCCATTGAGGCTTCCCATGTTCCTTGTGAAGTAAAAGCTCTGAACCAAAATCATGAACTGCTGTATTGTGGGTGTGCCCTAAGGCTTCCAACGGGGCTTTTGTATAAGTGCCAATGGCAATACTGAGAGAAATAAATAAACAGAGGGGTAAAGTACTCAGGTTTAGTGTGCCAGTGACTAAACAGTAAGCAAACTCTGTTGTAACAGTAAAATCAACACATGGACCTCATGGAAGTTTGTGGGGAGGGGTGAAATCTTTTTTTCTTTTCAGGAGAAACATGAGGTTCTGAAGGCTTAGCAAAAAGAGCATTCGTCCAATCCACCCCTTCTCCATTAAGAGTTCATTCATTTAAGAAAAATACAGCCAAACGAAGTTAAAAAACACAAGTGTACACTTAAAACATTCTATGGAATTGGTATGGAAGCTTGCAAGTTACAGTGAGCCCTCCAAGAGGCAGCAACCTTTAAAAAAAAAAAAACACCATAAATGATAGAAGGGCATTCTATAAAAAGGGAGACAGAAAAGTAACAGCTTTCTTGATATTATCAGGAAAAGTCCTTGATATAGCCTACTTCCCCCATGTCGCCTGTATTTGTCATGTGGCTAAATACAGCTGTACTTTGAGAAACATTTCTGTATTTATCCTATTGACAGTCAAACATCATTTCTAACCCCATTAATGGTACCAGGGAGGCAGAAATTGTCAGCGCTTAAAGCTTCTTTGTGTACCTTTGCCACAATTTTCCCCCAGTAATATTTTTGTTTCACTTTACATTGAATCTTCCATTTTGCCCTAATTTTTGCACACGTAAGAAGAAAGCAAGCCAGTTTATGGTGTGCTTGTGAATCATAAGTTTAAAATGAATACTATTTTTCTCTCTGTGTCTCTCAAGCTGCATGGGGGAATTCTACGAATATTCCCGGAGGGCAAATCTTACGTAGCAGATGTTGAACCGATATTCGATAGATTGCTTTTTTTCTGGTCAGACCGAAGAAACCCACATGAAGTGCAGCCCTCCTATGCAACAAGGTAAAGGAGATGTGAGTGTGTTTGTTTTTTTAAAAAAGTATCATTGGATTATACCCATCTGTGGAATCTATGAGTGGAATGGGCTTCCACTCCGGCAATGGAGCTTTCCCTGCCTCTTCTCCCTGCAGTGCCCTGTGTGCCCTCCAAATCTGCCCCCAATGTTTGGCAGAGTAGATTTGGGGGCAATGCAGAAAACTGAGGTGCGGGGGAAGAGCAGTGGGAATAGGAAGGGAAAGACTGCTCACATGATCCAGGATTTCACCCTTGGATAGTTTGTATTTTAATATCCTGCTTATTCTGTAAGATTGGCGGCAGTTGATTGGTTTTAGCTGTTGGATAGGCGCTCTATTGATAGCAATGTGGTTGCTTCACTGTGTCGATTTTATTATTGAATTGTGGTTAGTTGGACTTTCTTGGTTTTGTTGATTTGGAATATTGTTTTAATTCTTTGTATTATTTTGAATGTCACCTAGAAAACATTTCTATTTGACTAATAAATAGTAAATAAATCCAAAGTAATGGGTCCACTGGTCTGTGACAGGCTACATAATTTCCATGCAGAAGATCCGAATTCGAATCCCCAGCATCTCTAGTTGAATGATGTGGAGAAGCATATCTGAGAAGGACCTTTCGTACTCTTCCTGAGACCTGGAGATTTGCTACTAGTCAAGCGAAATGAAACTGGGCTATATGACAAATATTCTGGCCGTCATTAAAGTCACGATGAACTTTGCTGATGAAATGAGCAGGGGGAAGGGAATATCACTTGCTTCCTTGTTGCTGCTCCACAATACAAAATTTACTGGATGTCTTACAATATATACATTTAAATACAAAATAGATAGAAAATGCAAAATAATTTAAGTACAAAGTAATGTATAAGGCCATCAAACCAAAAGCAACATAAATGCAACAAAAACAAGATCCAAAACTAGAACAAAGGATCACACTAAAGGGTTTATTTAAAAAACAATGAGAAACTGTTTGAGCGATCACAAAACCAGTTTTAATTCATTATATTTACCTTCTGATGGCATCTCTTTTGTTTTTGAGGAAATGACTTTCGCATTTTGACATTTCGAGTTAAAAAATATGAAAAGCGAGCTGTTCTTGTGCCAGTGATCTGCATATGCATGGCTTTGCATAAAATAGTATGCAAATTCATGTTGGCCTCTTGACGCAACATGTGCTTCCATTGTCTCTCTGGATGCTGAACATGTTGACCTGCCCTGTTCAGAAGAGTACCTCATGCTGGGAGATTTTTCTAACCTGATCAGGTTTGGTACATGTAAGCAAGCAATAGTATAATGGATTCTTTAAAAGCAACTGCATAACGGTTGAGGCATATAGCAAACAGTTTGTTGACAGTGACTTTCCATTTAAATCTTGGTTCAGAAGATTGAGATCTCAGTTTAATGAGCCAAGATATGCACAAGCTTCAGGCACCTGCATGCACCCTCTTTGCTCCTCACTTCACGCAAGCAAGTAAATGACCAAGGAACCACAGTTAACCATAACTTCCAGTTATGTCCAGATCAGGAACCTATGGTAATGGCTTTCAAACAAGCCAGGATCTGGAAGCCAACTTTAAACCATGACTTCATATTCTAACTTCCTGGTTCAGACATAACAAGAACCTGTGGCCAACTGCAAACCCTGACACAAATCATCACTTGTGCAAAAGGAGGAGCAAGTAGGTGTCTGAAGCTTGTGCCTATTTTGGCTTATTAAGCCAAGATCTCGATAGTTCAAAAGCAGCCTATAAAAAGTTTTCCAATCGCTGACTTGAAACCTTAGATTACCACCACCTTTTTCCACATGCCTTTGCCCCTGTGGTTACTGCTGCATCTGCAATTGCTCTCACTCTGATCTGGGTATGCCTAAAAGATTTCTGCTTATATATTTTTTTTCTGATGGCATTTTTATGTTAACAACACCTGCCATCTTGGGAGGTTTGCTTTAGACAGTGTATTGGGTAGCTATAGCCAACTATCTTCATGCTTCAGAATATTGGCATACGCTACCAAGAGACAATTTAGGTAAGTTGCTGCATGCTCTTTTAATCTCTGGAGATGTCTCTAACTGAACAGAGATGAAGGCATAAAATCCAGCTATATTTTCCTGCCTATTTATATCGGCGTGCCTTGTTTGCAAATGAACAGAGTTATTATGTGCATGCCTAGACTGTCACCTACTGACCAATTTGGTTGCTTTTTAATCTATTTCTAACGTAGAAGTAAATCACTATTTCTGTATTATTTTTTATAGGAGAGAAAAGTGTAGTTATCTTCTCTCAGTAGGGTAGCATTCAGAGGCATAAATCAATTTCTTCTCCTTCGCAGGTATGCCATGACTGTGTGGTATTTTGATGCTGAAGAACGAGCAGAAGCCAAAAAGAAATTCAGGAATTTAGTTGGTATGTTCATTTCTTTACACGATTATCAGATCTGTATAATTACCACTTACCATTTTGTGATATCACAAGCACCATAGAATTAATTATATGGGACTCAATTTATGCCCAATCCAGGAATTCAATCCATATTTGAAAATAGGTTCTGCTGGTAGATATGCTGGGTATGCAGTAGCCTGCATTCCACAATTTGGGTAATGCATCCAGAATGGTACACATTTAGCCCCATGCAGAAGCTTCTCTGAAATGTTTGCATTCTCACAAGGAGCAGAGGCTGACAACCTCTTGCCCTGCCTGTCGGTCCCTTGATTGAGCACTAGTCATTAAATAATTCGGATAATATAATTTCTTCATAGGTGAGATCCAAACTACACAATGGCCCAGTTCACACTTCACATTAAACCACAGTTTAGAACAAACTATGGCTTAATGTGAGCGAGCAGCATCTGGCGCATGCTGCTCAAAAGTATCTGTGGTGCTCCTCCTCCTCTGCTGCTGCTGCCACCACCGCATCACAGGCAAAATAAACCAGAATTTGGCTTCCCATGTCTTCTGAACTGGGGCTTATGGTTTGTTTCCTCCAAACAGACCTTGACTAGTAAGCCAAGAATAAACCTTGGCTTATGGTTTGTTTGGAGAAAACAAACCGTTAGCTGGATTTAGATGACATGATCAGTCAGACTGTGGCTTGTTTTGTCTGCATCAAGGAAGCAGCAGGAGTTGGTCATGAGCACCTTGGGAATGTTTGAGCAGCATGCACCAGGATGCTGGTCCTTCCTATTAAACCATAGTTTGTGTTGAAATGTGGCTTAATGTGATGTGTGAACTAGGCCAAGTTAAAGAAAGGATGGCTGCTTGCACTCAGGTCCTGCTTGTGGGCTTCCCCCAGGCACCTGGTTGGCCACTGTGAGAACAGGATGCTGGACTAGATGGGCCACTGGCCTGATTCAGCAGGCTCTTCTTATGTTCTGGATGATGTGATGTCATTACACACGGGGGGGGGGTTGCATCCTGCAAGCAGGACCCAATGAAGTGGAAGGTGGGTGGGATAATTTGATGCACAATCATATCACATCAAACATCATCTTAGAATGAAACTTTACCATGAAGGTGGGAAAGAGATACAGCTGTACATTCCTCATAATATTTTGTTTCGGCCTAGCCAAAGTTCTCTTCTGATTTCAGATTTAGCATTTACTGAGGGGGCAGTTGTGATAAGTAGCAAGATCAGGTTTTGGTCTGGTTTTTCAAGCATGTGGCAGTGTAGTTAGACTGATTGTTGGACTTCAAAGGTCAGGGTTCGGATGCCTGCTCAACTGTAAAGCCAAACAGTAATGTCAAGAATATTGGGCATTTTCTCTAGGAAAGGGACATACTGAATATTTGAGTGTATGAACATTATGTAGGTCTGCCCCCTGTATCTCTTCTGCCAGTTAACTATGTTTTCAATTTTTCATTGTAGATGCAGGGAAGACAGAAGCAGTTCTTAATGAAGACTGAACAGTGGTTTATCCAATGCAATTATTTTGTAGTGACAATTTTGGGACTGTTTGCAAGCAATAAGATCCAAAGACGAGGTCTGTTTCCAGTGCTTATTGGATGCTCTTCTTGCAAAAATGCACTATTTTTTGGCACTGCCTAGCATTTGCATATTACAGTGATGGTACTCGTGGCAGCTTCCTATCACACCTATTTGTCATAAAGCACCCCTATTTTCTACTTGCCTTTAAGTGAAGAATGCCATCAGGGTTTTAGAAAGTGAAGAATATCACCAAGCCTCCAGCTCATGTCAAGGTCAAGTTGGCAATACTGCTAATAAAGATTCTAAGCGTTCGAAATAGTTGAGGAAGCCCATGTCTTAGTTGCACTTCATGTACATTTTTTCTAGTTCAATGGGAAAGAGCTTTACAAAGGATCCTCCATGGCAACACACTACAGATGGGAAACAACACAAGCAATCAGAGATGCAAAACGGAACGACATATTTGTCAGAAGCCACGTTCATTATGCGCAACTTGGGGCTTTTTATGGGCCGCTTTGTCACTTTGCTTACAGACTATTGGCTTCACTGGCCTATATCATTATTACTATTTTTTTAAAAACGGTAAGCCTATCACTTACCATAAAATTGCCTGGATTTTATCCACGTTGCTAAAGCCAACCAGCAGCAGCGGTTCCATCGCTTTGCCTTTTAAAGCCCCAGGGCAGAGGCAGAGGCAGTTGTGCAGCTGTCCACTGTTTTGTGACAATCATTTTCTTTTCTGAAGTATGAGGGATATGTGTATGATTTTCATTTGCTTCATTTTATGAAGCAGCCAGTCCCACTTCCTATCCAAATTTGTAAAGGTTTTAGGAAACGTTGATGGCCAACTACAGGCATATATGTCAAGAGTTCACCTAGTCACGCTTTATTTTAATTTTATTTTTTTAAACTGATCTTCCACCAGCCATGCTTTGTAAAACAGAAATAGAGCTCTGTATGTTTGACTGGCAAATCACGGCAGATAACTGGGCAGCTTAAGAGACATGGGATGCCATCGTGAATTAGTTTAAATCTGTGATTGAATTTCTTATCCGACATCAATGGAGTCTAGACTGTACAACTGAATCTCAAATTTAACACTGTTTGTGAATGCAAGAAAAAGTATGTTCAACATTGTAATCTTAGAACTCAGTCCTAAGATTTGTTGTGCGAGTAAACTGCTGAGGCAGGTATGGTAATTATCAAGCACACCTTTTCTTACCCAAGTTTCACTTTTTTAAACAAAATATATATATTTAACAAATAACTTTTCTATTCTTAGTAGCAGAACCAAGACATTCAGCACTTAGCATGGATTGTGCTTAGGGTGGGAGCAATACAATGGTTATTCCCCTCAAAATATTCTTGTTTTCACCAACTATGTAACACAGGGGTTTCCAAACTGTGGTCCATGGACCACCAGTGGCCCACAAGCTTCATTCAGATGGTCCGTGACATGTCCTCATTAAATGTTAATATTGATTTTAATTGTATTTTGTTGCTTCTTTTATTTCTTATATTGTATTATAATTTGAATTCTGTGGAATCCAAATTGTAATACAATAAAATGTAACATGAGAAATAAAAGAAGCAGTAAAAATACATTTTAAAATAATCTAACACAGTGCTTCATAATTGCTACAACGGGTAGAAAAATCATTAAGTAGTCCACGGAGACAATTAGCAAGTTTCAAGTAGTGGTTCATGAGGGGGAAGGTTTGGGAACCACTGATGTAACATAAACATCCTCTGGATAGGAATTCACTCTCTTCACTACCCATAGCAATGTTGTGAATCTTGCTTTGTTCTTCCATGTGTACATATTTTCTTCCACGTTCCATAGCCTTCCAGGAACTTAATTGGCTCTGGCAATTTTATTTTTCTTTTCCTTTTCTTGGTCACTAAATTTTCTGCTATTACGCTTTATACAGCTAAAGAATGTTGTCATATTCCCTTATTCCTGGATAAGCATGCTGCTTCCCAAGAACTAGAGCCTGTGAACAAGACTAATATTTAGGCACTGTTCAGCCTTAGTACGTATCTGTGTGAGAATATCTAAGCCATTTAACAATACGGTATGTAAAGGCAATATATTTCATAGCAAAATGACTTTGTTTCAGAAAAAAAAGACGTTTACTGTCTGTATTTGAAGTCTGAATTTTAAGATGCTTCTGAATTATTCCACTTCATACATTTTTCCCTTGAATTCCTATGTGATCAGGATGGATTTATACATTTTGGTGGGATGCTGTGTGACTTCAGCACACACAGTCTACTTAATTTCAGAAAGAAGTGATCAGCACAAATTAAGACTCGAGTAGATAAAGCATAGAAAGCCAGTTCATCCCATCTCTGTTAGTGAGTGATAACCCCCCCCCCGCAGATAACCCCTAAATAGCTGGTCAGTTGGAAAGGAAATGTATGTATACCACACACACACACACACACACACACACACACACACACACACACACACACACACACACTCTCTCTCTCTCTCTCTCTCTCTCTCTCTCTCTCTCTCTCTCTCTCTCTCTCTCTCTCTCTCTCTCTTTTATAAAGCTACGTCCTCACCAGTCATTGATAAGCAAAGTCCTGCCTGCTCATCCCTTTTAACCCCTAAGCATCTTAAAACTTGAAAAGCCTAGGCAGGAATACTTTAGGGGGGACGCTTATATGCCGTTTCCAACTCTACTATTCTGTGAGGGCTATGGTAGTAAGGTTGGTGCGTTTGAATGTCTGAGCATTTTACTGACTTACATTTATGCAACATTTATGATAACTTTCAGATTATTATAAAAAGATAAAGTGTTTTGAATGGCTTTGAATCCAATTTCAGCAGTCAGTAATTGATCTATTAAGAAACTGTCTAGAAGTCAAAGATACTTTTGATATTATTCAGGCCCCCACCAAAGGGCACCAGCTGAAGACTAGAACTGGAAGGAGTGTAAAATAATTTCAGTGCATTTAGTATTAATAAAGCATGTTTATTAGACACTTGAGTTTCAACTCAGATGCTTTTACCTGAGGTAAAATAATTGCAAGTCACCATTCATGGAGTGACAGCATAATGTTCTCTACACAAAAACATGGTGTGTACACCATTAAGTGTATGGGATTACAGCCTTCATTGATTAGTCTAATAGTTAACTCAATTAAAAGCATGCAGTCCAATAATTATCTTTCCAAATCCGATTCCTTTGCACATCAAGCACACCATACAAAGTTGTTGTTCAAAGCAATTGTGTTTACTGTGGAATGAAATTCTGTTCTTGTTTTTGCATCTCATACTAATGTTTTGTTCCTTCCATACTGATTAGATAATTTTGGTATTACTTTTCAACATAATCAGTTCTACTGTTGTTTGCATGGAAATTGCACCTATTTGCTGGCAAATTTCTCTTTTTTTTCTTCTTTTGTGACTTACTCCCTAACAATCTCTCTGGGAGTACATTTTGGGCATACATTTTGCCAGGTTGCATGCTGGTCATTGTTGCTGGCAGGTGGGCTGGATGCTGAATGATTCTGTGGTATTTTGCCGTCATACCCACATTTTGTGTTCATGTTATTTTTTTAAAAGTGGAATGAAATAAAGTGTTGCAGGAGTCAATAAACACTGGGTGACATCCATCATATTCTGTACTGGCTCAATAATTCCGTGTATTCTTATTAATTTCTAGTGATGAGCTGAGAGCATACCTGGGTTTATAGCGCTGCAAATTTCACTCAGAATCATCGGCTTATCGTGAACTGTTGTGGCTGGACCTTGGGTTGATAGGCAACTCAGGGAAGCTGCCAATACAAAAACAGCTACTACTATTGAACTGCTTTTCTTTAGTTTCCTCCTGTGCAATGTTCTGGGGGCCACGTGTCAATGGCAGGTGCAGCCGAAGGCAAAAGTGGGTGGAGCATTAAATGTAAATGTTTCCTTCGTACAGTAGATTAGTTTCTGCACACACCCACAAACCACTCTGTCCTCCATCCAAAATAGGGCTGGTGAGGGATGAGTCCTGGCAAGAGGGAGTGTGGCTGGGGAGGGGGTGTGGCCTGGTGGAGAATCCTGAAGGCCAGCTAGAGAAGCCTGGGGGGCCACATTCAAGTCTCTGGCCTGAAGTTCCTCACCCTTGCTTCAGTGTGTTTCCCTCACCACCAACTACCTCCTCAAAATGTTGATGTTACCACGCTTCTGACAAACATTTTTGCATCAATTTGATTTGATACATTTGAGGCGGATGAAACCCAACATATCTTTGTTTTCCAGACATCCCATAGGTTCACATTAATATAATTTGGTATAACTCCTCCATGTGCCTCCCTGAACAAATCCCCTGCCATTATCCCTTCTCTCCAACACGTTATCCCTTCTGTCTCCAGAGCTTCTTTCAAGCTCTGGCTCCTTTCATTGTGCATTCAACACCACTGTTTCCTCCATTATGTTTTTTAAAAAAACACTGCTGTTTATTTTAACCGCTAGTTAAGGGGCAGAGCAAACCAAAGAGGGCAGATGGAGAAGAACTCAGGGCAGAGGAACCACCAAATCCAAAGCCTTGCTGGGGTCACACCAGGAAAGCAGAAGGTGGGGGAAAGATTTTCCTTCCAATTGGTTGCATGTTGGAAGAATGGAAGGGCTTTGGATCTAGCAGATGTAAAGCCTCCACCAGGACATTCCCCAGAATGCCTCCTTTTTGCCCTCTCCACTATTGGAGCACCTCTGGCGGAGTGAGAGCCTGCAGTGAGGAAGCCTCCACAGACAGGCCTCCGCTGCCCACAGAGATATGCAACAGTCGTATGGCCTCTGGGATGCCATCCCAGTGAACATAGGAGCAATAAGAAAAAATCCTTCGTGGATACACTTCTGCAATTTCTGTAATCAACAAGCTCGATTCAAAGTGCTGGTTTTAACCTATAAAGCCTTACACGGCTTGGGACCACAATGCCTGATGGAACGCCTCTCCCGACACGAACCCACTGTACACTACGCTCAACATCAAAGGCCCTCCTGCTGGTGCCTACTCCGAGGGAAGCTGAGAGGCTGGCAACAAGGGAGAGGGCCTTCTCAGTGGTGGCCCCCAAATTATGGAATGATCTCTCTGATGAGGTGTGCCTTGCACCAACACTGTTATCTTTTCAGCGCCAGGTCAAGACTTTCCTCTTCTTCCAGGCATTTTAGCATGTGTTTTTAAATTGTTTTTTTTTATTGTTTTTAAATTTGTGTATTTGTATATTTGTTTTTAATGTTTTTAATTGTTGTAAACCGCCCAGAAAGCTTCGGCTATGGGCAGTATACAAATGTAATAAATAAATAAATCATCATCATCATCACAAAGTGGCAACTGGGAGTGTGCTTGCAATTTTCTGGCCATTTCCTGTACCTAGGAATGATTGCAAGGGATCACACAGAGGCTATTTGATTATGTGAAACAGCTTTAAAACACTCCCCACTGTAAACATTTCAATGTGAAGGGCTGGATTAAGAAGCTCTGAAAATTCTCAAGGGAGAAATCCTCTTAACATTGAGGGACCTGCCCTTTTCAGTATTAATCAGCATCCATCCAATCAGGTTTTAAACAAGGTTGGGCATTTTCCATGGAAGCATCTAAGCCTTAGAGCAGTTTCACAGCTTTTGGGGTGATCTTAGGTTCATGTATATGTCAGACGTCACAGTAGTAAACTATGGCTTTGTATCTCTTCTCTTGGACTTTCTCCTGTATAGTCTCATACTGAAAATTTGCACGTCACTTAAAATGTAGCATAGGGTAAGAGAACTATCTCAAAACTTTACTCAGTTCTAGTAAAACAAGCCTTTTCCCATATAGATAAAAGTCTGTAGAACATTTCTTTTTATTTCTGAAGGGCCAACTGCACCCCACCCCACACTGTGTCCCTCTCAATTTTGTGCCTGCTTGGAGGAATTGAAAATGCCCACTATTTGTAGTCCGTTCCTATTTGTTTGCAGGAACACCCTAAAAAGAGATGAGGATACGAATATTGCTTCATTACAGCTCTCTTGCATTCAGTGTCCTTTTTGCACACTGTACCTTTATCTGACTCTAACTATAGGAGCTCCAGGAAAGTAAAAGCAAACACTGTTGACATAGAGAGGAGAGAGAGATTTAGAAAGTGATAATGGGGGAACCGAGGAAATTCAGAACCACCTGTGGTGGGGCAGAGAGAAGAGAGAGAACGAATGCAATGTGCTGCAAGAATAAAAGGGAATAACACAATCTGCAGAAAGATGTAGGAAGTTGCTTTATACTGTGTTAGTCCATTGGTCCATCTAGCACAGTATTGGCTCTCCAGACCTTCTGCATACAAATCAGGTGCTCTGTCAGTAAGCTACAGACCTCCCCAGAATTGTGTGGAAAGAGGAGGTACCTGAGAGATGGAAGTGGACAAAGAGACCAATGAATGGGGGAAAGACCAGTAGCTGAGAGTTTAATGGAATGAGAGCACAGACCATGGAGTGCAGAGAGGTTCAGAAGACTTTGGGCAGCTGAAAAAGAAAGATAACCAACGGGGCTGCAGGGAGACCTGTGGGTGGGAAAAGCAAAAAAGAGGGGGGGAGCTGAGAGATGGGGCACAGCGAGAGAGAGCACAGAGCCTGCTCTATGGGATTGAGAGAGAGGAGAAAGTGCTATGGAATCCAGAGAGAAAGTGAGATGGTTGGGAGGGGGGGTTGGTGTGTCAGAAGGGAGCCTGTGGTGATGCAGAGAGTGAAAGAAAAGTGTGTTCTGCCCCTAGGTCACAAAGAGGAACAAGGAGTTAACAAAGAACAGGCTGGAAAGATCACACTGAGTTACAGAAAAACTTTTCCACAATGGATCTAGACATACAGCCCTGCTGAGTTTGTTAAAAGAAATATATAAAAGTGGTCCTCTAACTGACGTGAATTGTACACTCCTGGAGCAGAGAATGCCTTTCTTTCACCACTCTTGTAATAACACACTGTGAAAAGATAGAACAAGACTTCTTATTTTTAAAGTTAGGAACTATAAGAAATACTTAGGAGCAGAACTAAAAGATCTCAGTATAGCAATTCTCTCATGCTGACAACCCTAGTTAATGCCAACATCTTATTCCATCCCTCTGTTGAACTCCCACAGAGGTAAATCCTCCCACTACAGCTAAGAGATAAGAGATTTTGGTCCTTGATCTCAGCCAAAGGGCTTTTACACAGTGGAGGATGATTTCTCTGGAGGAGAGTGAGAGATGAGAAAGTGACTGGTTTGTCTCTGTGCTGCTGTGGCGGTGATATGTTACATCTGGAGCAATCTATGTACAGCTTGTGATTAAGGATGGAGAGTGTCAACCTGTGGAGAAGATTAGGCCAGGCTGAAGAAACATTTCAACAATCACTGAAATATTACCTTTATTGTGTGGTGCTATTCTTGATACCTTTAGTTCTGAAAATTCCTGTATCTTTAGTATAAATAAGCTAATCAACTTTTGGAGAAAGTTTAACAGAGCCCAGTCATATGATGCAGGTTTCTCTAACCTGGCTCATGTTCTGATGTAGATGTCTTGGATTACAACTTCCATCAGCCCCATCCTGCATGACCAATGGTTGGGGATTATTGATTATTTTATTTTATTTTATTAGATTTATATCCAACCCTTCCTCCCAGTAGGAGCCCAGAGCTGCATGATAGTTTGTTTCCCATATTTTTATATGCCCTTCCCCCAAGGGCTATTGTGTCTTAAAACCACAATAAACAATATATAATCAATATTATTAGATCCAGAGTGACAAAGTTTCTGGGGTAAAACAATGGTTTGCAAGCTCAATATTCAGTGCTAATGATGAATCCTGTGCTGATCTTCTGATCACACTTATTTGTGTATTGCATGTATACTCTGCCTTTCATCAATGGAGCTCAAGGCTGCAGTTCCCTGAATATCTCCCATTTAGAACTGCTAAGCCTAACCAAGGTTGCTGCATCATTTAACTTCAGACCATAAACAGATACACTGCAAGGCCTACTGCAACTTAAACTTGGTGCACATACACTAACAACTTAGGGTTGCCAGATGTCTGGTTTTTGCCCAGAGACTCTGGGGGGGGGGGGTTTTGGTCCTCTCTGGGCTCTGGGTGAGTCAACTTAATCTCCGGACTGTTAGCTTTCATTTTTTAAAAAAAATAAGTTTCTAGGTAGTCTGATTCAAGAGATATACACCAAAACGTCAGCCCTCCACACAACTGTTAGAAGTTGGTTGCTCTAATCCCCACCCTTTCAGGTTTTTAGCCAATAAGTGAAGTCAGGATTGTGATTGACAAGAGATATCCTGACCTCCAGGCAAGAGCTAGAACCCACTGCAAATCCTGAAAACAGTTTCCTTTTCCTTTGTCTGCACATCAGAAGTTGAGTGAGTGTATATTATGTTATACTTTTCTAATTATAAGGAGTCAAACAAGTTTAAATTTTACTGTTTAAATTGCCCTGCTGTTGAAGAGGGTAGTTTATTTGTCTGATTCATAGCCTGTTTTGAAAACCTTCGCAATATAAAATTTTAATCCATTACCCACTTTTCTGGGAGTAAAGCTGCAATGCTAATCCCACAAACCAGGGAGTAAACCCCATTAAATTCAGTAGGGCTTACTTTTGAGTAGACACGGTTAGGATTGTGCTGTAAATCAATGGCACTTTTGAGAGAACATAGCAAAGGATTGTGTTGTAAATCTTTCTCTCCCCCTCCAATCCTTTTTTTTTTTTAAAGTAACTAGGCAGGGCTTACTTAGAATTATTATCAGAATTAAAATTTATTACCTGCCCTTCACCCAAAGGTCAATACTTTTATTTGGTAGGAAACTAATACTGATTTTTTTAAAAAAGTTCTGCAATGACCAACTGGTTTTGACAATAAACTATTATACAGGTGTATGTATTTTTACATCTCCAGTGTGTGAGGAAGGGTTGGAAACCAAGGCAGCTTACAACAAGAAGTAGATCCAATAACCATAAAAAAGCATAAAACAGTTGCAAAACAGCCTAATGTGGCACAATTCTTAATTTTGGGTTGGGCGAGTGAAGCTCCTTATCATTTAAGGTTGCAGTCCTGTGCACCCTTCCCCGTTTGAATACAGTGAATACATTGGGACTTGTTTCTGAGTAAACATGCATAGGATTGCACTAGAAATATCTTTACAGGTGGTGTAAATAGTAATAATCTTTGACCCCTCAATTGTTTTCACCCTGAGGGTCAGATTAGGCTGACATATGGTGAGTAGCCCATGATCACCAAGTAAACTTCGTAGCTGATTTCCATTTAAAAAAATAATTAAAATGATTTATACGCAGGCAAAGTTTATGGAGTAATGCAAATCCACACAATACATTTAAAGCACATCCAACTCTCATTTAAAGTGCATGACTTCCCCCAAAGAATCTTCCCCCTCACAGTTATAGTTCCCACTACCCTTAACAAACTACAGTTCCCTGTAGTGGGATTCATGTGCTTCAAATGTATGTTGAATGTGCTTTAAATGCATGGTGTGGATCTGCCCTGGTACAAGAGAAGTCACATACTGGGAAGTGTGGATGAAATGGTTGTTTCCAAGCTGCTGCCTGTGAAGGTAGACCAAACCTTGGGTGTTTTCTCTCTATCCGTTATTATTCACTGGAATTGGGTTGGTGTCAAAGTGAGTTTATAGCAGCCCACAGGGTAGACAGAAAAGGGTAGAGAATCTTCTTACTATTACTCATTTCTCAAATCTCTTTCTGAAGTGAAGAGTGAAATCTATAAAGAAGTTTGGAGCAGCCATGTTAAAAGGTAGGGACAGGGCATTCCAGGTAGGGGGTTGCCAACACTGCTTGGATATGGATATCTTTGCAGAGGATCCCTAGGCAAACTCAACAACAACAAAATTCAAACCTATCTACTCAGAAGTCAGTCCTATTGAGTTCTATGGGGCTTAGTCCATTAGTAAGTGTGTTTAGAATTGCAGCCTTCAGGGGCATCCATCTTTACTCCTGAGTGCTCCCATGTAACATCTCCACAACACTAGGCTCCTTTCTTCCTACAATGGCGTTCTGGTGACTGACCTGGCCTGACGGCACTTAAACCTTTTCTGCCAGAAGCAAGTAGGCTAGATTAAATGTTCCCTACCCAGGCTCCATCTTTTAGCTAAGATTTGTTTTAATTTCCAATCAGATTTTTTTAATTGTATGCTCCAAGCAACTGTGATTGATGCTTAAGGTATCATCCTTAATGACATCACTTGGGACCGCCCCATGACATCACTCAGGCCCACCCCATGACATCACTAGGGCCCGCCTCCATTACATCACTAGGGACCACCCCTGAAATCTCAGGGTTTGGGATGCTTCTGACCTGGCAACCTTAATGCCTACGGCAAGAACGGTTTAAGTGCCTTCAGGCCAGGCCAGTCACCAGAAGGCCACTGTAGGGACAAAGGAGCCTAGTGTTGTGGAGATGTTAGATGGGAGCACTCAGGAGTAAAGTTGGATGCTCCTGAACGCTACAAATCTAAACACACTTACTAAGGGATTAAGCCCCATAGAACTCAACAGAGCTGACTTCTGAGTAGATATAGTTTGGATTGTGCTGTTGGTAAACCTTGACTAGGGATCCTCTGCAAAGACATCCATCTCCAAGCAGGGTTGGCAACCCCCTGCCTGGAATGCCCTGCCCTTATCTTTTAACATGGCTGCTCCAAACATCTTTACAGATTTGACCCTTCACTTCAGAAAGAGGTCTGAGAAATGAGTAAGAGTAAGAAGTAGCTTTTAAAGTTGTTCTTTTCAATTCACTCTTGAATGCACATTATACCTAGGGCAGATTCACACCATTCATTTAAAGCACATTCGACGCCCATTTGAAGTACATGAATGCCACCACAGAATCATGGGAACTGCAGTTTGTTAAGAGTGGTGAGAACTATAACTGTGAGGGTGAAACGACACTTCCCAGGATTCTTTAGGGGAAGTCGTGCGCTTTAAATGCTAGTTGGATGTGCTGTAAACGTATTGTGTGAATCCACTTAATAAATTTTGCCTGCATGTAAATTGTTTTAATCAATTTTTCAAAATGGAAATGAGCTATAATCTGTAGTGGGTGACCATGGGCTACTCACCATCTCTCAGCCTATCTGCCCCTCAGGATGAAAACAATGGATAACCATGACCACCCCAAGGCATACTTAAAATGTAGAGGAAGTACTGTACAACCATAGTGTGAAATCGGGTACTTATTGGGACACAGTATGAGAAAATATTTATATAAGCATGACTATCAAATATGTTCATTATTTACATAACCTGTAAAGATATTTATAGTGCAATCCTATGTTTGTTTACTCAGAAGCAAATCCCAATGTATTAAACGGGGCTTACTCAACCAGGGAAAACTGTACCCTCAAGTGATAAGGAACTTGTTATTTTAACAAGCCTTTTAAGCTGAGACCTTATCCCAGTCTGTGTCTGTGTTGCAATTGCTTTTTAATATATTTTTAAACCTTTTCTTTAAAAAAATGTTTTTAAAGCTTTTAAAAATGTTTTTAAAGTTGTTTTGTTTTAATAAATTTTTAAGTCTGTTTTAATGATTTTTAAAGTGTTTTTAGTGCTTTTGTTTGCCACCCTGGGCTCCTACGGGGAGGAAGGGCGGGATATAAATCAAATAATAAATATATAAAAATAAATAAATAAACTTCATTCACCCAAACCAAAATTTGGAATCATGCCACTTTAAGCTGTTTTGCAACTGTTTATACTTGTTTTATGGTTATTGGCAGAGCTTGGAAGATTACTTTTAAAAAGTAATAAATTACAGTTACAGTTACGTGGCCCCAAAAAAGTAGTAATTACCGTTACAATTACAATTGCTCTGAAAGTAACTGATTACTTTACTTTTCCTCCAAAGTAATCACTACAATTACATTTCAGTTACTTTTTTTAAAAAAATGCTTACAAGGTGCTGGCCTTGGCTGCTGCACATCTAAGTAGCCTAAAACAACATTAAAAATAAACAGGTAGTAGAATAATTATTTTTATTCATAAGATAGCAATGGTGGTCTCTCTGCTGGTAAGGGTGGTGCGGAGGGAGGCTGAGGCCACTACTCAGATCTTTCCATGCCAAACCAAGTGCAACCCCCCCCACTCAGCCAGCCAGCATAATCTCTCTCACTTAACCACCTCCCAGACCCTGCCCTGCCACCAACTAAGGGACACTCACTCAAGCAAACATTTCCCCCTGAGATGCAAAAAGGTTAAAATACTGCAAATGCAGCACAGTAGGCAGAGAGGGTGGTGGAGGCCACTTTGTGTGCCAAGTGCAAACACAGTTCTCTCTCTCTCTCTCTCTCTCTCTCTCTCTCACACACACACACACACACGCACACGCACACACACACACACACACACACACAAACGTCATCTTTCACCTCCACAGTTCTGCTGCTGCCTCCTTCTCCTCCTTTATCCATGTTCTTGACCTCCGGATCCTTTTCCCCTCCACTCCATTCTTCACCACCACTATCCATTTTTTAAAATAATTGTTTTCTCCACTCCACCCCGTCTCACTCTCCACCTCCTCCTCATCGCCTCCTACCCATCCACAGAACATGAGGAAAGAGTGACATCAGCCCAGTTTGAGGCACATGATTTTCATCCACAAATCAGAGGAGCAGAAGACTTCCCCTGCTCCCCCTCCCCAAGTAATGCCCAAAAGTAATTCTGGAAACGTTACAATTACTCCACAAAAGTAGTAAAATTACTCCTAGTTCTATTACAATCAAAATGTAAAGGAATTACCCACTCGTTACTCAAAAAAGTAATGAATTACAAGTAATTCGTTACTTGTAACTAGTCACTTCCAAGCTCTGGTTATTGGTTTTTAAAGGGATTTATTTCTTATTGTGAGCTGCCTTGTTTTCCAATCACCACACACACACACACACACAGAGGTGTGAAAATACACCCCATATAATAGTTTATTGTCAAACCAGTTGGTCATTGAGGAACATTTAAAAAAAAATCAGTATTAGTTTCCTACATAAAAAGAACTGTGATACCTAGGTAAACTCTGCCTAATTGCTTTAAAAATTAAAAATAGGATTGGAGAGGGAGAAAAAGATTTATAACACAAACACAAGTCTGTGCTATGTTTACTCAAAAGTCCCATTAATTTACAGCACAATCCTAACCATGTCTACTCAAAAGTAAGTCCTAATGGAGTTCAATGGCGTTCACTTCAGGTACATGGAAAGCAAGTATTGGATTAAATACTTTCATATTTCATAGCCCAGGGTCTGACTCTTGCACACATGAGAAAAAAAAAGTTAAGCCATATTACTTATGCAAACTGCAAAATCTCAAAGCCACCATTTTCTGACGTTGAAATTAAGCCTAGGCATGCCTGGATCAACAAGTCACAACCCTGGCTTCATTTATTGGCTACAATCCTGAAAGGGCAGGGTTAGAGCCAGAGCTTGGAAAAGTTACTTTTTAAAACTACAACTCCCATCACCCCCAGCCAGCATTGCCACTGGATTGGGCTGATGGGAGTTGTTGTTAGAGCTAGGAGCTGTTATAAAGATCTGTAAAACAGATTTAACAGTCGCGCAGGGGGCGGTTGACGTTTTGGTGTATATCTCGGGAACTAGACCACCTAGAAACTTAATTTTTTTTTTTAATTTTAGCTGAGAGTCCGGAGTTTAAGGGGTGCCAGAGAACCAGAAGGGGCCCGCAAAAACTGGAGACTCCGGCTGAAAAACAGGGTTCTGGTAACCCTAGCCCTTGGCAAGGATGATGGGTGTTGCAGTGCAACAAAAACTGGAGGGCCACAGGTTACCCATCTCTGTTTTACAATTGTCATAATCTCTAATACTCTGTAGGCCTAATGCAGAGATCATGGATAGATGCACATGGTATTGTGGCACCACATGAAAAACTTGTACAGAGGCTTAATACAGACCTTTCTGCTAATGTCCTAGCTCTGTCCCCAAAGTGATTCTTTACTAGCCTGCATGGCTCATTAAGGATATATAAGAGCCTGCTGGATCAGGCCAGTGGCCCATCTAGTCCAGCATCCTGTTCTCACAGTGGCCAACCAGATGCCCATGGGAAGCCTGCAAGCAGGATCTGAGCGCAACAGCACTCTGCCCTCCTGCAGTTTCCGGCAACTGGTTTTCAGAAGCATTCTGCCTCTGACTATGGAGGCAGAGCACAGCCATCATGGCTTGTAGCAACTCTAGTTGGGACAGAATTTGATGACTTCCCTTCCCCATAAGAAGATCAGAGCAATTGCACCCATGCTGCACCCATCAGATATATAGACCTAAAAGCCTTAAGGTGTTCTCTCAACTTAGTTATCGTTTTCTACCTCTCAGCATTCCAAAGCATTAATAGAATACAGACATCAAGGCCACAGCAACTCAGAGCTGAACAGCAGTCAATATGTTATGATGTTTTAGAGTGTTTTTAGTGATTTTGTTTGCCACCTGAGCTCGTACTGGGAGGAAGGGTGGGATATAAATGTAATAAATGCAATAAATAAATAAACAAACAAATAAATAAATAAATAAAGCATATGTCCTAATTACTTTGCTGCTGTAGTTACAAAGAACCCATATATGAGTCAGATGCAGACAGTTCTGAGGGCACCTTTCATTTTTGAACAAAAGGAGTATTTCTCCCCATGAATTGCCATCAGAATACAAATAAATCTTCATGTTCTTCCCTTTTTATCTCACCCACTTAGGGATCTGTAATAAAATTGCTTTGCTGTGAATACTTAGCCATCCAGCATGCTACCCACTGAATACTCTGCAGGTTGTCCTCTTTCAGCATCCAACTTGCCCACTTCATATGCCTCACATGAGCAACTTTAAAAGCATAGCATTCTCATCCCATCAAATATACCAGTAATTGTTTATAGCTCAGCGTAGTATGGAAGATCTACTAATTTAAGACTTACCTATTTGCCCAGGCATTTTAGATGACATTTTAATCTGAATTTTGCCTTACTCTGCTCTTTAGTTTACACATTTTACTCTTATTTTGCTGAATATTATCATATTTAAAATATTATATTTATATGTTGTATGACTATTTTTATTCACACATTTATATACTGCATTTAAGAAATAAACCCTACTAACAATTTACCTGTTAATTCTGTAATAAGTTTTTTAGCCTTTGCTTATCTTGCAACAACCCTATAAGGCAGGTCAATATCATTCCCGTTTTTACACAGAAAAGAACTAAGGCCTGGACAAGTGATGCTGTTGGGACATGATTTGGGGCAGAATCCCAGGACCTCATTACTGAGAATAAGCACAAGGGTCCCCAACAATACAGGGCTGGCTTACAACATTCTGGAGTAAGTATAGTAATACAGTTCCCTCACCCTGCCCTGCATAAGACCAATAAGACCAAAGTCTAAAAATATCTGGTGACTTTTCCAAAACCACACAAAGGATCCATGGAAGACGTAAGTTTTGAACACCATTCCCTGGACTCCTTCAGAACATTCAGTATTAGCAATCATCCACATTTGCTTGCACAACGCTTATGCAGAGACTAGACTATATGCAGGCTTTACTGAGCATTTGTTCTGATTTATTTGCAGGGAGGTTATACAACAAAGAGCCCGCATCCTGAATGCATCCTAATTTGCTTGCACAGTGTTCACCCATTAAATCATTCATTTATCCCACACTTTTCAGTGTATTGCCCTGTCACTTGCTAATTGCAAAAAGTTTAAAGTCTTTTTTTAAAAAAAGTGGATTTGCTGCACAAGGGCAACAGAGCACTTTCACCCACTTTAACTGAGCAAACCTAAAGTTTTGGGTTGCACTTGAATCCTTTCACCAAAATAGTGACAGAAAACCCACTCCTGATGGATTGGATTGTTCTTTGGACATGTGCGCCTCTGCTTTTCCGAGTTTATGATGGGCAACAATTATATCCTGTACAAATACATTCTGCAGAGAACTGACATTTGTAGATAGAACAAGCAATGAAAGAAAACCAGGGACAGATAATTATGTATATAAGGAGAATACAAATACATTCCATGTAATCAGCCTGGGATTATGATATCTATAGGCTTTCTTCCCTGCCTATCCCACCTGATGCCAGATTTCTGTGCTGATAGCATTATGTTATAGTGTGTCACTGGATAGAGATTAAGAGGTAAATTGCTCACATTTCAAAGGCACCAGCAGCTTCCATCATATTTTTTAAAAGACAGTTCAAAAGCTGTCTAATTGGCAAAGGGAAAGGCTTAACTAACTTAAGCTCCTCAATCTTCAGAGAGTTTTCAAAAGCTCACTGCAAACACTTCTGCGTCAAAGCTTACCCTGCTTTATCTATGAGAAGCTAAACATTGGATAATTCTTTAATTAGTTCCCAACAAGATGCTTTCTCTGCAGCACAGGCTTGCAACAGGGTAATTATGTCCTTAGTTTTAAAACAAGTGTCAATACAAATGGTTTTCTGGTTTCTTGGGTCCCCCCCAGCCCTCAACATATTCTTTTCCCCATTTGATTTAACTACCGCACTGCCAGCCAGCAAATTGCAGAGTAGACTTAGGGGCTCACTCTACACTTTACAAGCAAGTGCATGTAAAGGTAACAAGCAGGGCATGCTCCTTTGGTGCAAAGCAGCGTCAGGAGGGAGAAGGTGGTTTGCAACGGAGAGGGGAAGGGGTGTTTAACCTTTCCTTCCTCAGCTACTTTGCTCTACTCAAAATTGCTTTTTAATATGATTTTAAAGCTTCTTTTAAAAAAACAATGTTTTAACCCTTTTTTAAAAGATGTCTTCAAAACTTTTTAAAAAAATGTTTTTAAAGACGTTTTGTTTTAATGTATTTTAAAGTCTGTTTTTATGATGTTTTAAAGTGTTTTTTGTGCTTTTGTTTGCTGCCCTGCTGGGAGGAAGGGCAGGATACAAATAAATAAATAAATAAATAAATACTCCCTCCCCCCAGGAGTTGCAGATGTTTGTGCATACAAGGTAAAATTTCTATTGGGAAACTCACAGGTAGGGAAAGCGGACAGGGGGCTTGCAGAGGGAAACTTGCAATGTGGGGTAGAAGAGTTAAATATCTGTTCCCCTGATGCTGCTTCTTTATGGCAAATTGCTATCTGCCAGGGTGCTTTATAGTGCAGAGCAGCCTTTCCCAAATAGTGTGCCTCCAGATGTTGTTGGACCACAACTCACATCAGCCTCAGCCAGTATTGCCAATGGTCAGGAAAGATGGGAATTGTGGTCCAACAACATCTGGAGACACACTGGTTGGGAAAGGCTGGTGTAGAGTTTTCAGTACACATCTGCATGTAGCATGTGGCTAGATGTTTAGGCTCAGTTCATACATAACGGGAAAACTTTTGCTTTCCATTTCAAGAATGGGCTATGGCAACGTGTTCCTCCTTCTCTCCTCCGTTGTGCCTATGAGGTGGAGATGGAACACTTCTGCTTTCAGTTTAAAACATGTCAGCACTTGAGAAGCTGTGGTTTGTTTAAATGAGAGGTGGGGAATTGGAACCATCCACAGGTCTGGATCCTTATTTCCATGCATGCCCATGGGCAGATTTGACATGTGGGCAAAGGTACCCACCTATTAAGCACCTGTTTTTGCACATTCGGTTTGTGCAAAAAAAGTGTGAACAGAGCTTCCTACAAGTAGCACTTCCCATACACAGACAATCCAGCTGATAACCAGTGGTTGGGATGTGTCCTTGTATTGAACAACTTGGGTCAGGGATACCTTAGAGACCAACTGAGCCTTTATATCCCACTTGATCACTGCAATCATCCAGAGGACCGCTGTTAGTTGTCCCTTGTATTATAGAAATCATAGAATAGTAGAGTTGGAAGAGGCCTGTAAGACCATCAAGTCCAGCACCCTCCTTGGTGCAGGAATCCAATTTAAAGCATACCCAACAAGTGGCTGTCCAGCTGCCTCTTGGATGCCTCCAGTGTTGGAGAGCCCACCACTTCTCTAGGTAATTGGTTCCATTGTTGTACTGCTCTAATAGTTAGGAAATTTTTCCTGAAGTTCAGCCAAAATTTGGCTTCCTGTACTTTGAGCCCATTATTCCGTGGAATGATCTATAAGTGATCCTGGCCCTCTTTGGTGTGACAACATTTCAAGAACTTGAAGAGTGCTATCATATCTCCCCTCAGTCTTCTCAAGGCTAAACATGCCCAGTTCTTTCAGTCTCTCCTCACAGGGCTTTGTTTCCAGTTCCCTGATCACCCCTCTTGCCTTCCTCTGAACCCCTTCTAGTTTGTCTGCATCCTTCTTAAAGTGCAGCATCCAGAACTGGACACAGTACTCAAGATGAGGCCTAAACTATGCCGAATAGAGGTGAACTAGTCCTCCATGCAATTTGTAAACTATACTTCTGTTAATGAAGCCTAAAATAGCATTTGCCTTTTTTTGCAGCCACATCTCACTGTTGGTTGATATTCAGCTTGTGATCAACAATAATCCCAAGATCCTTCTCACATATTGCAAAGCCAAGTATGCCCCATTTTATAACTGTGTATTTGGTTTCTTTTTCCTAGGTGTGAAACTTTGCACTTATCCCTGTTAACATTCATTCTGTTGTTTTCAGCCCAATGCTCTAGCCCAGCCTTTCCCAACCAGTGTGCCTCCAGGTGTTGTTGGACCACAACTCCCATCTTTCCTGACCATTGGCAATGCTGCCTGAGGCTGATGGGAGTTGTGATCCAACAACATCTGGAGGCACACTGGTTGGGAAAGGCTGTTCTAGCCCATCAAGATCCTTTTGAATTTTATTTCTGTCTTCCAAGGTATTAGCTATCCCTCCAAATTTTGTGTCATCTGCAAATTTGATAAGCATTCCCTGCACTCCTCATCCAAGTCATTAATAAAAATGTTGAAGAGCATTGGGCCCAGGACCAAGCCCTGTAGTACCCCACTCATTACCTCCCCCCATTTTGAGCAGGAACCATTTATAAGCACTTTTTGATTACAATTCTGTAGCCAATTGTGGATCCACTTGACAGTTGTTCCATCCAGCCCACATTTAGCTAGTTTGTTAATCAGAATACCATGTCAAAAGCTTTGCTGAAGTAGAGATATATTATGTCCATAGCATTCCCACAGTCCACCAGGAAGGTTACTTGATCAAAAAATGAGATTAGGTTAGTCTGGCAGGATTAGTTCTAGATAAATCTATGTTACCTTCTACTACTGCAGTTAGAGCCTGAAACTGATTTTATTTCCCCTCTTTTTTAGTTTTGTCTCTTTAGCCCCTTTTAGTATCACTGCCCTATATTTCTCAACCGTATTTATGTATTTTTATCTATTTTAATGTTTATTGTATTTTTATTGTGTATAATTTTATTGTAAGCTGCCCTCAGTGCTCTGTTATAGGGTGGAAGGATGGGATAGAAATATTTTAATTAATTAATCAATCAATTAATTAATTAAAATATTTCTATCCCATCCTTCCACCCTATAACAGGGCACTCAGGGCAGTTTACAATAAAATTATACACAATAAAAATACAATAATCTGCTTTATAATCTGCTCCAGAGTTTTTCCAGAGATCGATGGCAGCTGACTGGTCTGTAGTTCCCAGGTTCCTTCTTTTTGCCCTTTTTGAAGATAAGGACATTAGTCCTCCTCCAGTCATCTGGCACTTCACCCATCCTCCACGATTTCTCAAAGATAATAGACAGCGCTTCCAAGAGTTATTCAGCCAGTTCCTTCAGTACTCTGGGATGCAGTTCATCTGGCCCTGAACATCTAAACTAATTCAAAGTGATTAGGTATCCCTTGACCATTTGCCTATCAGTCTCAAGCTGCAGTCTAAATAGCCTCCACTGGAGATGGGGCTTTTAGTGTCTCTGGTCCCATGCTGTGAAACACTTTCTAGCAAAGATTTGGCAGGTATCCTTGCTTTTGACTTCCAGGCATCTCTTGAAGATTTTTTTAATTCCTATTGGCCTTTGCAGCTGTTTAAAACATGTGTTACTGCCGCTATCCTGTGATATTGCACTTTCTTCTCCTCCCCTCAAAACACTGTTTTTATCTTTCCTTTACTTGCTCTCACTTGTATTATATTCAGTCTTTATGTCCAATTGTGTGAAAGTGGTTTCTCCGATTTCTTACGTTTGTATGGTTTTCCATAGTTTTCTGTAACTACATTATTTTATATACTTTAATTTTTAAAAATGTTTTTGATTAGCCAGCTACTGTAATGATTATTTGTATAGTTTTTAATGGCGTTCTATCATTGTTCACTGTCCTAATATTTTATGATATGGCAGGATAAAAATACTTTTATGAATAAATAAGAAAGTTTATTGAGTATAGAACTAAGAATGATGGTGTTGATTTGATACATTGTTTCACAAACAAAGCCATCAGCAACACTAAAACATGACCTGAATTAGGAACACAAGGTACAACGTTGCTGAATGTGAAGGGAGCATGCCAAGGGCAATAACTTTTGGGGAGGCTGATATTAGCTTAGAAGGAAAGATGCAAATGGAAGAGAAAAATTGTTATAGTTGGGAGAGATTCAAGCAAGTGGCTTTGAATTGTGAAAGCCTCTCATCTGTTTTAGCAATGATCCTGTCCCAAATTGTGACTGAATATGCAGAAAATATAGCTGGAGATGTTGTACAGCAGCCATTTCAACATTGCTTTGCAAACAATATGGGGGAAGTTTGCAGCATTTGAAAATCTAGTCCATGTGTTAAGTTATTCAGCAGTTTTACTTTGTTGCAGTATGTATGAGGAGAAGGAAATTAAATTCACTTAAAATATTTTCGGGGTCCTATTTATGACGAGATGACAGCCTAACAAGCCTTTTAATGATGCTTCTGTGGCATGTAAAAATTCTTATTAAAATACTCCAGGCAGCATAGCGTTATAACACATTATTTATTGCTCTTGATGAATTGGGGGGGGGAACATTATGGTTGTGGGGGTAGGGGGACTGGTGGTGATAGGATTGATATCTGCTGTAATTAGTTGTACACTATTCTGGTCTAGAGACCACATTTATTTTTTCAATTATCGGAACAGCAGCAATACTGACAAGATTCAATAAATCAAATATGGAAGTGTTGCCACCAAGTGGTGCAAGGTGGGTTAGTCGCGTTTAATTTAGTGATTAAAAACATCTTTGGGGGGGATCCACAATTCCTTTAGTTGCTAGATAGACATTTCTTTGTAGATTTTGCTTTATGCTGGTAGCAATGCCAGCATCTGCATATTCAAATATTGCCAATTCTAAAGAGCTCTTTCAGCTGCAAAGAAAGAGAAATAGTCCAATCCATCCCGCAAATGGCTATGACAGCCCAAAACGGTGTGTAGGAGGAAAAGAATAGTCAGTTAGCTTTCTATTGAAACCTGAATCCATGGCCTCGGATTTGAAACATCCAGGCTTTGCATTAGGACATTCATAGAAACATAGGCACCCACAATGACTTGGTTTGCATGTAACACTAAGCCAAACCATGGTTTCGCATGAACGGTTGAGCATTTAGGGCTGGGAGAGAAATTCAGTTCACATTTAAAGCCAAATTTATCAAATGTGAATTTTCCAAAACAATATGAAAACTGAAACACTGCCATCCTTTGAAATGCACACTTATCCAAATTTTGCAATGCAGTTCTCCAACTAGTTTTTACAAAAATGCACATATTAGGGGAAAGTGTGCATAAAAATGACTATATTGTCAAAAATAACATACAAAATGCATTGTAATAGGATAAACTGCTTGCAAAAATGTGTACATTACTCAAAATTGCATACAAACATGTATATATGAGGAGAAATCCGCACTAAAATGCTGAAGAATTTTCATGAGAATTTAAAAAAAAAAAACCAAATTATTGCAGAAATGTGGAGAAGCGAGTTTAAGATTAGAAAAATGAGAAACTAAGAAAAATGAAATTTACAGATAATTCCATCCCTATCATGTGGGCTCCGGCAAAGGAGATAGCAGTAACATTGCTCCAATTCCAATCCTGCTGCTGCTGTGCTCCTATGAGATAAGCCATGGTTTACATAGCGTATTGTTTGATCCTGGGGTCATGGTTTATCTTGGTCCAGACAGACCACACACTGTAACCAAGATTTTTTTCTTGGTTTTACTTGGTTTTCTTGGTTTTTCTGGAGAAGACAAACTAGAAGCCCAAGTATGAATGGCACACAAAGCCAAACTATGATTTAGCTCCAGATAATGCCACGGTGGTAGGACTGGAGGAGGAGCAAAGCAGCCATGATCTGCTTTCTGGGAGCCTGCAGGATTGTGTGTCTATGCAAAGCCATGGTTAGAATTACGTGCGAACTGAGTCTATGGGTGCCAGCTTGATTGTTCAGGTTGAGCCCTACAGTTGCTATATGGATGGTGGGAAGTAGGGAAGCAGCTATCCCTTTGCTGTGTCCTGCAGTCACTTATGGCTGGCCTATACATGTAGGAGAATGAAGTTGTAGAATTAAACATAACAGACTGCAGGTGGAGGAGAGGGAGGGGTGGCTCAGTCAAAATTTGGTCCCTCTCAATTTGGCACATGATTAATACAAAGAGGTTTCGCACTTCTTTCTTTCTATTATTGGAGGCATGGTGAGAAAGAAGGAACAGCAGTGGCACTAGGGCCATGGCCAGGGGCTCAAATAGGCCGGGGTGATGCAGGAAGTGGTGCAGCCAGCCTGCACCGGCAGTGGAGGAGGGTGTTATGTGGGAGGGTGGCTCCTGCTCTGTGATATGTGCCAGCATTGGATTGTGGGGTACATGCTCTGCAACCTGATGCTAGTGCAGATCATGGAGCGGAGCTACAACTGCCCAACTCAAGCAGCAAGGACCTCTGTCAGCCGCATGGGGCATTTGGCTAATGCCAATCCTGGTTGCTCACTGGAGCCAGGCCTGAGTCACAGTTACGATATTTTTGTGTATGTGCTATTTTTAAAACAAGAAAATGCCAAAGGCAAACTTATTAAATGTTCATCACAGATCTGGTCCAAACAGTTAAAACTAAATTCTGGGCTGGGTGGTGGTGGTGGTTGCTAAATTAGCAAAGACTTAAACTTAATAATCAAGGAAACCAGTTAATCTATTGTCAACCCTGAATTTGAAAATAGCTAAAATATATTAAAGGATTATAAAACAAATACAGTAAAATTATTTGGAATGAACATAAGTATAAAGACTTGTTGCACGTCTTCTTATCCCCCGGAGCAATCCCTTCTCATCTCAAGCACCTGTCATTCATGCCATTGAAATCTCAAGTGAAGACTAGTACACAACATATTACAGGTTGATGACCATGTGAAAGCTGCAGCTGGTGCAGACTTCAACCATCTGCCTCCTTAGAGAGAAAGCTTATTAAAAGCACGTTACACCAGAGGCCCAATCTACCAGGCCACTGTTGGCTCCGATCATTCAAGCCCTCACTAATTACAACTGCAAGAGCATCATAATGCTACCTATAATGATATCACACCATCTTTGTATTTAAAGTGTTTTTGAGGAAGGGGGGAGGTGAGTATGCCATTTACTGAGGATGGAGGAAAGAGCTGTAGCGCAACAGTAGAGCATCTGTCTTGTATGCAGAAGGTTCAGTCCCCAGGATCTCCAGGTAGGGAGAAGGCATCCAGTAGGAGGCAGCTTCTTATGTTCTCTATCAGATCATGTGAGGAAATGTGGTATAAAAATAAACAGAGTAGTAGCCACCAGCCAGAGATACTTTGGATGAACTAATGTGGCAAGGTGGTTAGAATATTGGACTATGACCGGGGAGACCAGGGTTCAAATCCACAGTTGGCCATGAAGCTTAGTGGGTGATCTTGGTAGCCTAACCTATCTCACAGGGTTGTCGTGAGGATAAATTGGAGAGGGGGAGATCTATGCATACCACCTTGAGCTCCCTGGGTAAAAAGTGGGATATAAATGCAATAAATCTTCTTCTTCTTCTTCCTCCTCCTTATTATCATCCTTTTTGGTCTGTCCCATTCATGTGTAAAGTAGAATGAAAGGGCTAAAAGGAGTACTCAGAGGAGAATGCTGCCTCCTCTCCTTATAGTTTCCCCTTGTCTATTTTTCCTTCCAGCCACTCCCCATCCCCACAGCCAGCCTCAATTCTGAAATCAGAGCTAACTGGGTAAAAAGAAAAATGCCTGGAGAGACTGCAGCTGTAAAAATGGAGGGAGGGGCCAATACCTTCCAATGACTCATCCCTTTGGCCCTTCTACTTTATATGGGGCAGGATAATATTTAAATACATTGAGTTGTATTCAACAAAATTCTACTCACAGTAGACCCATTGATGAAATTAATGAACCTATGTTAGCCATGTCTTTTAAGTTTCCAATGTGTCTACTCTGAGTAAGATCAACATTGAATACCACCCATATATCAATTCCTGTTATGTGTAGCTTTGGTACATATGATGGAGACTAATTAAGCTTACATCTCCTATCCCCCCCACACCCCAGAATATTTGATGCTAACCTTCTCTTGGAGGAAGGAAATGTGACCAAAAAAAGAGAGAACTGGAGGAACAGAAGTGTTCAGACCCAGGGCCCAGCAGCAACAGGAACACAGCAGAGAGATCAGGGCTGCTGACAGGAAATTTGTGGCCTAAGGTACAGTTTAAATTTAGTCTCTTCTCTGGGTTAAGTGATCTCAGGTGACAGCCCCCCCTGATCTAAATGCCTGCCCCCACACAATAGGGCTGCATTCAGACATAGGGTTTATTATGTTAGTTTTACGGATTATAATGGTAAAGCTTCTGTTCTGGTTTCTAACATTCCTTTCACATTGCAGTACCTGTTCCATTATGGAACGGTGGCTTTTTGACTGGAACACTTGCCACCATGTCACGCTAAATTCCATTCATACCAGTGGGCATGGTGTGACACAACAATGAACATCATTGGACACGTCGCCACTTGGGCCCAGTCCCCCAACTTTTCTGTGCATGTGAACTTCTGTTCCCCTATGATTACCCATGAAAATGGTGGGAAAGAACTGTATGCCGATATACAGCCCCAAATTTAATCACTTTACTTCTACGATTTTCTCAGAAGGTTAATTGGGTGGCAAATGGGTTTTTTTCTGTAAGCAATCAACACAAAAATGAGCACTAAACTTCCACTTTATTCTGCTGGATTTCCAGAAGTGGCTTTTATGTGAAAGATCAAGTAAAATGCAGAAATGATCAGTTAAGGAAACATTGGTAAAGGAGAATAAACTGCTGTCTGAATGCAGCCTAGGTTTACTTATATCCAGTGTCTATGCCACAAAAAAGGTGATCCATAAAAGGTACAGGTATGCATAGTGGATCAGCCTGTGGTCGCAGGCCCTACTTGTCATGACAATCGAAAAATGGAAAGTAAGTCTAAGTGCCTTATTTTCTCCCATGAGTCATTTGTTTGGAGAAGTAAAGGGGAATATTTGTAAGCGTCACAGCACTCACATTATAGCTCTTGAATGGACTAAAAGCAGAGCCCACAATCCAGCACAGAGTTAGGTGTGGTTCAGACCACAGAGATAAATGGATTTAAGTCTGCTTTACTCTGTGTGCTGGGCAGTGGTGATTTGTTCACAGTAGCAACTGGGAGGGTAGTAAAGGTGAGGCAGTGTTGCATACCTGGCTTCCAGACACTGAGGGTCGCTGTCCCACAGTGACAACGGATGAAAGGGAAAGTAGGTAAAAAGCAAATTTAATTGAGCCATCAGCCTCTCTTGGTGGAAGAGTATGGACATGACTGAGAAGCACAACTTATCAAGGAAATCATAACAGGAGCTCACGTAGACACCTGCAGGAAGCACTTCACGTAACTCATAGCAATATGTAAATACTCCGCAATTGCAACTTGATCTTTAATTTGCAGAGTAGTCTACTTCTGTAGAATTGTTTAGGCCAGAAAACAATATGATCAACTGAAAGCAATGTATAATGACATACATGTGGAAAAAAACAATAGTTTTTCCTGGGCCCAGTGCTCTTCAACATTTTTATTAATGACTTGGATGAGGAGGTACAGAGCATGCTTATCAAATTTGCAGATAATACAAAATTGGGGGGGGCATAGCTAATACCATGGAAGATAGAAACAAAATTCAAAGGGACCTTGATAGGCTGGAGCATTGGGCTGAAAACAACAGAATGAAATTCAACAGGGATAAATACAAAGTTCTACACTTAGGAAAAAGAAACCAAATGCACAGTTATAAGATGGGGGATACATGGCTCAGCAATACAATATGTGAGAAGGATCTTGGAATTGTCGTTGATCACAAGCTGAATATGAGCCAACAGTGTGATGTGGCTGCAAAAAAGGCAAATGCTATATTAGGCTGCATTAACAGAAGTATAGTTTCCAAATAGCATGAAGTATTACTTCTCCTCTATTCAGCACTGGTTAGGCCTCATCTTGAATACTGCATCCAGTTCTGGTCTCCGCAATTCAAGAAGGATGCCAACAAACTGGAACAGGTTCAGAGGAGGGCAACAAGGATGATCAGGGAACTGGAAACAAAGCCCTATGAGGAGAGACTAGAAGAACTGGGCATGTTTAGCCTGGAGAAGAGAAGACTGAGGGGAGATATGATAGCACTCTTCAAGTACATGAAAGGTTGTCACACAGAGGAGGGCCGGGATCTCTTCTCGATCATCCCAGAGTGCAGGACACGGACTCAAGTTGCAGGAAGCCAGATTTCAACTGGACATCAGGAAAAACTTCCTAACTGTTAGAGCCATACAACAATGGAACCAATTACCTAGAGAGGTAGTGGGCTCTCCGACACTGGAGGCATTCAAAGGCAGCTGGACAGCCATCTGTCGGGAATGCTTTGATTTGGATTCCTTGCCCAAGGGCTTGGACTTGATGACCTTATACTATTCTATGATTCTATGCTCAAGTCTGGCTAATATGGAGACAGGCTCAGCACTAGCGAGTGGCCAGATTGGGCACTGGCTAAGGGCCCCTATGGTTAGTGGCTGACAGGGGCCCCTGCAGCTGGAGGTGGGCAGGTGTAGCTCCAGCTCTATGATCTGTGCTACCATTGGGATGCAGAGCATGTGCCTCATGACCTGATGCTGCTGCAGATTGTGGAGTGGGAGCCACGTTTCCAGCAATGCCCCTCAGCCGCTGGCACAGGCTGGCCATGCCACTTCTCACTTTGCCGCATCAGTGTACTGTGCATGCATGCTTACCATCACCCAAGTTGGCAGCAGGAGAGCCAACTTGCCCCCCCCTCGTCTTGGGTGATGGCAGGTGTTTGTGTGTGGAGTATGCTAAAACGCTGACGTGGACAGGCCTGTTTAAACCCCCGGCAATGGCAGAGCCGCTGTGTCGCCACCATGGTTTTTGAGGGCCTGCTGCAATCTGGTGCCAGCCCTGTATGGCGATACCTGTATGGCAGTGATGGAGAACCTGTAGCCCTTCAGATGTTGTTAGGCTTCAGCTCCCATCATCCCTGTTCATTGGTTGTGCTGGTCTGGGCTGCTGGGAGTTGGAGTCCAATTGTATATGGAGAGCCACAGGTGAATTAAGGTAAAGTATTGGGTATCTATTCCTGGATGCAGCCCTCCTGACATAGCGCAGCAGGCTATCTGATACAGCAGATTTGCTTGTGAAAACGTCTTGCCATTGATTGCCATTGCTAGATTTGGAAGTGTGTGTCCTAGTCATATATTTTGTGGTGCTGATTATATAAATGTTTGCTGCAGTACATGAATATGTGCATGAAATATTCCTGTTGGTGTAAAATTCTGATATCCTGTCTCATTTCTAATCAAAGAGCATGGAATGTCACTCTACATTCCCAAGAGTCTTTATAAAGGTGTTCCATGAGTTAATACACTGCAACTTTTGCCTCTAAAACATTATTTATATATTGACATGTATAAAAATCTATGATTCCTGCTTTTCATTCACCCTAATCAATTTCCTTGTTCTCTCTTTAGCCCAGAATTTCCTCTTTTTGGGGGTGAGGGAGACCACTACATCATTAGCTGAGATTTTTTAAGTCTTACTACCAGAGATTCTGTTTTTTCTTTTCTGCCAGTAATGTAGCAGTCTATTTGAAATGTCTTCAGGGGTTAGTACTAATCAGCTTTGCAGATGATCTGGCTAACTGCATCACAAGAGTGCTTCTTGTAAGATGAATTGTTATGAGCACTAACTGACCTTGGCTAGAAGTCTTTCAGAGGTAGCATTCCCCTAATGTTATACGGAGGGGGTGGGAATGATGAACAAATCTACCCACAAATTCAATGACCTCTCAATTCAGATTAGAGAGACAAACATTCAAACACTTAGAGGATCTTCAAAAAATGTAATACTTGCTCGCCATTGGCAAGTCACATAACTCATCACTGGGGACAGAGGTGGGCAACTAGTTTCTTAGCCAATGCCATACAAAGATGGCTAGGCAGTATGTCTATCCCCAAATAATTTTTTCCTTGATACTGCTAAGCATGTTGCATAATATGCATAACGTTAGCATATTGTGAGAAAATGTAATAGAGGCCACAAAAATCTATGCTCCTATCTCTTTTATATATCAAAAAGTGACAGAGATGGGTAGTGCCACCCAAGTGATAGTGTGAAAATTTCCATCCCCAGCTGTGCCCACCCATCTAAACTTTTCCTGCCTATTTGTTCATACCTTTCAGCTCCATTAATCCGAGCTGCATCCCAGTTCCTCCTATCACACAGCTCCATCCTACATTCTCTTTGTAACAAGGCTACTCCTTGCACTCCTCGAGATACACACTGGGCTAACCAACATATTGTTATGAGACTTTCTGATCCTTGCAAAGGAGTCTGGGGTTTGGACAGGAGAGAGATAATGACAGCAAATGTTCATTAATGGTCAGCAGGCCAAGTTGCTGATGGGGAGTTACTGGTCTGTAGCCTATAATGAATAGGGAACAGCTGCATAAACTCTGGAACTTGAGAGGCATTTTGGCATAAGGCAAACCTTTCTCTTTCCAAATCTCAAGGGTGATTTAAGCCAAGATCTGTATCTATGAGAGGCACAAAGACTGCAGTTTGTGAACTGAGAAAGACACTGAGAGACACCTTCAACTTCTGGATAGCACATTTTAGGGAGCTGTCTGTCTGTGGAGATCTGATCAGGGGCAGTGTAATTTGTTGTTTGTAGAAGTTAAGCTGTGCCTCACCTGTAATCAGCCTGTGCATTTGTAACTCAACTGTTACAATAAACTAAATCTCCGATGATCCCTCCTTCCAAAGGAAAGTAAACCAGAGTTAGTGCTGCACCCTTGGAACTTCCACACCACTTGCAGAAGTGGACCATGTTAGATTTCCCTCTTCACCCAGGAGTCCAAGATGGCATACAAGGTTCTCCTACTGCCAGTTTCCTCAAAACAATCCTGTGAGGCAGGTTAGGCTGAGATATAGTGACTAGTCCAAGGTCACCCCGGTGAGGTTCATGCCTGAGTGGGGAATTGAACCTGGGTCTCCCTGGAATTAATCTAATACTCTAACCACTACACCACACTAGCTCTCCACAATATATAAAAGACTCAATCCTCAGGTGGTTTAGAACACTTTAATTTAAGAGACAGACTTGTTACAGATTAGGACGAGAAGACCTTGCTTGATCAGACTGAAAATCTATCATATCCAGGACCCAATTTCCAACTTTATCCCTCCAGCTGCCTCTGGAAAGCCCATAACCTAGTCTTGAAGGCAATAGGCTTCTCCAGGATGTTATGTTATAATTTATTTCTATGATGCCTGTTGGCCAAAAAGCCCACCAAGGCAGCTCATAAAGAATATGTGCAATAGAAATACAAGTAAGGGAAAAAATGCAAATCACAAAAATTTAAGACAATGAAATGCTAACTTACAAAAACCTCTATAAGCCAAATACATTCATCTTCCTGGCAAACGGAAGTCCCCAGAAAGATATCAGAAAGAGCAGGGATGGGGGGGGGCAAGGCAGATGGCAAAGCTGGTCCCTTGCTGGTCCCGGCACAGTCTCCCCCCTGCAGCAGTACCTCTTAAACAGTTGCTCTTCCTTATAAGGGTTTAGGCAGAGGAGTGGGGCAAGGCAGGTAGAAAATCTTGCCTCTTGATGGTTCTGGCACAGTCTGTCCCTACAGCCTTCAGTGAGTCGCACCCTGTGACATATTGCCTCTGAACATGTCTATAGGAGGGGTGGGGAACCTGTGGACCTCCAGATGCTGTTTGCCTCCAATTTCCATCACCCCCAGGCAGCATAGCCAATGGTCAGAAATGACGGGCGACGTAGTCCAGCAACATCTGGAGGGTCACCAGTTAGCCAACTCATCTAAAGAGTAATCAAGACTCGAATATGAATCACATGCTGCAGAGAAGCAGTTACCTGCCGCATGCCATTATATATTAGAGACCAAAGCCAGAATCCCCAGAATTTGTTCCCACCCCATGCCCCAACATTCTCGCCACTACACTATAGTGTTGTGACACTGGACTGGAGCATTTACCAACCTCATGCAAGTGTTGAAAGATGTCAGGGGTTAAAACTAATCTGTATTTATACAGTTCCATAGCAGTAGTTCCTCATTCTTGGAGATACAGTGATATAACCAGAGCCAGAGGAAAAGCCGCAGTGACTTAATGAGAAGTGATCCTGTTTGTTGGAGTAGATAGAAGCTGCGTGCATTTAATTGTATTTTCTCATGCAAGCCAACTTGGGGATCCTTCTGAATCAAACCAAATAAATAAATAAAGTTGTGTGCAACCATAAGGGGCTATCAAAACCAGTACATGCTAGCAAATTTCACAGATCCAGTTCCAAACAAGTAACAGCCATGTAGCAATACAGATAAGCTTGGTATTACAGTTCAGCATGTGTGAATAACTTGTTGCTTTGTTATTAGGGGAAGGGGAAGGAGACATGGGCTTTTCCGGTCAAGACTAGTATGATTTAGGCTGGCTTGCACCCTACAGAACAGTGTTTGTTAAACTGTGGGATGGTGAACTTTAGTGAGGTTCAAGCACCACAACCCACTCTCTGCCATAGCTTTTTGAATGGACCAGCAGCAGCAGCAGCAGCTCTCTGCTTACACAGTGTACAGGAACACATGGGAGCTGGAGTACGGGAGGAAGTAGAGGAGTAGAGGAGTGTGAGGGAAGGGAAGGAAAGGATGGGAAGAAGAGATTATTTATTATATTTATTGTATTTATATATTGTGCTTGTTTTTATCTTTTTGTACACCGCCCAGAGAGCCTTCGGGCTTAGGGCGGTATATAAATTAAACTAAATAAAAAATAATAAAATAAAAAAAGGGATGGGTGGACGGAGGGAGAGGAAAAGGAGAAGCAATTTTGAAAGAGGGATTAGCCTTCAACAGAAAATTATGTCAGTAATTGCCGGCTGACTGTGTCAAATTCTGCCTCAGTCTGCTAACATTTTGTGACTGGCTCTGCTTCTGCGTTGTCATTTTGTGATTGGTGGACCTCCATGGTTTTCAGCCCTCTCAAGTGGTCTCTGAGGATAGACAGTTTGAGACCCCTGCTGTAGAAGCAGTGACTGTTTAAATTGAAGCTTGATTTTTTTTTATTAAGGTGCATGTTACGTATTATAGATCAGCTATGCAAAAGATATACACTTCAACATACATTAACAACACTTTGTTATTATGGGAAGAAGAGGGAAAACTGGGTTTTTCAGGTCAAGATTAGTATGACAGTAAGGCAGGCTTGGTCCACATAGAATCAGCGATGCAACTTGAACTGAACTTTGATGGTAATCAATAATGCCCACTATAATCATGCAAAGTCCCCCATACCCCAATTTCCATCATTACTTGTTATGCTATTGGGTTGGGTTGTACTCTGCAGCCTTCAGGAAACCATTTTGCACATTGACCTTGCAGAGGACACTTTGAAATGTTCTGGGTGGCACAGTCAGTTCATGAATGACACTGGCCAGACTGTTGGGTCCCACTGCTGCTCCAATGATCTACAAGGGAACCCATGAGCACACTCAACACTCCTCTGTGTTTGCATTTCAGGGGACAATTGACAGTGGAGGGTAAGTCAAGCGGTCTTTTGGGGAAGTTTTCCTGCTACCATTACTGATAGTCTCATCAAGGAACTCCTGGTAAGCTTCTGTGGAACCTGCACATCCCCCAGAACACAGCTTAAAGGCAGCTGCCTATAGGGACCATGGGATGTCTGGAAAAATAGTGGTCTAGTGATAAATCTCATGCAAGCAAATAGTGTGAGTTGTGTGTCTATTTCGGAATATGAACTGTTGAGAAAGACCCACAGTCAGGAGAAGAAATCTTTATTCCAAAGAGAGAAAGCAAGCCACAGATGTGTGACATGTTTTTTTTCCATCAGGTGGCTGAAGCGGAGTGTCACGGCTGCATCCCAAAAGAAAATATTTCCCACCATTGCTGAAGGATTCACATACAGTTCTAATTGGTGAGCACCATGAGGAGACACTGCTCACACAAAAGGGAGAAAATGAAGTCTTGAGAGGTCTGACAAGGCCCCGCCTTACCCCGGCAGAAAAAACCCTTCTGGTGCCCTCTTAGTTGGAAGGCATTTGGCCACTCGGCGCATCTGGTTCACCACAAGCGCACTCATGCTGTTTTGCCCTGTGCTCTTAGTGACATTTTTCTGGGGACTGTCCTTTATCAAGATTATTGCTTTTTGTCTTTGGTTGTTGTTGCTTTTTAGAAATGTTATAATTTTGTTGGTTTGATTTCTTGTAGATTGTGTTGTTTTGATTTGTATTTTTCTATTTGTGTGTGAGCCGCCTTGGGGGTCTTTTTGGCCAAAAGAAATAAACAATAACATACCATAACATAACATAAAGTCATACAGCAGATGCCCTTGGAAAATGGAATAGGGCTCTGCTCTGTGTTCAGTCGAGGCCTAAAACGAATCGAGCCTCTTCAGAGGCATTTGGTTATGATGGCCTGAACATCTTAAATTCTGTGGAGCGATAGGACCCCCACACTGTGCATTGGACAAATGTAACTCCAACGGCCACCAAGCGCTCAAGAGCTGCAAGAGCTTTGCTGAATGATCATATTTATATAACACCCCCACTGCTCAGCTGCTCAGCAGAGTGGTGGATTCTGCATGGTGCAGGTGATGCTCTGCAAAGTGCTTTCCTAAAGGAGCATCACCAGTATAGGATCGCCCCCTCTGCTGATCAGCTGTTCAGTGGAAGGGTCGATTCTGCAGGGTGTGGGTAATGCTATGCAAACAGCTTTCCTTTAGAAAGCCATTTGCAGAGCATCACCAGTGCAGGATCATCCCCTCTGCTGACCAGTTGTTCAGCGGAGGAGGCGATTCTGCAGGGTGCTGCAATGCCTCCCCCTCAGTGCCTCCGCTGCTGAGGCATTGATTGTGGGGGGTGGCATCACAGCACCCTGCCGAATTGACCCCCTGTCTCGGTCATGGGGAGAGGAGAGTCTTCTTTCCCCACCACTCTCCCTGCTACATGTGTAATTAAGGTTTTAAAATCCTAATTAAACAGTAGCCCTGCCCCAAACTTATTCATGAGCAAATCCAAGGCAGGGTAAGGGGAGGACAACCCAGGGCAAGTTGGCCTGAAGACTCCCAAATCAGAGCCATGGGGTGGTGGTGGTGGGATGTGCACAGCCCTAGTCAAGAGTCCAAAAGTCATTGTTGCTTGCTTGGTTATTATTATATTATTGCTTTCTTGCTTGCTTATTGTTTTGACAGAATGATGGGGTAGAAATGAGTAAGTAAGAAAACAGGCAGACAAGCAACCAGGGTTGGCCCCAAACATTTTGCAGCAAAGGAGAAAATATTGCCTCTCCCTATTTCCATGTACAAAAGCCAACCAGGCGGAAGATGGAAATGGATCACCTTCCTCCATGGCACCTGAAGGCAGCAGGCTAGCATAGGGCAGGTTGCACAGCACACACCACTCTGTCTTCCAGCACCCCCCCACTCCTCAGCATCTCCCGCCTCAAATGGCTGCCACATTCTGTCTAAAGGCAGGGCTGGCCCAGGGTCCACTGAGAATAAAGATGTGAAGGCCCGGGGGGGGGAGTTTTTTCTTGTTTCACCCCCAGATGTTTCCAGTTTTTTCTGGGCTTTCACTGTCAAATCACTGTCTACTACTTTCTCACTAAGAAAAAAAAAAACTTCTCCTCCCCCCCCCCCCCACTTTCCACAAAATTAAGAACCAGAAAAAGAAGGATGTGTGTTTGTGTGTATCTGGGGGAGCAATGAAATGTAACAGGGAGAGCTTAAGTAATTTGTACATTCAAATTTGAAGATGACTTAGATTTCAAGATACCGTCTGTTGAAGGATTATGTCGTTAATAATCTAAATTTGACTCCCATTTCCCTCTCCCTTGCAGTCACTACTTGCAAAGCCTCTCTCAAAATTATCTCATAAGCCTTCTAGTGAATGGCTTTCCTGTGAGGTTTCTTTTGGAAAGCTCCAAAAAAAGGTAAATAAAAATGAATTAATACAGCATTTCCCTTTTGTAGGGAAAATATGCAAATAGTGGCTTGAGAGAGCTTTAGGAGCATTAAAGGCTTTCCTGTTGTATCCTCAGAGGCGTTGCTCTTAGAATAAGAAGCCTTTAGGCAACCTTTAGCTTCATTTATGTGTAATACACACACTCTGGCTAATGTCCTTCTGGCCCAATTCCTCACAGCACAGGATCCCTCCCCCTTTGGCTTCACACTTCATGAATTTTATTTGCAATCAATAAATAAGCCCATTAACATCAGGGTTTTGTATTTTCATCATATATCATGATTTCTCATAAACTGTTAAATTGTACAGGTCAGGTTCACCATGTGTGTCCCACTCATCTTTATTTCTTGGTAGATAACTGAGAAACACACAGAATGTATGCACAGGAGAAATTATGCAAAAGAAATTAACATCACTATTATAAAACCAAATGATCACCCTCATTGTTTTTCTTTGGAGAGCTGGCTGCTGGGTAAAAGTGGTGCCCAGCACCACATTTGGTTTACACAAACTCCTTTCAGGAGCATATTAGACCTCAGTCATGACCTTTAACCAAACCAGACTGTCATCTCCTCCCCCTGCCCGAAGGGTTGATGTGTTAAGAAATATAAAAATCAGCTTCAGAAACTCCAGATATAACAAGAAATAATGTGGTCTGGCTTGAGGTAGCAACTTTTTAGAAAATCAGGAAACAGTTGGTTTTTAGTATTATGCTAGCTTTATGCAGGAACTGCAAGATGAACTTTGAATAACAGCAGCTGCTTAACCACACTCTAAGAAATAGAACCTTTTTAATCTTACTGGTTTGATGGCTTACTAGGTAGAGAAATCAATGTCTTATTATTTTTATAGGAATATCTTTAGCAATATGTGGTGACAAGTTATTATGTTGAGGTGGTATATAAGGAGCTTTTTAGATTGTAAGGGTGCTCGCTGTCTAACTTGGTTGTGAGATCGAGACCCAGGCTTGGTAAAGTATACTTTTATATTGTAAGACCTGATCAATGCTCTTTTAATCATTCTTAGGGAAAATATTTTCTGTATTAGGGACAGATAAATAAAACAGAGTTTTATTGTTCATGGTTGTTCTTGCTGGTTCTTCTTCAAAATAAGTTGACTCTCCTATAATACTAAGAAAGGTATTGGAGGCTCTTTTGTAAGGCTTATTCACAAAGGTAACCATTGTTCTAAGGAACAGTAACTCAATTTGGGGTGCAAGTGCCTGAAGAAGAGGTTACCACAACAGAATGCTATGGCCAAGAGGTCCCCAGCCATTTGTCTCCAGGAAGAAAGACTATGTGACAGTATTTTTTTGTACCTTACCAATTCTAATTGTTTATTTGCCTCAGTTGTGCAGTTTCCCCCTCCATCCTGTTGTCATTATCTGAGCACAGCTAATGTAGAGAGCTTGACTTTCTTACAGTCTCGGGAGATGTTCTGAGCATGCTCGTACATATTTCCTTTAAGGCCACACCTCTAAATAAACCTTGAAGCAGGCTCTTTTTAGGCAGGAGAAGGGAGTGGCAGTTTGAGCAGCTTGTGTGGCTTTTTTTAATTAGCATTTGTTAACAGAGAGTGTGAGTGCATGCAACAGTTGACAGTGGACAGTGAAACTATAATAAACATTTATCTATTTTTAAAATTTTAAAAGTATTTGCATTTCTGTTTGTGAATGGGCTGGGGGATACTGTAAGGAGGAATGGGAAGAGAAATGGTGGACTGTAGTTTGTGCTCCTACATTTGATGGACTGTTGGAGTGGGTGTAGCTGGTGAAGATGAGACATTGTTCAATTCCCCCCACCCCATGCCCACACTCTACGTGCATGGTAGCTGTCCTCTTCTGCAGGTGTGTTTGCTCCCAAAGGCTTTTGGAAAGTAAGTCTCCACTCTCCTAATATGTTTCCTTTCTGTTCTATAAGCCCACAAGATTGCTGTCAGAAAGTTGAGAGGAGGTGGTGGATCATAGCTCCAATGCAGCTTTTGCTCCCTTGCTAAACATGCAGTCTGAAACCAACTTACATGGAAGTAAGGTCCACTGAATCCAATAAGACTTAGTAGTAGATGTGGTTAGATTACACTGTAAGGTGGTGACTTGCTCAATTAAAATCTCATGCAAGCCTGTTTACCCACAAAGGCTCATGGAAAGTTAGGAAGAGGTTAATGACTGGTGAGTTGAGGCTTAACCCTTCTCCATTTTTGAGCTGGTAGGGGGTGACCAGACCCCCCCCCATGGTTCATTCAACTATGTTTTTAAGGTAAGTTTGTCTTATTCAGTTGACAAGACGCTAAACTGACTGCCCACCAAAATGTTATTTAAGCAGAGAGGTATCACAGTAATCATAACAAGCTCACCACCTGTCCATTTATTTCAAAAAAGTCAAAATCTGTAAGAACACCTGGTATATAAAAAAACCAACCCTGGCACAGACAAGCGCACGCTGTACTGTCTTGGACAGGCTCGCCTGGGTCTGGGCTCAGTGCCAGGGGCAAGCGTGACTGGGAGCGAGGCTCCATCAGGTGCGCATCCTGGGGATTCCTTTCCATGAGTTCCACAAGTCCAGGTGCTCAAATGTCAGGTGAAAGGTCTCATCTAGTCCTGTTTTCCCCTAGGGGGTTACCAGGAATAGCATCCATACCTCCCCTAAGGATAAGGAAGCTCTCACGTAATGACAAAAAGAAAATTGCATCATCCCACCAGGCATGGTTAAAATGGGACTGGCAGAGGTCACTTTCTGAATTATATTGCCGGAAGACCATACACTACTGGCAGGGCCACGTGGAGGCAAAGGACCTAGGCCAGCCTTTCCCAACTAGTGGGCCACCAGATGTTGTTGGACCACAACTCCCATCAGCCTCAGCCAGCATTGCCAATGGTCAGGGAAGATGGGAATTGTGGTCCAACAACATCTGGTGGCCCACTAGCTGGGAAAGGCTGACCTAGGCAGACATGCCAGCCCAGTAACTACAGTATTGGCCCCAAATGACCATCAAGGAAAGGTCCTGCCACTGCTGGGAGTGGTGTTGTTAGCCAGCAAACTCATCACCAACGACCACCAGGAAAAGATCCATTTAGCTGTCACCAGTCATTGCCTATGACCTTGAAGTATATCTCCTGTACTTTCAGCCAGACTCTTCTTTCTGCAAGTTTGTTTGCTCACAGAGGCTTTTAGAAAGTTGGAAGGGAGAGGATATTGTGGTCCTCACTCAGTCTCCACTCTCCTGTGCCCCATCACATTCCACTTCTGGATGTTTGTATGCCCATGAGGTGTTTTCTTGGGGGGTTGTGGATTGTGGGTTGTGGCTGCCTTCCTCTTCTGTAAGTCTGTTTGCCCAGGAGAGATGTTGAAAAGTTGGGAGAAGGTGGTGGATTATTGCTCCAGTCTAGCTTTTGATCTCCTTACATGGCTGCAATCCTATCCCCATTTATTTGGGAGTAAGTCTCATTTGACATACTTCTGAGTAGACATGGTTAGGATTGCACTGTAAAGTGGTGACTTGCCCCAGCTGAAAATGGCATTGTTCTTTAAAAGGTAAAGCTGCAATCCTAACCCTCCTAAACTGAGAGTAAGCCCTACTGAATGCAGTAGGACTTACTTCTGCGTAGACATAGTTAGGATGATGCTATAAGCTGGTGACTTGCCCAATTAAAACTGTGGTGTTCTTTTCAGATCTCTGTCTGCATCAGTAAAGTTTGCAGTGCAGTTCTATATATAAAAAATAAGTACCCCGATCCCCTCTCCACAGTGTATCCTCTCTGCTGCATCCAAATCCTCTTTGGTGAGGGTAAAAACACATCATATCAATGCAATCAATTTTGAGGGAGGGGGATGAGCTTATGCCATTACATTTTTGAGACTTTAAGGTGGTAGTACCATTTGGTTTTGCTAAAATTGTACTGTGACCTACTTTACAAGGTTGTTGTGAGCAAAAAGTTTATAAAATACTTTGGCAAATGTAAAATACTATTACAAAAAATAGGAAGCTATGAGGGTGGTTCAGATCAGAGCACAGTGTGCAGTGCCTATATTGTTATTGTTATTCTTATTGTTATTAATTATTACATTTGTATACAGCCCCATAGCTGAAGCTTTCTGGGCAGTTTACAACAATTAAAAACATTAAAAACAAATATACAAATATACAAATTTAAAAACACTTAAAAAAACAATTTAAAAACACATGCTAAAATGACTGGGAGAAGAGGAAAGTCTTGACCTGGCACCGAAAAGATAGCAGTGTTGGCACCAGGCACACCTCGTCAGCAAGATCATTCCATAATTTGGGGGCCACCACTGAGAAAGCCCTCTCCCTTGTTGCCAGCCTCCTAGCTTCCCTCGGAGTAGGCACCCAGAGGAGGGCCTTTGATGTTGAGCGTAGTGTACGAGTGGGTTCGTGTCGGGAGAGGCGTTCCATCAGGCATTGTGGTCCCAAGCCATATAAGGTTTTATAGGTTAAAACCAGCACTTTGAATCGAGCTCAGAAACATACAGGCAGCCAATGCAAGCAGACCAGAATCGGTTCTATATGTTCAAACCGTCTGGTCCCTGTTACCAATCTGACTGCTGCATTTTGCACAAGCTGCAGTTTCTAAACTGTCTTCAAAGGCAGCCCCACATAGAGTGCATTGCAGTAATCTAACTTGGAGGTTACCAGAGCATGGACAACTGAAGCCAGGTTATCCCTGTCCAGACAGGGGCGTAGCTGGGCCACCAACTGAAGTTGGTAGAAGGCACTCCATGCCACTGAGGCTACCTGAGCCTCAAGTGACAGAGATGGTTCTAGGAGAACCCCCAAGCTACGAACCTGCTCCTTCCGGTACAATGTACTATTTGTAATTCAGTAGTATGAGAGCATTGGTCAGGGGTCTGATTACTTTTGCAAGGCACTGTAAATACAGTCCGTCTGTTGAAATTAACAAGATCTGGTGCATTGGGGAGCTCTATGTATAGATCAAGAATTGCATGCTTCGAATTGCTGGATAGGAGATTATTTTATAAACCTCTTATCTGGACTAATTCAACCATGTGGCAGCTCCTCCAATGGGCATCCCTGGGGATTAAATACACCGAAAGAAATAAAACAACTGGTTCTGCACATATTCCTGTTTATATGATTGCTGTGATACACACATATTTATTTATTTATTTCATTTATACCCCACCTTTCTTTTCATGACAGAAACCTAAGGCAGCTTACATATTCCCAGGTGGTCTCCCATCCAGGCACTGACCAGACCTGACCCTGCTTAGCTTCAGCAGGGTGCTGGCCTCATGTGCCTTCAGAGCATAGCCTGGAACATACTTCAACTTTATTTCTTAGCCAGGCCTCAGACATTACAAAGTTGGCAAAGCAATCACTTTCTAAGCACATCTGGAACCATTTGATTCTTAATGCACTTGAGCAGAGTTTCTCTAGGCACAAACATTTTTAAACATCACAGATTTGGTCCATCTAGGAGAGCTCTTAGTATTATTTATGACTGTTCACTGATATGGACATATGTCTATGATAATAATGTTGATGACAACAGTGTAACAAGGTTCATATCAGTGTATATTAGAAAATTCATGTAATATCTCTCAGTGAGTCTGTGTCTTTTTTATTCTTCGGTTTTGTATTTTTTTATGCAATTAATTAATGCATACATGTTAACAGATCTCCCAAGTCTCTATTTTCATGATAAAAAAGATACGGAGATCAACGCAGTGTAAGGCAGACATAGTTTTTCTATATCCTTATTCAACTTAAATTATACATTTCTAGACTCATCTATTGTTTTTCATTTTATTTTCTGGGCACATAATTGCTGCTCGTCAAAAGGTTCAAAGCCTTGTATTCAGGTCAAACCGATTTGGGACCTCTTTAAATTGTTCTAGTGGGTCATTTCCTGTTTTCCAGTGGCTGTGATGCCAGACTCATTAAAATGGCCAACTCGTCTGATTTCGTTATCTTTCAAAGCAACATATGTCAGGAATACATTCACGTCTTTATTTCTGAATACAAAACAGAAGGGAAATTGAAACTTTGATTCTTGCAGTAAGCCACAACAGCATGGCTATTGGTAAGCTGCTGGTGTACATTGTGAGTATATTGTGAACTGTGAGGTCAAAGGCTGTTATTGCCCAAAGAATTGTTGAACTACTTTATGTCTCAGATAACTCAATTTATATGTCAGAAAAGAAGGTGAAGATAGCATATTTTGGATAAATTATATTCCACTTAAACTTAGAGAGTTCTTGATGATGCTTAAAAGAGAAAAAGGTTACACCCCAATCACAAATGTCAAGAAGATGGCTAGCAGAGCACTACAACCAACTCCAGAGCAAAACCATTATGGAATGAAAGCTCCCTAATAGAACTTCTTGCATGCTGATTTCTGTGTTACCTGGTTTCTCATGGGAATTGTGCTAAAGTGATAGGCAAGATTACAGTGCAACTTGGCAACAACAATTCATGATATCAATCTCAACAACCACATCAATCTCATTTGGGGTTCTCTTAGGACCCCTTTATATTATTGTGTGCCACCCCAATCTCTGAGCGGTGAGAGATCTCCAGGGGTCCCTGTGCTTGCTCAGAGTTTGGTTTCCTTGGAAAGAAGGTCAGTGGAGGCTGTGGTGTCTTTTAGGAAATACGGGTTTTATTTACACACATTCCAACCTGCGCTTAAGATGGAGGGATTCAAAGCATTAGCAGTCCAATAGATCTTGGTTTCCCATCAGGCTTCTAGGAGGCATCCTGAAGCCATCGTGCAGGGAGCAGGCCTCCCTGCGTCTCTCCAAGTCCCAGCCTTTCCTCCGACTCAACTAAAAACACAAGCCCCTTTTTGGCCTCAGGAAGTAGGGGGGGAGGACTCTCATGAAGCGTTTAAATGACAATAGGATCTCCCTGGCCCATTTGCCAGTTAGTGGGCACTTGTCAGACCCATTAGCCTACCTGGCCACTCTGTTAGATTAACAAAGGAGACTCATCTGACCAGAGGAACAGGTTTCTTAGCTGCGGAACCCACCTCCAGGTGCAGGGTTCCAAACCAAAGGCTGGAAGGGACTCATAGAAATCATCTATCTCAACCCCGAAACCCATAACTATATGCTACGACATCACTGTGTGAACTGCTTTTCTGTAGGCAGAAAGACTGGAACAACCTGAATAAGGCTAATCATGTTTGTCCATCCAGCCAAGATGGAAGGGCAACAATGGTTATCACTTAGAGATGATTGTGGTATATAAATCGTTGAAAGAAAGCAAGAAAGCAATGCGGTCCTATCACTGTAGTTCCAGCCTTTGAATCATTATCATAGTGGCATTATCAGATGGTCTTGTGATGAGGGGCCTATTCCAGAGTTCAGCTATTGTGCCAACTGTAGCCATTCCTGGATCGGAACAGCCTGACTATGGTCACTCATGCTCTGGTGACCTCCAAGTTGGGCAACTGCAGAAGCCTCTGGAAAAGCCTTTTTGGTGGTGGCTCTGCATCTGTGGAACTCTCTCTCTCTGCTGAGGAGCACATAGCCACATCACTGTATTCTTTTACAAAACGTGAAGATGCACCTCTTCCAGCAGGCTTTTGGATGAGCGGAACAGTGATGGAATGACTTTATGAACTGTAAGACACTGCTTTTTGTTATGAGCTGTATTGAGATCAGGGGTGCCAACAGGATTTCCTGGGCCTGGTACACTATATGTAGATCCCCCCTCCAGTTCTCATCCACCACCACCCATCTCCCCACAATCTGTTGGCAAGAACCACTGCTTATGTACATATATTACCAACATGAACAGTGATTTTGAGTTCACAGTCTTTAACAACATAAGGAGAGCAGAAGAAGAGCTTGCTGGATCAGACCAGTGGCCTATCTAGTCCAGCATCCTGTTCTCAGAGTGGTAAACCAGATGCAGACCTCATGGTTGCCAGGCCCGGCCTCCAAGAGGTCTTCTCTATCTTTAAAAGTTGTGCAGGGGTAAGGGAGAATTCCACCTTGTGGTTTTTCCCATTACAGTGTTGCAAGAACACCTGTACTTGGGTGACTTTCTCTTCTCCTAAAGATACAGGATCAGTCTCAGGCCCAAAACCTGGCAACCCTATTTGTAATCAGCAATCCTATACTTTCATACCCGGGAGTAAGCCCCACTGAACTTAGTGGGGCTTACCTCTGAGTAGGCATGTCATTTATTGGGATTATCTTAGATCTTAGAAATCTAAATTGGGGAGCAAAATGCAGCTAACCCCACCTTCTCTGTAGCAAAGTTTCAATGGTTCCAAAATCATTTGGGGGGAAGGGCCTTAGTTCAGTGGTAGAGCACCTGCTTTGCATGAAGAAAGCCCTAAAGTCAGCCCATGGCATCTTCAGGTAGGGCTGGGAATGCCCCAGTCTGAAACCCTGGAGATCTGCTGCAAGTCAGTGCTGACAATACTGAGCCAGGTCTGAGGCAGGTTCCTGTGCTACTATGTCCTTGTTTTGTTTTTGTTTTTGAAAAAGATTATTCTTAAAAATAAAATGCAGATAATCTGCCTGGTTTCTCTAATTTGGGAAAGAGGGAGGACTGGAGAGAGAGAGAAATCAAAGGGGTAAAATGATGAGGGGAGGGGAGGTCAGGGGAAAATATGCCATTTTTTAAAAAAAAATGTCTGTATAGAGCTGATGCATGATGGACTCTGCAGTGCAGGCAGAAGTGATTGTGGGAAGCATCAGCCGCCAGCCCCAAAGCCCCCCCCCCATTTCTGACTCAGAATATGCCAGCAAAGAAGCATGTGAGATGGGAAGTGAGATAGGTGTTGTCAGGGGTGTAGCGAGGTGGGGGGAATGAGGGCTTTGCCTTCCCCAATGATAATTCTCCCCCCCCAATGAAATTTCCCTTCAGTCCCCAAGTTTCTAATATTGCAGAAACTTGAAACTTCAGCTGAGCTTTTAGAAATACAGTTTAGGCATCCAAAGTGAGGGGCAGGGCAAAGTTACCAAGGGAATGCGAACACAGTGTTGTATTCTGTTAATAATAAGCTTGAGTTTAAGAAGTTTGTCTTGAGCAGGGCCCAGTAGTTGAGGGGAGGAGCTGGCAGGAGAGGAAAAAGGGGGCAGGAGGGATTAGGGCAAGAATGGGACTGGATGTGATCAATAAAGTTCTCCGCAAGAATCCGCAGTATCTTTGTTTTTATGGATAAACAAGGGTAGATACCAAATACTGCAAATATAAGAGTTAAAAGTGTGAATGAAGTGAACACAAGATTTTATGGATGGAGGAGGGAGTTGGCAAACCTCAGGGTTTGCAATTGGAGGAAGGCAAGGCTGGAAGGTCAGTACTGTTATGCACTGAAGAGCATCTCCCCCATTGTGGCCAATTTAATGATTTTCCCACTAAAATCTAGTGTTTTTAGGCACATGTCTGGTGGTGAATTTTCCTATCTATCTATCTATCTATCTATCTATCTATCTATCTATCTATCTATCTATCTATCTATCTATCTATCTATCTATCTATCTATCTATCTATCTATCATTACATTTATACACTATAGTGGCTAGTGAGAAATCTAGTGGATGTCATAACATTTTATGGTCAGAATCTGGCAGTTTTTACAAATACTTCAATATCAACCCCCACTATTATGTATTTCACAAAATTGTCTAGCCAAAATCTAGCCTTTTAAAAAATATATGTTTGGATATTTTATTGTATTTTTCATTGTTTGCATTTGTGTCCCTATGTATAGTCTCTAAAGTACTACTTGGCTGTTGTTTCTGCTGTAAGCCATGACTAGCTGGTTACCCCTTTGACTGAAAGCATACCAGAGTAATTTACCCAACACAACACAATGAGCCAGTGACAGAGAGAAGGAGTTTTAAATCAAGTGTCCATATCCTCTGGTGTGCTTGTTTTTTAAAGGTATAAAGACAAGAAGGTTCTTGCCATTTGGCTGACTGAGAAGCAAAATGTGTTGGCAATATTGTATAGAAGCAAAGTGTGATGCACCCTAAGCACCACCAAAGGAGACATGATGATTAGGAACTATAAGCCTCATAAATAAATGGCCTGAGCATGCACAGAGTGCACCTGCCTCATCAATGAGGAACCTCTGTTTGTATTTAATAAGGTGACTCCACATCAGGTATCCTTTGTATAAAGAGTACATCTTATAATCATAACAGGAAGAGCCTGCTGGATCAGGCAAAGGCCCTTCTAGTCCAGCAACCTGTTCTCGGAGTAGCCAACTACACACACAGAGAGAGCATTTTTTAAACCTGAAAAAAACAGGAATGCAAAGCCTCCATACTTCCCTCAGCTCTAAAACACGCACACACGCACACATTTATATCTTCAATACCAAACTTAAATACAACACATCAATGATTGCTAGTACTTTTAAATTCTATTCTCCAGCCCTTGTTAAGCAATTCCTCATAACAATATTTCATAATAATGCAAAAATGTTATCAGACACGGTGTCTAGTGGCTTAAGGTCAGATTTTGGTGGATTCGGGGCATGGGTCTGGTGGGGAAAAAAATATTCTTGTTGGCAACATTGATATCCTCCTCCCCTGTAGTGCTCAGGCAACCTTTGTAGGTGGTGGGTGCTATTAGTGCACCTGGTGGGTGTTCCTAGGCTTTTGGGCCTAGACAGTGCAGCAGCCTAACCTAGTCCAGGGCAGGACCTGAGAAGTAGCAGAGAGGTGAGTGAGCTGGCTCTTCAAGACCCAGGAAGCCTAACAAGACTTACTAATTTAGCCCAGGCAATGGGGAGCTGGAATATTGTATGTGTGTGTGTGTATCTGGGGTGCATTTCTTCCCTAATTTATGAAAAAGATAAAAAAGATATACTTTCAAGCTGGTTCCATTTCAAAATGGTTTTGAAGAGTATAATGTAGCTAGAGCCTTAGTTGCAACAGTTTTAAACCTTCACCTAACTGTGCAAATCATTATTGAACTTTTCTTATACGAACTTACGTACTACCAAAATAGGGCATGTGACATTTGCTGGTAGAGCCATCACAAGCAGTGTTAAGCTAGCTGGCTCAGGACCTTTCTGTAGAACAGAGATGGTGTGCTTGTCCAATTAATTCTTGCACCTGTAGTTCGGAGAGATGTATAGTTCCTATGTGACATGCTGTCTAGCATTTCCGTATGAAAAGTGATGTTTATAGGTATTAATTTAATTTTTAAAGGAAAACTTCTCTTAATTGCATTCCTGGCATGGCAACAGAGACCAGGGCAGTTAGTTCCAGGAAGTAGCTGCCTCAGGAGAACTGAACTCACAATTCACGAGCTTACTAAAACATTGTACCTGTACAAGGACTCCTTTGCACGCTTGTACACTTCGTATGCTACAGGACTCACTTTTGGTGCATCTACAGCTGTGTGTGAAACTTCATTCTCAACTTTGACGCGTGTACTGACACCATACAGGTGTTCAATGTTTCATCAGAGAAAAGCAAACAGTAATCTTGGCTTTTCAAAGTAACATATTTGAAAGAATTTCAAGTGAACAGTTGCTCTGCAAGTTTGCAGAGAAATCACAGAGCATTAGATTTTATTAACAGTTCAGATCATTGTGGTAGGATGATTTGCACAATATACATTTACTTCCTAGTGTTAGGGATAAATTGAAAACCCCAGTGCTTGTAAAAACTATAATTCACTTGTCTTACCTAAACCAGCCTGGGCTTCATGGGAAATAGAACCAAAGTGGCCTTTATATGACTCTTGATATAAAATGTCGGTTTATTTCCTGGTGACCTGACCCTTACCTACATTCCAGTGGCTCGCATAATAAAAGCCGGTTTAAGCTGGAAACTTCCCTACTATGCATTTCTGTATCACATTTATGCTTATAGCCTTGCTTATTGTTACTAATGTGCCTTGCATAGGAATGTCAAACGCTGTTCCAATGTCCCACAAACCTTGACTTGTAATACTCCTTTTGATATGTAAGCAAAGCAATATCATGTCTGTCTCCAGTTTAGGGGGCGCCTGGTTGCAGCTGGGCCTCCCCTCAATAGTTGCCTTTGTCTGCTTCTGCATAGTGCTTATCTCAAGGACATGCGAAATATGCAGACATGGAGTCTGAGAGATAGTCTTGATGTTTCCACTTTGTCCTTCCCCCTGTACCCCTTTACCTCCTTACATATGCCCCAAAGCTATGACAGTTAGCAATTGTTTCTTTTGTATTTTATGACGTGAACCCGATATTGTAAACTTCGGGGTAAGCCTATATAAACCCTTGAACACCAATAAACGAGGTTCCCATGCTGGCCTGCTTCGGCTTGTAAGTATTGGGTCCCCTTTGCAAAGGTTTTTGTCTCGTGTTACTTGATCTCTGATAGTGGGTTCATTTGCACTCAACTCCGCACTCTTCCCGGGTGTAATAAGCGAGTTGGGGTTGACAGGACGACTTGCGTGTTGGGTTTGGACCTAACACTAGTCACTGTTATTTAGTTTACACAACCATTTTGCATGTGGAAAAAAATTGTATTTAAATTGATATGCTTTTTTGCAAATTTCACAAGTCATAGTTTCTAATGAAAATGCAAAAATTGGGGGGTTTTTTTGCATTACCTATGAAAACATTCCCCCTGGAACCTCTGTTATAGTGACCAATGCTCCAAGCCTTCTGCCCCCCCCCCCATTTTTGTCTCTGCCCCTCCAATGAAAATTGTCTTGTTACACTCCTGGGTGTTGTGTTCTAACACTTTACACTGCAAACTTAAGCATGTTTACTCAGAAGGAAGCCCCATAAAATCAGTGGGGCTGAAACTCAGATAAGTGTGTTGAGGAAAGGATTGGTCAGAGTGAAGTGAAAGTGAGGCTGTAGCAAGCAAAGCTGGAGGGGAGGAAATGGACAGTGGATGGTCAGAGGGGCCCTTGGAGTGTGAGGAAAGGAAGAGAATGAATGGGAAGGAAGGCTGCAAATGGGACAGAAAGACTGAGGGATGGGGAAAGGAGACATGCTTGGGCTGCTACAGGTTCTTCCACCTCCATTTCTCTCTTTGTCTCTGTCTCTTTCTTTCACACACACCTCAGCGGAAGAGCTGGCTGGCTCCCGGCCCTGTGCTCCCTTGAAGAAGCCCCTTTCTGTCTCTTCTGCAGTGGTGCTGCCTTCGCTGCAGGCTCTGAGTCCCGTTCCTAACGCTGCAGCCACTCCTTCCCTTGCTGCTCTCTCCAAACCATTCTGGCCCCACCCCCTTAGCTTCTCTTCTCTCACTCTGGCTTGCTCCCTCGCCAGACAACAACTGCAGCACCTCCTCCTCCTGTCTTCTGTGCATGCTGCTAATCAGGGCCTGGGCCATGAGTCACCTGGAGATTTGACTCATCACCTGGGTAGCCTCGGGGCAGAAAGCAGGGCCTGTGAGGGTGAGGGGCCCTTGTGAGCTCCTGAGCTCTCGGCCAGGGCCCCACCTGGCCACTTGCTAGCTCTGAACCTACTTGACATCCAAGGGTATGATTGCCTTCCTAGACGGTCTCCTCCTTTTAATGTATTTAAAGAATTTATTGGGTTTTTTATGTTCTTATTAACGTGCTCCTCAAATTCTTTTTCAACATCCCTTATTGCCTTCTTGCTTTTATTTTGGCAGAGTTTGTGTTCTTTCTTATTTTCCTCAGTCGGACAAGACTTCCATTTTTTGAAGGAAGCCTTCTTGCCTCTAATAGCTTCTTTGACTCTGCTCATTAACCATGCTGACATTCTTTTGGCCCTGGTGGTACCTTTTCTGATCTGCAGTACAGGCTTCCTGGACTGCCGCCGTAAAGCGGAACCCATTGAGAATAATGGGCGTGTTGCGCAAAAATGCCGCAAAATGCCTCAAAAGCGCAAAACTGGCTTTAAAGTGGGGAATTGAAAGCCGCTGCATTAGCGGAACGCTGGAAAGCGAAGCACCAGTAAGCAGGGCCCTTTCTTTTGTACAGGCCCAGGTTGTCCCAAAATGTTCCCCAGTGTCTAGCAAATCCAAACCCCTCTGCCTGACACCAGTGTCTCGTCCATGTGTTGAGATTACAAAGCTGTGCATGTCTGGGTGGCCCTGTGTGTGGAGCTAGTAGTATTTCAGAGAAAGCCACCTTGGAGGTCCTGGCTTTCAGCATCCTACCCAGCAACCTAAATTTTGCTTCCAGGACTCACTGCTGCATTCTCCCATGTCATTGGTGCCAACGTGCACTATGACCACTGATTCCTCCCCAGCTCTGTCTACCAAGGTATCTAAACAACAAGCGACATCCACGGCCTTCACACCAGGCAGGCACATGGTCTGTATGCCCATCACACACCCTACTATCTATGTTCCTCATGACTGAATCATTTAATCACTTATATAAGATGTATTTATGTAACAGATTTGTAACCTGCCTTTCTGAGTTCCTGCCCTCACAAGGCGTTTCACAAGAGTTATAAACAGTTCAAAAATCATAATCATATAATTATTAAATAACATTTAAACATTAAAGTAACATTAAAAAGATAAGAGTAGCTAAAACAAACTTGTGCAACTTGACTGAACCAATTTTCAGCCTAACCTACCTCACAGGGTTGTTGCAAAGATAAAAGGGGGGGAGGACTGAGGAAGAAAAGTGAGGGGCAAATACATCATGTCATATTCACAAACCATGCAGTGAAAGGAAAAATATGCACAAAGGCAGCCCCCCCCCATTTTTTAAACTGCAATACTCCACAGTTCTGATATTTTACAACAAAACACAACCCCCCCACAAAACTTGCTAATAAACATGCACACACGTGTGAGCGACACACACACACACACATTCTAAGCATGTACAACTTGAGTGAACCAACTCTCAACTTACCTCACAGGGTTGTTGCAAAAATTGAAAGGGGGTGGAGAAGGACCCAGGAAGAAAAGGAAGGTGCAAATATAGCATATCATGCTCACAAACCATGCACTAAAGGGGAAAACATGCACAAAAGCCGTCCTCCCATTGCTTTAACTGCACCATTCCACAACGCCAATATTTTACAGCAAAATACCAACAAAAAAGTCTTACCAAAACACACGCACACACACACTCACTCACTCTGATGTAAAAATACATAACCCCATATAATAATGTATTGCCAATATTAGCCTCCTGTCACATAGCAGCAGTGACACCTAAGTAAGCCTGCCTAATTGCTTAAAAAAATAGGACTAGAGGGGGAGAGAGAGATTATTTGCTATGTCTTCTCAAAAGCCCCATTGATTTACAGCACAATCCTAACCATGTCTGGTCAAAAGTAAGTCCTGTTGAATGTAATGGGGATTACTCCCAGGTATGTGAGATTAGCATTGTAGCTTTACTCACAGAAAAGTGAATATAGGATTGAAACTTCATATTTTATTTATTTATTTATTTATTGCACTTGTATACAACCCCATAGCCGAAGCTGTTTGTTACCTCCTAAACTCTTTTCAGCGTCTTAAAATGATCCCATCTCTACTTTTGCACAACTCTGTGAAGGATATGTTTATTTATTTATTTATTGGACTTGTATACTGCCCCACAGCTGAAGCTCTCTGGGCGGTTTACAGCAATCAAAAACATTAAAACAAATATACAATTTAAAACACATATTTTAAAAACAATTTAAAACACAATTTTAAAATTTAAAACAATATAAAAACAATTTAAAAACACATGCTAAAATGACTGGGAGAAGAGGAAAGTCTTGACCTGGCACCGAAAAGAAAGCAGTGTTGGTGCCAGGTGCTCCTCGTCAGGGAGATCATTCCATAATTTGGGGGCCACCACTGAGATAATTTGGGGCCCTCTCCCTTGTTGCAACCCTCCGAGCTTCCCTTGGAGTAGGCATCCAGAGGAGGGCCTTTGATCTTGAACGTAGTGTACGGGTGGGTTCGTATTGGGAGAGGCGTTCCATCAGGTATTGTGGTCCCAAGCCATGTAAGGCTTTATAGGTCAAAACCAGCACCTTGAATTGAGCTTGGAAACATACAGGCAGCCAATGCAAGCGGGCCAGAATCGGTTTTATATGTTCGGACCGTCTGCCCGCCATTCCCTCGCCCCACCTACCTGTCTCCTGCCTTTTAGCATTGCCCTTAATGTGGGTTTCCCTAAGGTGCTGAAGCCCCTGCCTCCATCTTGGATGATGGCAGAGATGCGCACGCGTAGCACACAAACCTGCCATCAACCAAGATGGCGGCGAAGGCTTCATCCTTTTAGGGAAACTGTGGCCACCATCTTGGTTAATGGCAATGCTAAAAGACAGGTGACAGGAAGGTGGGGGTATGGGGGGGCGTGTGTGTGCATGCGTGCACGCACACACCAGGGCCCGGGGAAAGCTGATGCCCAGGGGCCCCAGCATGCATCCACCCCACCCCGAAAATAATCACAGGTAGCACAATCCTGTTTGACATCTTCAACACGATCCTAAACATGTCTACTCAGAAGTCAGCTGAAGTCAATGGAACCTATTCTTAGGTATAGGATAGCAGCCTGAAATTCTTATAGGCAACAAGGCAGTAGCAGCCTATATTTATGCTATACCATGCAGGAAAGAAGCTTTCTGGCAGAGAAGTCCCAAACTGGAAAATAAAAGGGTTGCAAACCTGCCTCTTTTTAGATTACATATCAATAATTTTTGGTCAACTTCTTAAACACTCTGAAATAATATTACTCAATTGGAAGCCCCTAACTGTTTTTTTCCCCAGAGTCCTGTTTGGATAACAGAAATCTTCATCACACTTATTATGACCTCTGGGTGAAAGGTCTTAATGAAATGGTTGGATCACCCTTGTAAAACTGTCATAAATATCTACTAACCTAACAGCAAAAGACATTTGTGTGTCTTTCAAAAGAATTACTTGCTATGAGCCAGCTACGCTTGTACATTGTTGGAGGTAAGCCCGAAGTTGAAGTTTTGTGCTAGAAGTCATTGTGAAAGGATATTGCAATGGGCAAGGTGTTGCTAGGCCCCCTCTTGTCACCTTTCTGGGTCTGCTGTGGCTAGTCGCAAAGCAGACAATGTTTTCTCAAGTGTGTAAGATACCCCACTTTTGTGAAAAAATATTAGGACTATCAATGAAATTTAAATCTACATATTACTGGAACCTTAACATAGATACTTAAGACATATCCAAAGTTCCTACTCACTCTTAGATGTTAGAAAGTTCATAGTTAATATTTTCTTGTTTATTCCCTATCACAGCAACATATCAGAAACAAAACAGCATTTTAATGTATCTTTAACTTTATGCCCCACCGAGAGAAATTGGACCCATAAGCTTTGCTTGATTAATTTACCAATCAAACTTATTGAAGCTTACAGCCATAGATAATTCTAAAAGGGTATTGAGAGCCAAACTCAGCTTGTTTTGGCTGTGTTTCCTATGTTTCAGCTGCTTGTGAAGCATCCTCAGGACATATTTATGTAGCAGGTCCCCTCTGAGCTTAGATTTAATACCAATCTAATATAGATTGGTCAGAGATAGTCAGCATGGATTTACCAAAGAGACGTCATGCTTAACAAACTTGATTCACTTCTTTGAGGAAGTAGCAATGAGAGTGGACAAGAGTGAAGAACTAGACATAATTCACTTGGACTTGAAAGGCCTTTCAATATGGTACCATATAACAGATTCATTTATAAGGTTAGCAGGTAGAGCATTGATGGTGAAATAGTCAATTGGATATCAAATTGGCTCAGTAATAGGCACTGGAGATTGTGGTAATGGTTACAGATCACACAGGAGTTTGTAAATATGCACCATGGGGTACACAACTGAAGATTTCGTGAATTGCGCACGGATAGGCAATTGTTGACCAAAGAAAATGATAAGAAAGGGTTTGGTTAAAGCATACAAGGCATAAGAAAAGAAAAGAAGAAGTCTCTTTCTCAGTGATATAAAAGTTCAGTAATGGGACAGCTGGCTATCATTTTTTTCAGGCTCATCTTTGAAACACTTGGAGCCCCACCAAATGAAGAGCTGATTCATTATATAGTGTTAAGGTTCTGTGACTTACTTCACCAAAAGAAACAGCCGCTTCTTGAACATGCCCCTCTCATGGAAGTTATCTTATTTTTCATTGAAGAGGTACCCTGTGTCTGGACAGCACTATTTCAGACTACAGATGGGGCTCACATAACTGGATGCTCATGTCACCTCTCTGTCCCATAGAATCATAGAGATGGAAGGGGCCTAGAAGGCCATCAAGTCAACCCCCTGCTCAATGCAACTTAAGGCAAACCCGATAGGTGGCTGTCTAGCTGCCTCTTGAATGCCTCCAAAGTTGGAGAGCCCTCCACCTCCCTTGGTAATTGGTTCCATTGTCATACTGCTCTGTTAGGAAGCTCTCTCTCTCTCTCTCTCTCTCTCTCTCTCTCTCTCTCTCTCTGTCTGTCTGTCTCTCTGTCTCTCTCTCTGTGCGTAATGTATATATCCCTTCACATAGAAAGTAGTGTTTTATATGGGGGGATTGTTTCTTTATTTAGCTATGCAGGAGTTTTTAATGAAGTGCATTTGCACCTGCAGTCTGAAATGGTAGGGGACAGACATAGTTTTACCATATCAGTAAGAACTAGACTGTAGCTAGACTGTCTTCTGTAAGTACCCTCTTTTTTAACATTACAGTGTTCACATAATCTTCTAAGCATTCATATTTCATTAGGTAGGAAACAACTAGGGTGTCCCAGCAAAAAAAGAGGGTAAGGCTCCTGCACTTTTTATAGTCGTGTGTAGAAAAGAGGATTTCAGCAGGGGCAGAAATTCCTTCTTCTACACAAATTGTTAAAGGGGAAAGATCCCTGTTGTCCTTTTTCGCTGGCTACCTTAGAACTGAGCTTAAATGTCTACAGTGCCAAAGATTTATTGGATCAGATACCTAAGGTATCACATTTGCCATGCTAGATGTAAGATATGGTATCAGGTCTAGATAGAACAAGACATATTAAATAGGGGTATACTTCAAATTTGGATGAATTCTGAGTTGAAGCAGAGTGCTTCTGAGGGATTGGGGTTGGTCAGAGGCAAAGAAGCTGAATTGGGCAACCTATAAAGTGCATCTCGACAAGATGAGCTGTTTTCCGAAACACCAAATCAGGGTCAGAGCAAATCATGGGGTTGGCGAACACCCTGATATTAGATCCCAGTTAGAATAGACAAAACAAACAAACAAAAACACCTCAGTTATATCCAGACTGCTTCTGGAGGTGTGAGGCTCCCAGGGTCCACTTGACACACATTTTATGGCACAGAAAAATAGTAGAGCCCTGACTGACTAAATATATTAGGCTTAGTTGCAAGCAGGTCCTAAGTGCATCAATTTACATAGGCATATGGAATCATAGATTTGGAAGAGGCTTCAAAGGCAATTTATTCCAACCCCTTCTGGTGCAGAAAATATGCTGCTACAGTATCCCTCATAAGTAACCATCCAGCCTCTGCTTAAAAACTTCTAATGAAGGAGAGTCCAGCACCTTCCGAGGTGTTAAAAAGCACTTACCATCAGAAAGCTCTTCCCAGTTTTCAGCTGAAATTCCCTTTCTTGCTGGGCTCTACTAGACCCAAGGAAGTAGCAATTTCAGCAAACATCATGATGGACCAAAGTAAATGACAGTAATAACAGTAATGGGAAAGTTCAACTCTGTCCACTTTGCAAAAGCTGCTTGGAACTTTTGCTTAATCAGAGTGACAATCTTGGGTGATAAGAGCCTGATGAAAAAGTTCTTTTAAATCATAGCTAATAAGATGCTAAAGAGAAGAGCAATGGCATCATTGTATCAATGTGGTATCATAGCATCATTTTCTTTCAAGCAAATACGGGAATGTGTCAAACTGACCTGTGTAAAAACCTGCCAAAAGCAGTTATCCTCTAAGTTATCCTTCCACCTGTTAGATTGTGGACCCCCCATAATGTATATTCACTAACAGGCAAAAAACCTTGCAATTTAAGAATGTACCTATAGCCCACAGATCTTTCTATCAAACTTTAAAAGCAGGGAAATTGGGCAGCTATAGTGAATGCACCAGGAGAGCAGGAGACATGACCTCCTCTCTGAGATATTGTACTGCCCTACAAATTGGTCAAAATGCAAACACCATTTGGGTTGGTCTTTCACAGTCCAATCCACTTCCTGTGTAGCTTGGAAGAATTTGGCAACATGTATCTCTGAGCATATGGTGAGTGGTGGCAACACCTGCAATCAGCCCAAACAATAGAAAAAAGACATGTGCTGTGCTGATCTTGTTTTAGCAGGGACAAAGCAACATTGTTAAGACAGTTGATATAGTTCAGATAGTCACTTTAAATATGTCTGATTTACTCTGCAATTTTAGTGAAGTTTCCTATAGGAAATCATTTTTGTTTGCTTCTATTTCTGTGAATATGTGATGTACAGCAACACTTTGCAGAATTTACACTAAAAAAGTCCAAAAATAACTGTGGAATAATGGCACTGACTATACTGCCAAATAGTCTCCAGTGGACCTCAGGAGTGTCTCAGTTTGCACAAGATAAAACAATGAAGGGTGAAATATATTCTAGCAAAATTCTAGGTGTGCTCCCCTGGTGCATTCACTATAGCTGCCCAATTTCCCTGCTTTTTAAAGTTTGATAGAAATATCTGTGGGCTATAGGTATGTTCTTAAACCACAAGGTTTTTTCTTTGCCTATTAGTGAATTTCTCTGTTTTTTAATCTGGGAGGTAAGAAATGAGATCCTGTGCAAATTTGCTGAGAATGGATTGATCATTTATTTGCATGCTTATTGAGTTCAGTGGGATTTACTTCCCTGCAATCATGTTTAGGATAGCTGAAACTGACCACAGGGGATGGGGAGGGGAGGAGGAGGAGGAGGAGAAGGGAGGGAAGGAAAGGCAGAGGGGAGGAGGGGGAGGGGAGCAGACAGGAAGGGGAGGGGAGGAGAAAGACAGGTTTGATTATTTGCATTTTTATTGAGTTCAGTGGGATTTACTCCCTTGCAATCATGCTTAGGATAGGTAAAACTGACTGGGGGGGAGGGACGGAGGGCTGGAGTGGGCAGGGGAGAAGGAAGAAGGAAGAGGACAGGAGAGGAGGAAGGGAGAGGTGAGGGGAAGGAGGGGAAAGGCAAGTCTGATCATCTGCATGCATATTGATGGGATTTACTCCTATGCAGTCATGGGGGACCATGGGGGAGGAGGAGGGGGAAGGAGTGTATTGGAGGGGGCAAAGGAAGGCAGAGTGAAGGGCAGGTTTGATCATTTGCATGCTTATAGAGTTCAATGGTATTTACTCCCAAGCAATCAAGCTTAAGATAGGTAAAACTGACCATGGGGAGGAGGAAGGGGAGGAGGGGGAAGGGGAAGGGGAAGGGGAAGGGGAAGGGGAAGGAGGGGATTGGAAGGGAGTGGGAGGCAAAGGAAGGGAGAGGGAAGGGGCAAGAAGGAGGGGAAAGGAGGGAGGAAGGGAAGGTGGGTTTGATCATTTGCATACTTTTTGAGTTCAATGGGATTTCTGTGCAGTCATGTTTGAAAATGGAAATGGACTGCCTTCAAGTGGATCCAGACTTATGGCGACCCTATGAATAGGGTTTTCATGGTAAGTGGTATTCAGAGGTGGTTTACCATTGCCTTCCTCTGAGGCTGAGAGGCAGTGACTGGCCCAAGGTCACCCAGTGAGCTTCATGGCTGTGTGGTGATTCGAATCCTGGTCTCCCAGGTCGTAGTCCAACACTGACCCGGGGGAGAGGCAGGGAGGGTAGGAGGAGGGATGGAGATTTGGTGGGTGGGCACTGTGCAGAGGGGAACCCCCTTTCCTTTCCAAAAGGAAAACACTGTGAACAGTATCATTGCTTTTCAGCATTTCCCCCACCTTTTTATTCTACAGCAGGCACATGTAGCCCCCCCATCCAAATTTAAACCAAAGCTGTCCCTGGCCACATCCACACCAGGCCTTTATTTCACTTTGGACAGTCATGGCTTCTCTCAAAGAATCCTGGGAAGTGTAGTTAGTGAAGGGTGCTGAGAGTTGCTTTTGCCCTCACAGACCTTCAATCAGAGTGGCTGACTGTTAAACCAGTCTGGCCACTGGAGCTCTGTCAGGGGAATAGGAGTCTCCTCTCAGCACCCTTTACAAACTACACATCCCAGGATTCTCTGAGGGAAGCCATGACTGCCTCACATGAAATCAAAGTCTGGTGTGGGTGTGGCCCCCTGAATAGCCAAGCCAAGCAGCTGTGGGTCTGGCTTTTAGGACACTGACAGTTGGTTCTTACTGAGCATGCCCGACGCTATGATTGAGTTCAAGGCAAAATTTCTTAATTTAATTAAAAATCAGCCAGGCATTTTTTTAACTTTTAACCTGCAGAAGATGAAGGTCAGAGTAATGGGCAAGGTCAGTAATAGGATTCCAGGTACTCTGTGAACATGGCTGATTTTTTAATGAATTTCAACAAATTATGAGAACTCTGTCAGAAAAAAGTCCAAAAGGGCTCTCGGGTTTTTTTCTCTCTTTTTAGACTTTGAACTCTTGATTCTCTCTGACTGTTTTGTGTTTCACCATGAAAAATTAGAGGGTTGTTAAGCAAGCGTTTCTGAGTCCAGGATTATAAATTTTGTAAGGTTTTGTTCTGAAATGAGCTTATGGGAAGCATCACAATGGCATGTGGGGCTATTTTCAATTTAACATTGTGGAATGTGAAAAATCCACGCTGGCTATATTATATAGCCATTCTTGTGGCTGTATAATCTTACATTGGTTTGCCTTCATACAGTAAGTAATAACATTGATGTAAAAGATGAGGATTTTGTTCCTGATCATATAAACAATATTCTGAGACTCCTTTCACACTTTTCCTGTCCAACTCTCCTTTGTGCACTCTCACCAGCTGTAGGCAACAGGTTCTTGGCCCACAGCACTGGCTGGATAACTATGAACTTTATTTCAAAATGCTAGGAAAACCTACGAAACATAGATGTTAGGACATGGGAAACTTAGAAATTATTTCTGAAAACAGGATGGAGAAAATTAGGAGGCCATTCTTAATCTATATTCTTTTCTAAGTACTATATTGCTAGATCATATTTTCTTTTATGTTCCAATATCTTTTCTCAAAATTCATAACATTTTCTATATGAAGAGAGTACTGTTGTTTAAGTGAGGTGCTGTGTATCAAAACCCAAATGATTTGCTTCAGTTACCCTCTTGAGTCTGTGGTCTTTATGACTGGTTTAGCTTTGCTCTCTAATCTGCTGGGTTGCTAAACTGCAAATTTGTACCCTGATTAGATCACCAAATTAACATACGTTGGTTCAGGTTCTGGAGCAAGAGAACAAATCTTCTTCATTGTGTTTGCGACAGCAGTTCAAATATTGGTATGAAGGTTGTATCAAGTTTCATTAGTGGACCAACTATTCACCTGCTTTTTTTTTTTCATGCTGCCTCTGACCTTCTGGGTACTCAGAGCAAAGTGAGAATGGCATAGCTATCGGAGTGGGAGAGGTCCCTTTATCAGTGATTTAGCCCATCTTTATAGCCTGCCCTGCCTCAGTGTCCTGGCATCTGCTGCAGCCCACTGTCTTTTGGATGCTCATATATGGCACAATTAACTGATTTGGCTGCAAAAGAGCAAAGTAAAGAAGACACTTGTAATACTCTTTGGAATACGTTTCTTGAAACTTTAGAGACTACTTGTCTCAAGGTCATGTTGCTAAGCTGATTTCTATCCTTTACCCTTGTCCTCCCTATCCCATTACTATGCTTTCTCCCCCCCCCTTTAAAAAAGTCATCACTCTCTTCTTGCTATCCACCTTTCCTCTATAGATATATGCTGTCAACTGCTATGGGGAGGCAGAGGGAAACCATGGCCCTCCAGACGTTGGAATGCAACTCCCATAATTCCTGACCATTGGCTATGCTGCCTTGTGCTCGTAGGAGTTGAAGTCCAACAACATCTGGATGCCACAAGTTCTCTGTCCCTGCCATAGTTATATTATGAACTATGACAACCTGCACAGGTTTGCTAAGTATGGAACTCATTACTGATTTTGGGAGGTGGAGATCTAGATCATAGAAAATATATTATGACTGGCAATCTCTTTTCTGTTGATCATTGTATTTGCCTTAAAGCTTAACAGAAATGTTCATAAACAAAGGAAGTGATCGGAAACCCTATTTCCTTTAGTAAGCCTCACAGTGACATAGAATTTTGACAAACAGCTTGAAAATGACATTCACAACTCAGTTTCTGCCTCTAAATTTTACTTGCATGCTTAAATGTGAAGAAAAAATGTTTCAACTTTTTGCAAAGTCTAGGGCCCATCGACATCAGCACTTAGGATGGTGTTGATTGATTTTAATAGGCTGAGGAACTGAACTTTTGTTATTGCGCAGAGCACACATATAAACACATACGTCAATAATCCATTATTGTTAATTCTGGTGGGAGAATGCTGCTACTGCATCCTGTGCCGGTCATTCCGCCACAATCTCTGGACTCAAGGATAAAAGCAAAAGCTGCTTCTCTGCCTTCTACAAGCTAATGTTAGCTTTGAACTACATATGGCTGTCCGGAGCTTCTGGTGTCCTAAACTTTCCTTTCTTCTCTTGCATGAGAAAAGAGTGGATCGCATACATCCTCTTGTGGAAAAATCATAATTAAGGACCAACAACTGGTAGGACATTCTTCTTCTCTCTCTTCCCCCATTGCAGGTTCACTTTTGTAGTGTCTTCTGGTCTTTGGGGAATGGTTAGGTCAGCAATTGGAGATAGGCTATTCACACAGACAGCCCTGTGGATAAACTTTTCCTCTGAAGACAAGATGATGGAAACAAATTCACACTTTTCTATAAGCATGACACATTTTCAATTGCTATAGATGAAAAAGTTGGAGTATACCTGATATGTGCTTAGTGTGGGCTTGACCTCTTGTGTTGGCCTGTTAAACGTTCATTGGAATGTTCAATGTATTTGGTTTTGTTTCGTAGGCTGCTTCTAGACTGTCATTATTTTGTGGGGTAGGATTCAATTGCATACGCACAAATTCAGGTTGTGCAATTAAAATGGATTTGGTGCTCATGCAAATCAAGCCTGCCTCCAAAAAAATTAATGGAAAAAAGCACACTTTTTGCAGTCAGGAAAGGCACTGGAAAGGGTGGGACAACAATTGCTTGATACAATATTGTATAACCTCTCCACAAACAAATCAGGATGAATGCACAGTAAACAGCTGACATTGTATAACGTCCTCACAAACTTTGTGCAAACAAATTGGATGAATGCTCAATGACATGTTGTGACCTTAACATTGGTTGATCTTTTGCCTAAAACTTTGAGTTTCCCTTGCCATACAATTTCCTTGCAAAATTCAAGTTCATACAAGAAGCTCATTATATGAGTGACAGCTAATTAAATTATGCTGAATGCCAACCCACCCCAACTTGCCACCCTTTAAAAACAACAACACAGCATTAATGGAAATACTATGCAAATTGCATAGGAAGCTGTGACAAGGAAAAGATCAATGCCAATAAACTCACTGTCAGTTGTAGTGTTTCGCAGTCACTGCTGATATAATCACTTTGCAGTGGATGTGGCAAAGAGCTGTATTTTTAATCTTCCTGAAGCTTTCATCCAGTTCATTTTTTCAAAGATGCCAGACTGCCCTGTCTAGTTTCTTTTGCAACCACTTCAGGCTGGTCTTAGAAGATAGTGTATCAGAGGCATCACTAAGCAGCTGATTCAAAATCAAGCCTCAGATAGGAGGACAAAAGTGAATTGTGGACCAAATGCCTGGATTTATTTCATTTCTCTGTTTTTCTTTGCGCAAATGACTTCTTACTGCGTTAGGTAGCTTCTAACAAAAGTTCTATTCATAGTATGATCTGTTTGGCAGGATTTCATCTTATCCATTCAAACCTGTGGCTTCTTACATGCATGGAAATATCGATGTATACATCAAGGGTGGGGAACTTGTGATCCTCCAGATGTTCTTCCAGCATCCCTGAGCATTGGTTATGCTAGCTGGGACTGATGGGAGTCCAATTACATCTGGAGGGCACCACATTGGCTACCCCTGGTGTAAATGAAAACTTCCAGGAAGGCAAAGTTTTCTCCATTCATTTCTCTGGTACTGGCAGATCATGGAATATATCACTCTATCTGCAACACAGAGGTGAAGAGGCAAGCATCCATGCATGGGTTCTCCATGAGGACACTGGAATGTACATGGAGGTTTGACTAGTGCCAGTCTGCTTTCTTTTCTCTATTTTAAAAATTTGTTTTCAGCCCTTTTCAGAGTTTTTGTCAACATTTATCGAGCCTAATTGTAACAGTTATTGAGGATTGCCATGATTTCATGGCAGGGGCTGTTTCAAAAGAACTATATCTCATGGCCTGGCACTAATTTATCCATAAACAAGATACAGAAACAAATGGCAGGGAGGACTGAACTAAATACATCACAAATTTGAGGAAATAAATGCTGCAATGAGCACCCCGTCCCCAGTTTGTTTGTTTTTCAACCGCCAAACTTCAGGAACCAGTGGGGGCAGGAGGGAGTAGAAATACTGTGAAATACGGTGAAGATCAAAACTATTTGCATGTGCCCAGTAAGTGAGCAACCGGAGGGAGTAAAAATGTAAAATTAGAGGGGGGGCCTACAAGGAAACAGCAACCCTAATCCTTCCCTGAGGATTGCCTACTTGTGTGAGTGGAAAACAATGGATTTGAAGCTACCTTTGAGCACAAAGTGTGGACTTTACAAATCTATTACGACAGTAAAAGCAGTGTATTTGCTATGAAGAAATGCTCCCAAGTGGTTAAGTCCTAGGTAACGCACTGATTCTGCTCAGATTGTTATGTATAATTAAGTGGGCCAAAGTACAGCCATTTACTTCCCCCACCCTAAAAGGTGACGACTGAATCTGTACTGATAATTTAAAAAAAAAATCATAACCATGTTCCTAAAAAATGCACTGCATTTTTTGAAAATTGGTTTTGAATGTAACAATGAGCATGCCTTTGAACTTTAATGTAAATCTTGCTCTGCACAAATCAATCTCTTGTCCCACTACCCCAGAAACCAAAAATGGTGTCCCCAGATGCAATTGTGGGCTCAAACTTAAGCTGCCCGACTGCTCCATAGTGACCACCAACTAATTTTAGACCATCTTATCCATCTCTGGGTCATTGTGTGCCTGCTCAGGAATCTGTCTGCTGGACTGTTTTGGCCGTGCCATTAGGCTCTGAACCCCACAGGGCCCTGAGAAATCCAAAGAGTGTGTTCAGATTAGTCACTTTGAGTCTTTCTCACACTATTTGAAAATGTTGTCATTGCTGGACAGTGTGCAGGAGAGAAACAGAATAGACAATCTCACCTGTCTAATAATATTTTACATTCATGTTATAATTAATTTAAAAGCAAACAATGATTAAACATCTTTCAGTTAAAGTTGGAAATGAGAGTCCTCAGAAGTAGGTATCACTTGATTCAATTGGACTTTATTACTAAGGCAATCTGCATAGGATTGAAGCCTTAGAAGGTATAGAAACCGAATGGGATATTACTACATATGGTTTTGTTAAAGATGGATGAAATGTAGACCTTTTTAATGGAAATTCATTTTGTAATTATGATGTATATTCAGGCTAGGGACTGAGTCAGGATTAAATGTCAGGCCAGAACTTGGCCGAGAAACGAAGGGTAGGCTTTCACGATCAGCACTGCTTGCAGCACATGAGCACACCAAGGGAAATGACAGAAACTTACTTTGAGCCTCTACTTCATATTGCTTTTGAAGATTTAAGATTATTTCTTAAAGACTCCAAGGATCAAAACATCTCAAGGCTGGACATCCAAGAAAAGTCCAAAATTGGATTTCAAGGGGAGCCAAACAAGAAACAGACTGAGCTGAAGCAAGGAATCAGATTAACAATTCAGCACCAATCATTTGTAAATGTGTCATGAGAAGCCTATTTCCTTTATCACATCTGTGAGAGCAATTCAGTCAGCCAACCAGGAACAATGCTGCAGCCACCTCAACAGTGGTCAGTTGAATTCCATATAAGCAAGAGCATTGAACAAGGCCATTTGAGAACACTGAAGATTTGAGGACTAGAACCTGAACCCTTACAGTTGGGCAGATTATGTGGCAGGAAGTAATTTACTATATTTAAAGTAATACAAATCTGGCTTGATGTAATAAGTTGCATTGGTTTTACCAAATATTTAAAATTGATGAGTATTCACCAACTCTTGGGGAGACACTCTGGCTTCCCATAGAACTACTAGGTATCAATCAGAATCATGAGAATGCTGGTGTGATGTGGTGGGTAGAGGTTGTACTGAGACTGCATACAGACATAGCCCAAAACAGGGATGGCTGCAGGGTTTCTGCTGTGGAGTGAGCTTTCCTTTTGTCCATCTTTGCTCCTCAATGGACACAAACACAGCCTCTGGATCAAATCTTCCCATGGTTCAGGTAAGCAGTCCACTTCTTTTTGTTTTCAAGTGCCTTCCAGGTATATCTGCTCAAAGGTTTGTTCAGCAGTACAAACATACAACTCTATTCTGAGATTGGGGATATGGCTTCATAAGTGACACAATGGCCAGCCAGTCACCACCATATATCATCTTAGTCTGAGAAGGGAGATATGGGTTTGTGATTCACACAGGGGCGGGCCACTCAGCACTATGCAATCCTTTTGTCTGCTGAAAACCAAGATAAAAGTTTAATCCAAGGAAGGAGGCTTATACCTGCACTCAAAGTGCATTGTTGGGTAGACTTCCACAGAGGGATCATTGCTCTGACTATATATGTGTCCGCACCCTTAGATCAGGGATTCCTAAATTCAAATGTTCGCTTTGCCAATGAATGACTTTGGAGCATATAGTCTCACTGTAACCTCACAGGGTTATTGTAAGAATCAGAGGGCAGATGATGCATACTACTCTGAGTTCCGTAGAAGAATGGATAAAAATATAATGAATAATAAAATTAAATTTAAAAATACAATAATGCGACAATATTAATATTACATTACTATTTTTTCCCTTTCCCCGTGTTCTCTTTTAGCAAAATGAAGCTCTTTTTTTGCCATGAATCAGCACCAGTCATAATACTTCCTTTGTTGCACTGGAGAGAAGGTTGTGTAAAATGCACAAATGAGATTGTCCAAATCATGGAATTTCAGTGAAAGGGAAGAGTGAAACAGGAGAATCCAAATTCTGTCAGCATCAAAGTTTGGGCTTATCATCTCCCTGCCACTGTCACAAAAACATCAAACATTTATTGTTCATCTGTTAAATGGCAATCATTCCATGGGGCTTTGAAGGCTACTATCCCATGTGATTTTACTCTGGAGTCAAGGTCTGTGTTTTGTGTGCTGGCAAACTCTTCTGCCCTCAGTTTGCGTGCCAGAAAGCCTGGCCAATAAACATATATGAAATCAAGGACTGAGTTGTTTTTCCACTCTGGAGGAAGAAAGTTGTTAGAAAAATCAGGAACCTAGATAGAACATGAGTGACGGAAGAGTTTGGTTATAACAATGTTGAGTATAATAAACAAAAATATAAAGTGCATTTTATATGATTAATGTATGTGAGCTGCCCTCTTCTGGTGTGTAATAATTAAAGTCACACCTTCTATAACTGTTAACATTGCAGGTCTATTATTCAGCTTTGATAATGTGCATAAAATGCTCAGTATGATAATGAGTTGGGGTAGCTGATAATTTAGGATGGCGGCACGTTTAGTGTAGTATTTGGATTAGCATTGTTAGCCTGCATCTACATAGCTTCTTTCAATAGCTTTTAAGCTTTAAAAATAATCTAGTTATGCCCTCTTTTTTAAAAGGTTTTAGCTTTTTTTTTTAATTATCAGACAAGGTACCCTGCTCAAACAAATACTACCAGCATTAATTAATCAGGATGATCATATGTAAAAGAAATGATGCCAGATAGTAACAAATCCAAGAGAAGTTTATTATGAAAATGGCACCTGCAGGATGAAAAAAAAGTTACATAAAGACAACCATGTATGACATGTATGAGAATCTACAAAAGTATAAAAAGAACCCTGTTGTAAATGAAGTATGTACATTTCTGATTTGCAGCATTATCAATGATCAATGAAAAAAATGTTTCGAATAAGCCAGGCACTCAAGAAGTTAGATTCGGTTAGCTTAACACAAAATAAATGTACCATAGCTGTCATTTTTTAACGTTTTAATTTTTTTATATATTGTGGAGTTGGTAACACTGCTAAGATTTATACGAACATAATCCCTTTCCCCTTTATTCAGCTACTTGGCACCAGTCTCCTCATAAAAGATTTCATATATTTGTACAAGAAATAGTTAAAAACACAGACACAGTCTTCACAGGTAATGAAGTTTTTTTTCCATTTTGTAATTTTAAACACTATGGATTTAGACAGCAGCTGTGATTATCTGTTAGTTTAAATCACCAGAAATCATTTTGACACAACACAGAAACATTTATTAAAAATAAAAATAAAACAACAACAGCTGTCTAGCTGTTCTTTGTAGCTGATAGGTGCACTCCTTTGATTGTTCAATAGCTAGAGCAGAGCTTCCAAAGGTAAACCCAAGTCAGCTTTCCTTGGCCTTGAAATCTACTTAAAAACCCTTCAAATCGAACTCTGTAAAAGTCCGTTATCAAAATTTGTGTCACCCAATGCCCTTTTGAGACATTATTCCATTCCACCCTCTCTCAGACTTGCTCCTCAGATTCTACACCAACTGTATTAGAAATTGGTTCAACACGTTATCCAAAATGTAGAGACCAGCTGAGCTAAAATACATTAACATTGCAAATATATATATATTTACAATCGTAATATAATCGTAAGCTCAGCTTTCCTTTTTAACAATGTTGGTTGACCTTTGAAAGAATTTTCTATCTCACTTGAAATTGCTCTCTGTATATCACTCCATTAACCTACATGAGAGAAAACCAAAGAAATGCACCCTCTACTTACAGTTAGAGCACAAGGGACTCTGGAAATGTTAACAACTGAGGCTATATGGCATCGCTTTGCTTAATATATCTGAGTATCACTCTTTAGTGCATTGTGTGATGCACACTGTAAGAGTAGGATGTACCCAGAATTCCTCTGTGGGGAAAAATGGCTCCATTAACTTTGAGCTAGTTAAGAGTCTTTTATCTCTGAGCATGGGAAAAGAGAGAAAGAGAAAGAGGAAGAAATGGGAGGAGGGGGAAAGGTGAAGGCGACGAGGGAGGGAGGGAGACAGAAAGAGAGAGAGGACTGAGAATACACAACAGCAAAGCAACAGCAGAAATGAAAAGGTATACAGACAGTGGAAGCAGCATAAGGTGACATTACAGAGGAAGGCCACCACACAAAAACCACTAACCCCCAAGAATCACTGGTTCACTAGGACTGTAGGAATGGGACTTTAACCACTCCAGACTAGAGATAAAGCACAGAGAAGACAAAGGACAAAACAACTACATTAGCTTAGTATATACTGCATATAGTAACACACATTGAAACTGCAATGGGACTGACAGCCAAGGACACTTACACATTGTACACATTACAGTTCTCACATCTGTTATTAGATGCCTTAACAAACAGCTGCCAAAGATGGAGTGGAAGAAGAATTTATACTTGACAGTCATTTGGAGTGTTTGACACTACATTGATTTCTGGCAACAAAGACAAAAATAGGAGATTTCTTTTTGTTTTTACTTAATGTGCAGTTTTTAGTTGCAGTTATCTATTTCAAGCTTTTTAACCCATTCTTTAAAACATATTGGCTTCAACACTAGAAGGAGGGGGTTACAAAAGACAAATCAATGAGCAAAAAATAAAATACAACCTTACCTCTATAACATTAAATGAAAAAATAAAAAACATGTTAAATATATCTTTTTTTTCCTTACTCTGAAGTGTTATTTGGAAGTTGTAAAATTAGCCTCAGTTACACTGAGAAAAATAAAATAAAATAAAGCAAAACAGTACAAACCTAAAAAACCAATCCTCACATCAGTTTTACTGAGTTTTCTTGTTCTTTTTAAGCATATTTACACACACACACACGCACACACACGGCTTCCAGATCCATTTAAATTTAATATGAGGCTATGTTTGTTAGTTTGGAGGTAAAAAAATTAAGTCCTGCAGCAAATGTTAATGAGGGCTTTTGTCTTAACTAACCAAGGAGACTGCAGCACCTGACTCTAGACTAATACAGAAGACATTCCTTTCAAAAAACCCAGCCCACAAGCTGCGTAATATGTGAAGACATTACAGATTAATAAATGATAGCACCATGGTTTTAGAAATTAAGTTAATGTTTCTGTAATTAACATTTAGTCCATCTTCTTAATATTCTAATCACAGGCCAGAAATTAACTTTTTAAGAACCCAAATTATTGTATGTGCAAGTAAGAAAATTGTAACCATAAAAAGTGAATTAAACTCTGCATAAAATTCTAAAATACTATCCCCTATTTTTTTAAAGGAATTAGGAACAAAGCCCCCTTTTCATTTGACTTAGTCAAACAGGGCACATTGTTTTATGCTTGTTTCTTTTAATCTTGATCATATCAAGATCATTTTGAAGTAAACCCAATGGTTGTCACTTTAAAATCTCTTTACCACAACACTGAGTATTCTATGGCAGAGGCATACACACATTAAAGGCATCTTAATAAAGATGCAAAGGAAAAAAAATACACATCTTGGAAGAAGACAAAATGGCAGGCAACTGGTACTTCAGCTCTCTGAAGGCAAAAATAATAAAAAAACTTACATGAAAGAATAAGTCAAGTTAAAGAGAAAGGGAATGAAATGGGGACCGTCATATTGAGAGAATAAGCTGACCTGCTCAAATTCAAAGTGCTAGAATTAAAGGTCTAAATGAAAATATAGTCTATGCCTCAGAGTTTAACACTGAACACAGTATGTGGTCATATTTCAATCCTCCTTCCGTTCCAGTGTCTGTGTGGCATGAATGCCATTGCTGTACACAGGAAATGGAAGAGTGGAGAAGAGTCCTTCGGCAGTTGTGAACACATTCCCTGCAGGCATTTGGGTCAGACTGGCCGCGCTCACACCACTTCCAAACGGTCCGGACATATTGAGTCGGTGAACGTGGTGGTAGAGCATTTCCATCGGTGTTTTAGGATCCAGGCCGAAGCTAGGGCTGTTAACGTCCACAAAGTTAACAGCATGGGTGTTGGGGAGAAGATTGCCCTGCATGGCTAAAGTAACTTCAGCTGGAGCATACCGAATAGTGCCAGTGGTATAGACCCTCTGAGCAGCCGTGCTGGTGGCAGCAAGGGTTCCAGTTACCCTGTGAACCAAAGGAAGGACCACATTGCCTGCTTGCAACCTCTGGAGGGCTTCCAGGTCCCCGGTGTACAACAAAGAGTTGGAAGTGCTGGGGCCTCCAGGATGCTTGTCCCGTGGAGATGCTGACAGAGGTGGTGACAAAGGGTCAGAGGATACGGGAGCCAAGGCAGAGGTGGATGAGGTGCTGAACTGAGATTTGCGGCTGGCAGTATTTTCAGTCCCGGGTGGGGTGAGAACAGAGTCTGGAATGGAGACATGTAAACTACTGCTGGCTTGGGGGGAAGGGAAGTGCTCTGAGTTTGGGGGCTTGGTCATACTGTAAGGAGATTCATTCCTTGAGATTTCCCTGTTGGGTGGGTAATTCCAAATACTGCTATCATTATCAAAATTGATAGGTTCTGAGATCTCAGTTTTTATTTTGAGCACTGAGGCACTGTTTGGCGATGAAAGCAGCTGGGGCTGATCCACCAATGCTGAGTCAAGTCCATTTGGGCTTGAGGTGCTTGATAGCCTTCTGCGGGTCATGCTGCCTCCTTTCTGCTTTTTCCTCCTCTTCTTCCTCTTCTGATGTTTGCTGGAAGACTGAGCATTTACTTCTCCTGCACTGTCTGAGTCCTTGGCACTGTCTGAGGTCAAAGATTCACAGTTCTGCAACCGCAAGTCTGATTCACTCTCCACATAGCGTTCCACCTTAATCTGCATAGAACCAAGAGTACCAAAACTATCCTCAGGGGCCTTTTGATTCTCAAAGTCAGAATTTTCAAAGCTGTCATCACTATCTCTGCTGTCCTGGTTGCTGGAGCTGTTGCCATCCTCATTACAGTTCATTTCGTTATCTGACTGGTTCCCAGACTTCTTCCTATCTGACTCAGGGTCCTCGCTGTTTTCCGACTGGTTTCCTTTTTCGTCTGACTTTGAATTCTCATTGTCCTCTGAACAGAAAGAAATGTGCAAAAAATGCCATTATGAACAAGAATGCAAGATTTAAAGCCCACTTAGAGGCCTTGTTGCCAATGAGATATTATTACCAGTAATATCTCTGGCAAAAGCATCTGGCACAGTGCATTTACTTTCAAGAGCAAAACCACAATTCTAGCAAGTATCAGGCGGAGAGGGATTTGGCTATCATTAATTCCGGATCGTGAATGGCAGTGGAAGTAGGTTACACTTCTGTCACATAGCTTAAACTAGAAGATAGTTTGAAAGGCACATTATCTATATATTATATCCATACAATTTGGTCACACTCTTATTGTGATGGGCAGGGCCGGATTATCCATTAGGCTTAGTAGGCTGAAGCCTAGCGGCCTGGAGCTCTTGGGGGCCTGCGATCCATGGAAGCAGCACAGGAACTGCAGATCGCGGGACAAGAGCTTCTGAACCGTCTGCCATCCCCCCGCTACACACGCGCATTGCTGCCATCAACCAAGATGGCGGCAGAGGCTTCAGCCCCTTAGGGAAACTTCAGCCGCCATCTTGATTGATGGTAAACCTGCGCACAGAGTGTGCGCAGCCACAAAAAAAGCAGAAAGGTAGGTGAAGCGGGGGGGATGGGATGGGACGGCGGGCGGCTCAGAATCAGCCTAGGGGCCCTCCTCAGCTTAATCCGGCCCTGGTGATGGGGAGATGACAAGGCTACGCAGCCTCTCCAAGAAAGTCAGTCTTCTCCAATTAGTGGCAATGGCAGCTCTGCAGGCTGCTATGTCAGAGAGAAGGAAGTGAGAATAACTTCACTTTAGGCTTGGCTTGAGCTTCCGCTCCCTCCTGCCTGGCACTGTATAAGGAGCTGAGGGGAGGAAAGAGTCTCCACCAGTGGCACAGGGAAAGACTAGACGGTGAGCATGAAGACTTCTTGCTTCAGTGCAGCCTAGTTTTCGTAGCCTAGACTATAATTTTCTGTCACAGAAGTGAGTTATTTCTCATTGAGGGCAGGAAGTAAATGGCTGCTCTGAGGGACACTTCTGGGCTAGAAACAAAAGGCACTGTCTACGTTAATGGTGTTAGCAATGAAGGCGTATTTTTTCCCTCCCAATGGTGGCTCATTTTCTCTCACACAGAGAAAGAACAAGTAACACATGCAATGTTGCAGTGTACATAAGATGAGTGCTTCTGTGACTCCAGCCTTTCAGAAGCAAGAGTCTTGTAGTGGTGTTCAGACCTCACTGGGGTGGTGGGGTGTGGAAGGAGGAAGAGGACACCTCCCCCCCGATTGCCCTTCCATTTGAGGACCGAGGTCGGGGCTGCCTGCCAGTCCTGACACTGAGCATGTTTTAGTTTTATAGCAGGGATGGAAAACCTAAGGCCTCTGAGCCTGTCTTTCTGTCCCTCACCCCTGACTGGCCCTGCATTGCACCCTCCTTAAATGACTGGAATGTGTCCTTGAACTGATAATGCCTCTTGCTTGCCTCACTGGAGAATAGAGAGAGGTGCGTGATTTTGAGTGTGTGTAGAAACTAGCCTTTTACAAAGATAAAATTCACATCCATTGTTCTGCTCACTTTTGCCCCTGGCCACCACTGGCATATGGCCCCTGGAAGGTTGCCCAGAAAGAAATGTGGCCCTCAGGCTGAGAAAAGTTCCCTATCTTTATAGGGTGTGTATGTGGGTGTGTCTGGAGAATGGGAAAAATTTGTCCTGAAATATCTCTGTATGGTGCAGGGAGAGGGGATTTTTGCTTTGAACCTCACGACATACACCCCCTTAGCCCCAGTCTTCCCTTTCAAGATACTTATTGCAGGCTGCTAGGTGCTTAAGCAGGCCAATTCCCTCTTCTTCCCTTCACGTCCACTTTCCTTCCCTCTCATTCTGTACATCCTGGATGTTCGCTGGTCCTTATTGGGCTGTTTTGCCCAGGTGCTCTTTTGCACCTTCCCACAATGCCCCAGACCTAATGCTATTCCAAGGTATTGTGGGTATTCCAAGTGTAGAATTATGGCTACCACAAAACAATGGCAGAGAACATTCAGCAAAATGATCCTTTCCAGGAGGAGGGGTAAGGTCTCTTAAATAAAAATTCTCAGAAAATTTCTCCTAAAACAATCTCTTCTGAGACATTTCAGTGCAGGTCTAAAGCAAACCTGAGTATCTCCAAACTCTGCTGAAGTGAAACATTTGTTATAGAAAATAAGCGAATAAACACTGTGAGTTAAGAGCTGTAATCATATTTTAAAGCTTTCCGATATCTTTTGAAGACTTTTTTATGCTGACAAGCCTATTCACCTGTTTAAACTTTTTTGATTAGCTAGTCATTTAAAACATTATTTTGTAATGTTTTTATAGTGTTTTCTGTTTTATTGTCTTTGTATATATTGTTGTACACTGCACCTTGATTTTTCATGAGTTGGCAAGCATACAAATATTTTTATTAAATAAATATCACCAGATGCATAGAAGTCACAATTTGTAGATAATTTAAGGATGTATGAACACTTTAAATATATAGATTTAGCACAGATTTCTTTTTAAAAAAGCACCATCAGGCAGTGATATAGCAGTACCATTTATGAGAATGGTAAGATCCATGGATAAGCTATGAATACAATTCCTAACGTGGCTTTGACAATGTGAAGTAAAACAAAAAATAAAAAGACCTCCCCACAAGCAACCTTTTAAGATGCAAAGCAACACAAAAGCAGAATGCTTATGTTACCTGAGTTGTCCTTTGAGTCTGATTCAGAATCGGAGGTCTCAGAGGACTCTGAGGTTTTCTCTGGCAGATGAGGGAGCTGTGCAATATCCATTGGAGTGTCCTTATATTCTGGGTTGCTAAAGAAGAAGAGATGGCAAATATAAACACAAATGTACGATTTAGAGTCTGATAGTCTCCTCTCTTCTCAAATCTCTGGAGCAAAAAAGGCAAATAAAGAGCACAGCAAAGCAAACATGAAAACATATATATCTCCTACTGGTTCTTCACAGCAGAAGTTTTATAGAAACTTCTTTTGATGCTGCCATAAAATATTTATACCACCATGTCTCTTACTGCCCAGGAATCACTAGCAGGACATTTGTGGTTAATCAAGCAGCTCATTGTGTTTGTTGCCTAATAATACATCTCTACCAGTGCTATGAACACATTTTCTGCCATTCCCATCTTTGGAGTGCACTGTTTGTTACCTCTTAAACTCTTTTCAGCGTCTTAAAATGATCCCATCTCTACTATTGCACAACTCTGTGATGGATATGTTTATTTATTTATTTATTTGTTTGTTTGTTTGTTTATTGCACTTGTATACCACCCCATAGCCGAAGCTCTCTGGGCAGTTTACAGCAACTGAAAACATTAAAACAAATACACAATTTAAAAGACATATTTTAAAAACAATTTAAAACACAATTTTAAAATTTAAAACAATATAAAAACAATTTAAAACACATGCTAAAATGCCTGGGAGAAGAGGAAAGTCTTGACCTGGCGCCGAAAAGATAACAGTGTTGGCGCCAGGCGCACCTCGTCATGACAATCATTCCATAATTTGGGGGCCACCACTGAGAAGGCCCTCTCCCTTGTTGCAACCCTCCGAGCTTCCCTTGGAGTAGGCACCCGGAGGAGGGCCTTTGATCTTGAACGTAGTGTACGGGTGGGTTCGTATCGGGAGAGGCGTTCCATCAGGTTTTGTGGTCCCGTGTAAGGCTTTATAGGTCAAAACCAGCACCTTGAATTGAGCTCGGAAACATACAGGCAGCCAATGCAAGCGGGCCAGAATCGGTTTTATATGTTCGGACCGTCTGGTCCCTGTTACCAATCTGGCCGCTGCATTTTGCACAAGCTGCAGTTTCTGAACCGTCTTCAAAGGCAGCCCCACGTAGAGTGCATTGCAGTAATCTAATTTGGAGTAGAGTAAAGGCAGCCCCACGTAGAATGCATTGCAGTAAACTAATATGTTGATCTCAGTGTAAGGCTTAAAGGGCAAATTGATCACCCATCGGGTTGTAGCTGTAATATTAAACTCGCACTCTGCTAGCCCAATGAAGCTAGGGAAAAAAGGGGTGGGGTAAGGGAAGAGCTAAGAATCTGTGACAACATATAAAACTTTTCTAAACTACTGAGCCTATTGCATTTCCTAGAACACAGTGTGAGAGCACATGATGCAGCAGCTTTGGCAAATTAAGAAGCTCTAGATCTGGCCAGTGCCTGGATCAGCTACTGCCTAGGAGCTCTGTGAGTGCCAGCTTGAGATCCATCATAGAAAAACAGTGAAATAGGAGTGAAAGAAATACATTTCTTAAGAACGCTACTGTTGGAAGATAAGGAAATATTGGTTGATGGATATCTGACACTTTCATGAGTAAAATTAAAAGACATTTAAATACATAAACGTAGAAAATCATAGCAGGGATATGAAAGGGCTTTATTCAGCTGTAGACAGGATGTGAGACTTCCATGACTAGGGAATGCTCAAAAGACTGAATTCTGTACTAACACATTATATGCTCTAAAGAGTATCAGCGTCTGATTATAATGTGTGAATCAGCTCTAAAAGGCATACTGTTTAAAATCAAATGCCAGGGTAAGTGAACACCATATAAAAAGTATAGAGAAAGGGAACCAAGTACATTTATACTGCATTTGAGCTTATAATCACTGTTACAGTTTGCATCTGAAAGCATCTGAAAGAGCTAGACCAAGCCACTGATATTTCATTTGGATGTTCCATAAAAACAAACAAATCTCCCTGCTGTTAGAAAGCAAAAACACACCTTTGTTTATGAACTTTTCACATTTGCTCATGCTAAGCAAGTCCCCCACCCCAGCACTGACGGAAAGAGTACGCTCAATTCAAGAAAAACTTCAAGTGATTTCAGATCAGCAGGGAAGTGGCTTGGTAGGTCATCTGCTTCTGCTTATACTTTTGGCTTTTCCTTCCTGTTCCCTATAATCACAATGGATATATCAAATACAGATATTTCAAATTCAGGGTGAATACAGACAAACCGGGAAAGAGGAGCAGATGCAGGCTTTTGTGCCCCACATCTTAATGCAACCTTCACCAACCTGGTGCCCTTCAGATGTTGTTGAACTATAACTCTCATAAGCCCCATTCATCACACTGTGCTGGCTGGGGCTTATGGGAGTTGTAGTCCAACAACATCTGGATACCACCCGATTGGTGAAGGCTGCCTTAATTCTTCTAGTGACACATGCACAGTCCCCAGATTGAATTCTAAGTTTCTCTTTCTGATCACCCTTTCCCCCACAGTTTATGTGAGCTACCCACTATTTTAATTTACTTTTCAAGTGCTTTGCATATTTATTTGTTCAAATTATTTACACTTTTAATATGCTTTAAAAACTCTTTTCCAAAAGTTGGAAGAGAGGCGATTTTGTGACTGAAACAAGACCCCACTGGATAGTGCGGTGCACAACTCAACTCTGAGATGTAAGGGGGGGCACATGTGCTAGAGGTGGACAGCATGTGTTGTGCTGTACTCAACACCAAAGTGTTTCCAAATGCAGAGAGTAAAGGGGTCTGGTTCAGGATACTGGCTTATAGTGATTCTGCCAGTGCCAATCAAGCCACCAAAGCTCCATCTTTGCTAGAGTGTGTCAGATGCTGGAAGAGTGGGAAAGAATTTTGGGAACTCATGATACATCACTGAATCACTACTGTTAATATTAATAGTGAAGTTTGGGTGTGTGTGTGCATATAAATAATAATGGCACCACATAGGTCGAAGTGGGGCACATCAGCATGTTCAGGGGAACTCGTGAGGTGTGCAGAAGTAATTTTTAAAAATCAAACAGAAAGTGGCAAGGTTGCATATGCATGTAATTGTGCAGATGAATGGATGGGGTAGAAAATGAATCTGGAAATGCAAGATCATTCAGCCCAGCTGCCTACTCTGTGCAAGAGCAGAATGCAAGCTATAGAAAGGAAGAGCTGATGGAGGAAGAGGAGGAGGTGGGAACAGAGATGAGAAAGGGATAAAGCAAAAAAATGGAGGGTGAGATTGAAGCCAAAGACAAGTGAGGACATAGGAAGTGAGGGTTCTGTGAGGGTAAAAGACACCTTTTAGATAACCCGATGGAGGGACCCTGCAAAAATAGCCAAATGAGGGCTGATTATGCTTGTTGGAATGTTGGAAAATAGAAACCGAAATCTGGGGATATGTGGGGTTGAATGGAGTATACTGGAACAGGGCATGGCTGGCTGGAGCCCTGAGCAGGAACACTGCTTGCACTACAACATTTTGTTACAAGTCCCACCTGTTTGTGCCTATTTGTAAAGCAGCTGATGTACCAACTCTGAGAGTGCCAAACTGGGGAAGCAGGGGTCGGGTAGGATGGGATCTCTAATAATGGGAGAGACCCCATCACTTTACCCCAAAATGCTGCTGAGAAGTGCTGCACATGAGTGCTTCCTCCAAGCTTCCTAGAATCCAGAGTGAGGCATGCAAACAAGGAACCTCAGGGAGACGCAAAGAGGTCAAGGCTTCCTTTCACTGCAGGAGTGTTCATGGTGGGAAGGAGGGACAGACATAATGCCTTCTGGTGTGCTGAGCTCAATTCTCTTCCATTCCAGCCACCACTTGGCAGATGAAGAAAATCTGAGCCCTGCTTCACATCCAAAGTGGTCACGGGGGAACTGGGTCCATGGCCCCTTTCTCACCCATTGCTTTAGGAATTAAGGAAAGCTGACCCCCCCCCTTCAAAGTGATTGCAAGAGGGAGGGGGAATAGGGAGAAACTGAGCACTGAGGGAGCTGTCTCAACAAATTTTCACACAATTATCTGTTTCAAGAGGAAGGAATAAAAAAGAGTCCCATTGCTCCCCACTCCCTGTTGCCCCCAACATTTCCATGCGGCTCCCAACTTGTATAACTATTTAAAATGCCATTCCTAAGCAATCTTCTTAAAATCAACAGGATTCACTTCTGAGTAAAGATGCTTAGGACTGGGGTGTTACTGGGCAAGTTCATTGTACTTTACAAGTCTTACTGCACTTGCCCCACAACACTCCTAAGAAATGGGTCAATATTGTTTCCATTTTACACACAATAGATTGTGAAACTTGCTCCGGATGTTTCTGGGCAAAATAGAACTCTTTCAATTCCACTGGCCCACACAGTACATGCGAACCTTTGCCACCCATCTAGAACTAAATTCATACAGGCGCTGCCAGCTCTATAATTCCCCTGGAACAGTGTACTCAATCTTCTCCTATATACCATCCATAGGGCTTACAATCTTTACGTTTTGTCAATCTGGAATGGAAAAATGCCTACAATAAAAAGGTCTTTTAAAGCTACAAAGGAATGAACATGACCTGTCTGGGACACATGTTAAAAATATGTTAGAAACACATACTATACCGGGATTTTATCCAAATTCCTATGATAGTCAAAGTCATTACTACTACTACTACCACCACCACCACCATTACTACTACTACCACCTGTCCTTTATGAGCAGGTCCCAGGGTGGGCTGCAACAGTTTAAAATTCAGTCTTAAGAACTGTTAAAACAAATTATAGTCACAGGAATAGGGTGGGCCCTGAAAACACACATCTCAGGTGTCAAAGGGTTAGGGTAAAGAGGTGTGTCTTCAGCATTTCCCCAAAAAACATAGGAAAGGTGCCAGCCACACCTCTGTGGGGAGGGAATTCCACAACTTAGCTGGCCAGCATGCTAGCAAGGGATGGCTGTAAACCAAGCTCTTCAATAAAGCCATTAGTAAGTGAAGGCAACTCCTGAATTTGAGAGATGTTCAGAAACTGGCAATCCTATGAACATCTTTCTATTAACCATCAGAAGACACTGCATCTGAGCAAGGTCGCATTAACTTCCATGTATTCTCTCTTTGACATTACCCACTCAATATGACTCATGCAGTGACAACAGAAATGCAAATAATGGAACTGACAGAAAGCTGTACCTCAGAAGGTAATTGACCCAGATGACGTTCTTCTCATTTGCATTCTTGGCATTGATAGCGATGGTGGCGCTTGACTGTATCCAAATGTATCCCCCATTCTTCTGCATCCAGCGGTAGTATTTCGTTACACACTGGCCCTTGTTGAGCACTAGGTTGAGGGAAACAAAAGGGACGTCAGGAATACTGCTAGCTATTGCACTTAAAGAAGGTTCTTCCCTACAAAGAGGGCACAACATGCGTACAGAGAGAAGAGAGGCCTTTGTCCTGCTACATCTAATAGAAGGCATAGCAGTGACAAATAAATCCAGCCATTTTCTAGAGCCCTGGCAGGGAAGCAGGGTTCACCCTCCATTTGTAGAGCAATTTTAATCTGCTTTTGGCAGCTTATGCAAGTAAGGACAAGCAACAGGGAGTACAAATCTCTGCAAACTCATTGAGCACTGAATCCTGTGTGGACATTTCCAATGTACTCAACATCAAATTGTTTAAAAAAGAAGACGAAGAAGTAGTTAAATTTCTATGTGATTTATTCATAGCTCCTGGGTAAACCTCTTTGAGTTTCTGGCTATTTGAAAGGCTTGGGAAGATATGGTACCCTAGTTCTTTGATCATTCCTCTTCATTGCAGGTGATATCAACTACTGAACTTACACATCTGTTTCTTTTGATCTTGTCAAACAGAATTTACAGTCCTCAGATGAACCAACTCTATACTGGTCAGCAGGGGGAATGTCTGCTGAGACTTCACTTAATACCAGAGCAAAATAAATCCACCAAAGAGCTGCAGAAGAAACTGTGGCCTAAGGGAGTCAAAGAATTGAGAAAAAGCCTCTGTGCGGTGTCTGAAATGAATTCAGAAACGGAAAGACAAGTGAAAACAATCACTGGGCTTAAAAATGCTTAAATATACAGATGTTCAAATTTGCTTCAAACCAACATATTGAACAATCGAAAACTGGCGTCATAGCTGGATAGTTTTGTCTCTGTGAAAGGAGGGGAAACCTATATTGCTGGAATCTAGTAGTGAGTGCTTGGCATGAATTTAGAGAATGTGTTTGCTGTTCTTAGGACTCCAGCTGGTACTTCATTCCCTTGCCCATAATTTTGTTCTTAATCCTGCAGAGTCTTGCACACTAGAGGGCAGTGTGCATTCACATACATCTCTGCTTTTGGCATGTCCTTGTCTCCATGTGCTAAAATGAAAAACCTCTAACTGCTGTAATAAATTTGGCTAAATTAGCTGCTAAATGGTTATCTCAAGTAATATGTATTTGCATTAATCATCTTGCTCTAAACCAGAACAAGCCAGAGTCCTAAAGACGTAGTAAATTCATATTGTCCATTTAATTATGGCTAATAAGTGCTTCATATACAATAGTTTCATGAAGTACATTTTGAATTTTTTGGGAGGTGGAGAGGAAAAAAAGTCACTTTGAGTGGAAGCTGCATTTAAACCTGTTACAACTTTCTACTTGAAACTGGGACTGCACCTTTAAAATTATCTGTACCTTCAAATCAATAAAATGATATGAAGGTAACCTGTGTATATTAGCACTGAAACCTAGGCATGTGCATCTAAACCTAGGTCCATATTAGCATTACCAGACAAGTGTGGAGCTGATCTTGTATTTTTCTAGAGCTGGGCAAAGGGAAGGAGTCTTTTCTCCCTTTTACCTTTCCACACAGGAGCTCATGTTTCCCAACTGGCTTTGGGAGCAGCTCTGATAGAATTCCCTGTGTCCAAGCTTCCTCCCTCCAACAAAAGGGTTGTGGCTGTTATTTCTAGATTTGGCTCAAAGATGTTGACTCTGGGGACAGCTGGCACTTCAGCTACCCCTCTACCGAACTAAGAAAGTACCTGGCTCAAACAAAGGGGATGCAGTGGCAGCTGCTGTCCAACCCCTTTGACTTGCCACCTCACTTGCACCAGACTGCAGAGCTATAGCCAGGTCTTGGACTGAGTTGAGGGATGATACATGGCAAGCAGTGTTAATGCACTGAGCCCAAGTGCTCCCAATGGCATGGCATTAGGGTGAAGGGAGGGGTGAGCTAGCTCCTTTCAGCCCCTAGAAGCCACTGCTGCAGTTTGTGAGGAGGGAATTGCCACTGAAGATACACGGCATGAGAAATCAGTGGTATGGTGGAGGAGAACATTGCGCTGGGACTTTGACCAGAGTAGACGGGTCATCTGCTGGAGCGTCAGACGGACTGATGGGGCTTCCTGGCTGTCTCAATTGAATAATTTCGGTTGGGACATATTGGTATAAAGAAAGTCAGAAAATGAGGAAAACAATCAAGCAGAAGCTGGATACCTCTTTCCTTTGATGGGATTCCTACTTCTATATCACACTAGAAGTAGTTTAAATGGCAACAGTTCTTTGCAAGGTTGCTTGCATTTCTAATTAAAAGCTAAAGGTTGCATTTCAGCTGGCTGAAGATCTTTCATCAAATCTCAATATGTTTTACAATTTGAACCTCTGCAGTCAGAAATAAGCATTTCTGAGTTCATTGGAGCTTACTCCCAGGAAACTATGTACAGGATTGCAGTCAGGCTGATTTCATGTTATTTTTGCTATATACTGCTGTTCTTTGATAGGCATGTGTGTGTGTGTAGTAATGAATCAACTTTCCTTCCTCTATTTCTGGACTCTCCTTGGGCCATGGCTATAGGGGCTGTCAAGATGAGCTGCTGCACTTCAAAATTAATCACATCACCACTGTCCAAAAACAATTACTCCTCTTAATTCTTCAAGTAGCAAAGGGGCCATCTCCACTGTAGCTTAGAGCAGGGGTTCTCTAACTTTCTGCGCCGAGGGCACAATTAAGAAAGATAAAGATGACTGAGCCCACCAGACACAAAACTGCTGGGCCTCACTCACAAGGTAGAAGGAGACAGTCACAAAATGGCAGATGGAGATGGAGTTTGCATACCTGGCAATCACTGACATGTTGACAACTAACCTCACTTTGGAAATTTCCTAGTGTCAAGGAGTACCACAACTCAGCTCTCCTCAAGCTAGATATAGATATTGGGTCTGGAGGTATCATGACTCAGCCATCCCATTTTAGACAGAATTTGCTGAACCAGAGGCTCCAAATGGAGAGCGTATCCCCCTGCATGCTTCTAAAAGTATTTTTACTGTTTCTGTTATTCTCTCCTTCCCTTAACCCTCCTAATCTTAACCCTCACACGTGTCTGTTTCTTTCATTCTTCCTCCTTGCTCCTTTTATATTTGATCCTTCTTCCTTTAACAGCTTTCCTCTCTTATTCTCTTCATTTCTATTCCGAGATGATGATGATTAAAAATATTAATCTTCTCTTTTTAACTTCCTTCAACACCTCCCCTGGACCTTTCCTCTCAGAGGAGGGAGACCTCCATTTCTCTTCCCCCACAAACATCTCTGTCTTCTAGCCACTTTTACTCAGCATGTTGGGAGTTAGTGGTGCTGGCATCAGTCGAAACAAAAGGCTACAGGCACTGGCACCTGGTGGCTCCATGTCAGTGGGGCAATGGAATCCACTCTGGGTTTTAATCCGAGCTTTCAAGGAGCTGTCCAAGGTGCTAAGCACATGCTCATTGCTGATGATGTACAAATGGGCATAGGAGCATGCCTTGCTCAAGGAGGGGAAATCAGTTTCGGTTCAGTGGAAACTGCTTCTCCTGTGCAGTGCTACTTTTTGAAGCCACACAGTGAACCTTGCAAAGCCCTTTCCTGCACTCCCTCTTTCAACTTCAAGTGTGGCAGGCTAAAGGGGTCAGGATGGGGTGGGGTTTGCAAGCCTTCCCACGCTATCCCTGTCAACCTCTGAGGTTGGGAATTTGACAGGTGGGCAGGGCAACCCACCTGTCAATAATATGTCTCCGTAAACCACTTAGAGGCTTTTTTTTGGAAATGTAAAGCAGTATAGAAATGTAATAATAAATAAATATGTCACATGATTGACAGGTGGATTGTACTACCAAGCTGTCAAAGTTGGCCTGCAAGATGGGCTCCGGAGCAAAAAAGTTTCCCCACCCCTATTTAAAATAAAGAGGACGGCCTTCTGTAAAGTAGGCAGCTGCTCTAAGACATTTTGCCACTCGAAGCAGAGCCAAGATGCCCTCTCTACACCATGACCTACACTTCAAAAGGTCTTGCTACACTAACCAGATAGTAGGTTTTGCCTTCATCAGTCCCACCTGTCAGTGCTGCCTGAAACAAGTTGGGACCAGTTTGGCATCTTTCGCAGAGGCAGGCCTTTAAAAAGCAGGAATTTTCTGGGTATCTCAGGTGTTCCTCCTATCTGTGGGGACCACCCTACAGTCTGACTGTCTTCCTTGTTTGGGGGCTCACCAGCTCAGCACACTCACATGTGGGGCACCAACTTTATTAACAGAAGAAGTGATACATATTTTCCATATAATTAGAGAGGGGGGGGCACACAAACTGGCAAACTTGCACATGCATTTTATTTTGAGTCTAAAAACTTTTTGACAAAGTGTTTTCACATTACAATAAATTGTCAGGAAGTTTCAGTCTGTTCTATTTTGTAACAGCAGCAAACATTTGCAATTTGGGTGATAGTGTTTTGTAAACAAGGTATAAGTTGACCAGATTTCTGCATTTATATCTAATCAAAAGGTTGTTTGCTTTTTTGTATTCATGTCTAAGGAACATTCTGATTCACAGAATGGTAAACTGCATGGCTAAGCAAAAAGGTGGCACAATACTATTGTACAGCCTTTCTGTCAAGCCAAGGCTGCATCTGTGTTGAGACAGGATTTTAATGCAAAATCTTCTGAGTTTGTTCTGACTAAGGTTTGGGAAGAAGGAATTGGGAGAGGTGGAAGCTTCCATAAAGGTTTTACTCTATTAGAATAGCTCAATTCAGCAAAATGCTTCAGTAGGTTAAGGATTTTGATCAGCTGTCGATGAAATAATCAAGCAATTGTGTGCACGTTTGAGAAAACAAAGACCCTGAAGTTTTAGGTGGCAGCCAGTGTACCTCCTTCAAATACAGAACTTTGAACTTCACAAACCCTGCCTCCCTTACAATTAATAATGAAGTTTACAATTCTACACATGCTTACCAAGTCCCATTGAACTCAATGGTACTTACACATGCATAAGATTAAATTATTAATTCTCACAGCTTCCCTTTGAAATACACATTTGTTACAATTAGGAAACAAGCAATGTGAGATGAGTACTTGCTAGGACTACCTGTTCCAAAAGGCGCCTGGCTTCTATTTTGGAAAGAGGTATAAAGGGGGCAGAAGTTCTACCAGTTCAGCATCTCTTCATACAGTATGGCAGTGACAGCAAAAATGACACCCAAGAAGTGATGCCCTCTTTCAGAGCTCTTAAAGGAACATAAATATTGTCATACTAGATCTTACTGAAAATGCCACCCCCACTTCCAAAAAAAGTTAACAAGGAAGAAATTTGTTAGCTACAAGTTCTTTTATTCTACCTTTGTAATGACTAAAAGAGAATTTAGAGGGTATTTATTTATTTTCCTTATGCCCAGTTATTATTATGCAAAGTAACATTAAAAACAAAGAGCCTTGATAGGAGTAGGGCTTGCTTTTCCAAAGGCTTCAGCTCACCAAGGGCCAAACTAGATATGCTGCTACATGTGTCTTTGCATTTAATGTGTGCTTTTAAATAAAAGCACAAACAGTCCTGCTGTAGAAGATGATCATTATTGGAATCCCAGCAGCAAGTGAGTTTAACATTTTCCTCATCTGCTGCAACCCTGGCAAAAAAGGCTCCTTTGAAGCTGCTATTTGCATTGCGAAGAAATTCTCCATTGCACCAACTCCTCAAAGCACTACAGCAACATAAAATTACAAACTATTAGTTTTCCCGGGATCAACCACCACAACTGTGGAATATTGTTTCTGCCTATCTGTTTGTGCACTGCAAAGCATGTTGAGCAGGAATATTTTTTGAAAAAATGTTCAAAGCTGTCCAAATACATAGAATATTCATAAAATATTTATCCATGAACGGAATAAAAGGTTAATGTAAGATTGGTTATCCTCAATTCTGACATGAGTTGCTGTTCAATCACAGAAGATTTGGGGAGACAGCAAGGAAGATACCCGAATGAAAGCACCAAATGGGTTTCTCTCTGAGGATCATCTAAATGTGCTCTATATTTGGTTGGCAGAAGGCGGGTGGGAGAGGAAAGAGAGAGGGCGCACGTCCCACAGTAGCCTCTCTCTTTGCGTGCATACGCAGTGTGATGCCCTGTACCTCACATGGCTCTTTGATGTCCTTTCGGGCTTACTCTTGAGTTTTCCCTTCCTTCGTAAATCTGTGAGGGTTTATGCCACGTGCTGTATGCTGCCTTTAGTTTTCATCTGGTCCAATCAGTGGTCTGGCAGAGTTAGACCACCGTAGGGCAGGTGCTTGTGTGGATGAGGCAGTGGCTTGGCCCAGAAGTGGTAGCCCTATCCTGTCTACTCGGAAGCAAGCCCCACTGAGTTCAATGGGATTTCCATTAATGAACAAATTGATCAGGATTTTAAACATTGTTGAAGCAAGAACAAAATGACATACAGAAGAGATGAAATGTGGTCTGATGAACGATATGAATATGAAAGACTTCCGCGAGAGCGGCGTCCTCCATGTCCTGATGTCTCCCCGTCTAAGGAGGAGGAGTCCCCGCACAGTGCCGCACTGCCACCCCCACCGGCACCCCCACACCAAGAGGAGCCCTGCGCCTCTGCCGTCCCTCCGCCGTCCCTCTGGGCTGCTGGGAAGAACTAGGGTGGTGGCTGATGGAGACTAGTGGAGGCTAAGTTGCTGTTTAATTCTTTTTCTACTTTTGCAGTACTGACTGGATGTGTAATGTGGCCTTCTATTATATGTTATACTTATAGTGTGGTATTAATTCTTGTATTGTTGTCATATTTGCTATTTTTTATTATGATTGTATTATTTTGTTTGAAAATGTTTTGCAATTGTTTGCTCTTCTTATAAGTTATTTCAATTATTGTGTTTTTTTCTTGTTGTAAGTCACTTTGAGTTCTACTGTTGAAAAAAGCGACTAACAAATGCCAGTAATAAATAAATAAATAAATATTGTATTTTTATTATTGTGGGCACAAATTATGAACAAATTATATATATTTTTCTGGGTGCTAGCACTGCTGCCATGTATAGGCTGTTTTGCTGAACCCAAGATGAAGGAAAGGACAGAGCCATTTGCAAAAAAACATGGGGTGTGCCCTTCCATTATTTGACAGTTTCCCTTTCCTAACCTCCACCTGTCAGAAGCGGGGGGGGAAGCAAGAAGGACAAAATGTGGCTAGGCGAGAGAGGAAACCCTGCTGGTTTCTGCAGAAAGGAGTAATGGTATGGCTAAAAAGTAAGGAATGGGAGCTGGTGATTTGGAATACAATTGACTGAAGGGCCCAGTCAAGGGAGTTTGCCTTATGATCCACCTTGATTCTGAGGAAAATACAGCCAGCTGAACATACTGAGACTGCATACACACATGCATATAAAGCACATTTCTCTTTCCACCTGTGTAGCACCAAGGAATCCTGGGAAGTATAGTTTGTTAAGGATTCTGGGCACTGAAGCTCTGTGAAGAGTAAACTACACTTCCCAGGATTCTTGGGGGGGGGCGTCTTTTCAATGTATGGTGTGTACACCACCAAAGCCAAGTGAGCTAATAGGGGATCTTTTGGAATAGCGTTAGATATGGCATAGAGGCCGAAACTGGTAGGGGGAAATGGGTGAACATGGGGTGCCGTGTGTTGCCAGAAGCACTTCTGCTAGCACAAAGCCACCATGAGGGCAACCCAGTTTTACATCCTCTCCAAACACCGTGTGCTGCCTCTTCCTCACATGTACATCAACTCTACCTTCCCAGCCCTTTAAATGTGAGCTGTGAAATTGTACTTATGCTCTGCTAATTAAAGTCACAGAACTGAAGGACAAACCAAAGCTGGCCAGTGAGACTGACAGATTTAATTAATGAGCACAGAGGAAGAAAAATCACAAAAAATGACAGATTCTTAATGCAGACTCGTGTGCTTACACTAACTTTATTTATTTATTAGATTTACATCCCACCCTTCTTCCCAGTAGGAGCCCAGGGTACTGTAGGAATCCAGAAGTACTGTAAAATCTTTCTGATAGCCAGGTATAAGAGTTCAGGAGTGGTGTAGTTTTACTTTTATATTTGTTTGTTTTTTGCTTTCAGGTTAATGTTGTGGTGAGATTTTATTTGGATGGTTTGTTATTTTGAAGTTATTTTATCTTTTGAACACATTTATTATTATTGTTATCATTTACTACCCACCCTCCACCCAAAGGTTCCAGGGCAGGTTACAATTTTTAAATATGACTGTAAAAATAATTTTAAAAAACCTAAAATCCCAAAATAGGGTGGGTCCTAAAAATACATCTCAGGTGTCAAAGGCCAGGGTAAGAGGTCAGCATTTGCCTAAAACTGTACAGTAGGGCCCCACTCATATGGCGGGTTATGTTCCAGACCTCCGCATAAAAGCGAAACCCACCAAAAAGCGGAACTCCATCAATAAAATGGTGCCCGATGCCCGAAAAATGCCGTAAAAGCAGAACAAGCGCCGTATGAGTAGGGCCTTACTCTAATTGAAAGCTGCCGTATTAGCGGAATGCTGAAAAGCGGGCCGCTGAAAAGCAGGGCCCTACTGTATAGGGAAATTGCCAGATTCCTGTTCCGTGCCCGGTACTTCCGGGCAAAGGGGCGAGTTTGTGGCCACAGCCGAAGCTCAGGCCGCCATCGGGTGTGCACGCGGCGTGCCGGCGCGCCATCGTGACACACAGGAAGGAGGCGGGGTGGCTGAAGGCCATTTAAGGCCGCTCTGCCAGCCTCCCACCCTCCTTTGAATTTTGGCGGCGCCCGCCCGACCCTCCCTCTGCTGCAGTGTGATTCATTTGGTCGCTACGGGGCCGACTAGGAATTTTTGGCCTGCCTGCCTCGCTTTGCTGGCAGGTTTCTTTTGCCTACTCCACACTGTGGTTGGGGGGACGGGTCAAGGGTTAGCACGGGTGCCTTTGGGGTTAATAGGCTGATTGGTCTGTTTCTAGCTTTAATATGTCAATGGTCACTTGTGGCAAAGAAGTGCGGGAAAAGGTTTAAAGGGAAAGGGCAGCTAGGTGACACCTTTAGGCACCTTTGGGGGCGATTGGCGGTCCGGGGGCCTGCAGCTCAGGGCTATACGGCCCAGGGGGCAGAACACAGGCCGCCTTTGGGGCCAACGTGCCTCATCCGCTCGGAGTTTCACGGCTCCGGGGGGCGGTGATGCGGGTTGGACCCCCTATACATCTTCAGGGTGTGGCTTGAGCTGGGGTCTGGCATAGGGCAGCCCCGGGCTCAGGCAAGGTTTAGTCGCCCTATGGCTGCAAGCAGGCTTTGCCTGGATCACCAGAATGCTCCCGCACTTGATTTCCCCTCTGCAGGTTCATTATTCTAATTGATTCCGTTTAATAAAGTGGCCCATGATTTAACCCAATGAATGGTGTTTGTGTTTTATTTCGGCAATAGGCCACAAGCACCTCAGTGGGGAGGGAGTTTCACAACTTAGGGGCCACCACAGAGAATGCCATCTCCTGGGCCACCTCCCCGAACTTCTGAGAGTGGCAGAACTACCAAAAGCCCCCCCCCCCGCTGATCTTAACACCTGACAGGGTCTGTAGAAATTATGAAGTAGAAATTCTGGCTTCCAAAAATAGAACATAATAAGAGCCCGACTGGATCAGACCAAACACCTATCTAGTCCAGCATGCTATTTACACAACAGCTAACCAGATGCTTATGGGAAGCCCACAAGTAGGACATGAGTGCAAGAGGACCCTCTCCCCACTTGCACTATTTAGAGAGACATTCCACCTCTGATACAGGAGATATTATATAGCTATCATGATGAACAGCCATTGCTAGCCCTGCTCTCTTATAAAGGTGTCTAATCCCCTTTTAAATCCATCCAAGTTAGTGGCCATTACTACATAATTTATGTTTTCCCAGTAAAACTGATCAGTAATCAAGAGCTTAATAAACATATACACCCATCCTAAAGGTTTGCTTAGGCACATCTAACAGGCAAGCATGCACAGTGGATAGAGTTTTGTGAATTTGTACTACTGGGAAGTGAGTTCATGTTCTTCCTGCTCAGGCCTTGAAGCTCACTGAGTGGCATCAGGCAACTGACCACCTTTTATCTGGCCCACCACATGGGGTCACTTTTAAGCCATAATGGATGAAGGGGCTTACTTGCATTCAACATTAAAGCTTTTTAACATACTTGTTTATCCATGCCCATGTAGCTTCTGAACGCATAAATGATGGAGCACGTGCATACTTTTATTTTGGAAAATTATTTTATTAGCAGCATTCCTGAAGTTACATATGTGTGACCAGCTCTGTATTTTAACAAAGTTGAGGATTTAAACATATGCAGGGGAGAGAAGAACAGCCCATTACGGCTAAGGCAACCTAGGGTAGGGATAAAGCAAAACCATGTTGGGTGCTTGAAGGCAATGGTTTTAGCTTTACAGATGCCATTATTATGTTTTTACTATAGGGAAATCACCAGTGAGTGTCACTGTAGGTAATCTGATAACCAAAAGAGCAACACCACCCTGTTTCCAAAAAGGATACCAAAATAAAACCAATTTAATCAAAGAAAATTATCAAGAGCAGGCATTCTCTAAGAAGTGATCTTTACATTACCTATACATTTCTGTTCCCTAAAAACTGGCTGCAAGATTTATTGAATTCTTTTACAATGTTATCACTTGTTTTGCTTGGCCTCAGCAGTCAGCTGGCAAAACACACACTACATAGGATGTGTTTAATGAAGAAAGTACAACATCTGACCGATCAATCTTGGTGCAAATAAACTATGGTGTACTGTACTGTGCACCATTTATAACAAAGGGCTGCTAGCATTGTTTTGAAATTTTGAGTGCAGTAAATTTACAAGGAAATATGCATGTTCTTCTCAGTCATCTAATTCTGTGAGTAAAAAAAAAAAAAGGCTGTTCTGAGAATTCAAACCCAAAAGCTTCTAAACAGTGAGTGCTTTTTTCCAGGAAGGAAATAGTTTAATTCAGTTTGAAGAGGAGATGAAGAAATTTCATATCAAAAGCAGCCTTTTCAAAGTGAAATAGCTTACAATAGGACATTTCACTAGGGTGCAAACACATTTAAAAGCTGCAGTATAGTATGTATTCAGGTAAGTACAGAGTAAATAGGAAATGATGAGATCTGCTTAACAGTGAAGGCTTCACATCCTCACAGCTTCACAAAGCCCCATTATAGTAGGGGAAATTTGGAGGCTGCATCTGTACTCTTTACCACTTCTGCAAAAATAACCTTATCAATGAGAGTAGGGAACATTGATATTCAATTTGTCCTCCTATGAAAATATTGTTAATTTATCAGAAGGCAGAAAAGCATCACAGTTGGACAGCTAGCTGTAAATACCAGTTCTCTTTTTACATTCACAAAACTGGCAGACGAAACATGAAAAGGAATACTGACTCTTTAATCTCCTCTTCTCCACCTAAGGCCCAAGGCAAGCTGACAGGGTAACTTCTTCTGGAAACAGAGTAGTGCTTTTTTTAAAGAAAAAATCTGGATTACTTTTTCCTCTGCTTTTGAAAACTGTGGACTATAGGGGAATATACCTGGCATTGACTTAAAACAAGAACAGGTTTCTTTATCTGAAAAGTTATAGTCCTTGATGCTTACAGGAAGGTCATTTCGAAGCTCAAGAGGGAAATAGCATAACAGACAGAAAGAGTACATTAAATGCCTTATTTGTTTGACAGAGACAGTATTTTTTATAACAGCTCCCAGAATAATCTGAGCCTTTGTTGTAAATATTTTCTACAGATTTTGCAATTAGTGAGCTAGATTTTTAAATAGTAGGCACCTGCAAATTGATTTTCTGTAATAAAAAACATGTCACAAAATATTTAACAACCTTCTGTTATGCTTGATACATATTTAAATTATGAGCTCAAAATCCAGAGAGACCACCTATGCATCATCTCCTTTCCCCACTAACGTACTAATGAACTATCCAGAAATAAACATGATAGGTATGTAGGAAACATACAAGTGCTTCTGGTCCCTGAAAACAGTATAATCTACACAAGGGTTATTCACAAATGTGACAGCTGTGTCACTTTGGGATGGTATAATGTAGGAAAAGTACTCTCCATCACCATTTCTGAAATAGTGCAAGTCTGAATACCTCTCAACCAAACAATTCTATGATAGCAATTTCAAATTATTTTTTTTAAAAGTTCAGTTTAATTGTTCCAAAGGTATAACATCTTTAATTTATTCTTGGGAGCCTTCCTCCTGCCTTCCCTTCATAATTGATTAATAGATTTCAGAACTATATATTCTCATTTCCCATAGTATGACTGAAGTATTATTTCATACTGAAGTACATTTGATATGCTGGGGCATAGAAGAGGTTTAGATACTGGGATATCTAAGATGTTTTTGTGCACCGAGACTAGGACTATGCGGTCAGTTAATTCAGTACAAAACAAGCAGACTTCTGGATACAACATAGAACTTTAGCATCAACCTGGTGCTTTCCAGTTCTTTTGGACTACAACTCCCATCAGCATCAACTAGCATAGCTATGCTTGATGGGACAAAGGCTAATGGGAGTTGTAGTCCAAAACAGGTGAGAGGGCACCAAGTTGCGGAAGGCTGCTTTAGACCATGATCCTAAATGCAACCAATACTCACTTTTAAGTGAATCCTAAATAAATTTTACATGCCTAGGTTAAGATGCTGGCTGGCATTAAACAGATGTTTGTAACTATTTTCAAGGAGACATTTGTGAGGTTAGATGAGAGCATGGAAAGAGGATAACCCTACAGATAAAGCAAAACTTGAACGTTCACAAATGTTCTGTGATACACATTTAATATCTCAATCAACATTCTAATAGAGAGCAAATCTGGAAAATTAGGGAATTGAAAAAATAAAATATGGTGTTTTAAAATGCTCCATTCTTCATTTAAGCAGTGAAGAATATTTAAATAGCTTGCTACATTATCACATATCTGAAAGCTTGATGTTTCCCAAATTATTTTTGTTGCACATTTACAGATTTTTACACTGAGTGACGAGAACAGATAGGGTTATATTTAATGGCATTTTAAAAAATCCTTTTCTATCAGTAAGATTTAAAGCTTAAGCTAACATATATTTATTTATATATTACAATTGATACAAATAGCTGGTTAGTATAACAGAGCATTTTTAGAGCTGATTTTTTAATAAAAAAATGTACATTAGTGTGTTTAAAAAATAATTTTAATCTCCTTTTGCGGGCTGTTCCAGGCAGACTGTGTACTGAGCATTCACAGTGACAGGTTCGCACAAATCTTATGTAGAGATTATACGACATCGCTTGTTTATTGAGCATTCATCCTGATAAGTTTGCATGGAATTTATATGACATTGCCAGTTAGTGGCTGCTATCCTGCACTTTCCAGTGCAATGCTCTGTCACTTTTCTTAATGGACCTTTTGTGATAAGAAAAGTAATTAGATAATTATACTAGAAAGTGTAGGATAACAACCAAATTTTGTGTGAATCAAGAGCCCATCTGGTAGCTCCCTATGAAACTTTCTGCTGAATAATATATTTTTCTGCAAATGGGTCGGCTCCAAAGAAGAGAAAATAGAAGGGAAATGGCTGCTAGCTAAAGCTCATGCAAGTGCTTGTGTAGCACTATAATAGGTAGGCTCTAGAACGGGGTAAAACAGACCTTCTGCATGTAGAAGGACACTTTATGACAGAGCTCATTATTGAGAATGGCAATTTTATAATTAAGGTCTATACATGACAATGATCTTCCATAAGATGCCTTCTTACTGCAGTAAAGCCAGCTCACACTTATATACTATAGAAGTATTAACTAAATTTGAGGGCAAAACACATACACTTGCTCACAAGTGAAGCAGAAAAGTAGCTCTTCATTACATGCAAAGGGACATGCATTTTGCAGTATTCCAGTGTTACCTCCCTAGATCCACAACCAATTTTGTCCAGTTTGCTTCCTTTTAAGTTGCCACTGAGTTGAGAGAAGCATCACTTTAATGCAGTCAAACATGTGTGATATCGACCTACTGAGATGAATCATTGTCCACTTGACTAGAGAGCATCTTCAGCTAAAACACTGTGGGAGCAGGTCATATTTTAAGAAGTGGGAAAAAATTAATTAAACTTCTCACATTATAAGGCTAACTGAGAAGTTGGGCAGGACAGGGGAGAAGCTCTACCCGCTAGAGCCTTGGAGAAAAAAAATACACATTTCTATGGGTGGTGTCCAGTTAGATTATACTCAGAGTAGACCCAATGAAGTTAATGGATTTACCATAATTTAAATCCATTGATTTCAGTGGATCTGCTCAAAGTATGACTAATGTTGCATATCATCCTGTGATTACCCTACTACCATCATTCCACTCCCCCCATCCAGTCGCTAAAGAGTTAATGCACGGTTACAAAATGTAGTGTTTGTAATGGGCTGTGTTATTTGCAGTATAATTTTTAATTGTATTTTTATTGCTTCTTTTATTTCTTATATTAGAACAAAATACAAGTGTTCCACAGACCACTGTTTAGGAACTCCTGTCCTAACGTTTTCTTCCCCAGCAAAAGACACTTTCATTTTATTGTCTCATTTAGAATTTCTTTCGCATTTAAGGGTGCAGGATTCTGAGCTTACCTTACCATTGCAAGGTGGCCAATGTTGGGGTGCGTGTGCTTCTTTCTAGTAAACGTTTCTCCATTCTAGTCTGCAGCCTCCCAGCACTTCCTGACGTGCAAAAGCCCCATGAGAGGATGTACCTCATGAAGTCTTCCTCTGGGCTTTAACTGAAGGCTGGGCACTTAGGAAGGCTGCAGAGTGCAGACCACTGGTGAGATGAACTGTAGAATGAAAACACCCTTGGCCACCTCAAAAAGTAAAGAAAGTGCAACAAAAATCTTGGACCCCACCCATGAGAATTTCACCAAAATATTCTCTGCCCTTTGGTAATTTTTGAATACAATTTCTTTTCTCTTTAGTTGATGGGGGGAAACTGGTAAAAAAAAAGGGAGAAATTTTCAGCGAAGCACTAGTTTCAAGCAAGACCAGCCAAGCCATGCAGCAGAGTGGAGTTGGGAACAGATGAAGGAATTCATGTCTGAATGGTGCAGCGAGACTTTTTATAGTGCTGCCCCTAGCAGGAGGGGGAACACTATTTGGGGTCTGCTGCAGGTAGCAAAATGGCACTGGTTTCAAGAATCCTGCATCCACTGATGTACCGTTCTCTGTGTGTGTGTGTGTGTATGTGGGGTTTTTTTCTTCATTTTTTTCATTTTAAGTGCAACAATATCACATTTTGCATCAAAAGGTCAGTGGCGGCCTATGCTGTAGTACACCACTTGATCAGTCGCAGCAGTTAGCTATTCTTGCCAATGCTTATGCACTGTTGTTGGTATGACTTCTAAGTTAGCTCACCCAAAAATCTTCTGAACACAAGATGTCCTATCACACTAATTTAAAATCAATCTCTTTCGCTTTAGTGATTATCATAAAACTTGTAGAATAGTGACATTCATTTGTATATTTTAGCATTTCACAGCAGCTACAGAATGCAAAAGGCTGACATTGGAATCAGTTTGATTTCTTTTATGATTGAAGATATTAAGCACTACAAGAGCACTGAAATTTAGATCTGATTAGGATCAACATTCTTCAGGATCAAAACACTTCTTTTTCCCCCCTACAGTTTTACTAATTGTATGCTACTTGACATTGTGGAGTTATTCCACAGCATGATAACAAAACTTGTGAAGTGCATTTTTACTGTCAAGAATTATCGAGTCATTCTATCTGGATTTTTTATGTGCTTAAGGTTATTAAAAGAACAAAAAAAATATGTACCAGTTAAAAAGCTTAGTTCATTTGTAGCTGGGAGACTGAATTACTAAGTAATATCAAGTGTGTCAACAGAAATCTTCAGGTGAATGTACACAAAAGCACCATGTATGTGTAACTGATTTTGGAGAAAAATTCTTCTCTCTATATTGAAGGACAAGATCCCTTGGAAAATGGGAAGCAGAGAATAAAATTGTAGTGAAGCAGTTTAAAAAAAAAATCTGGATTATTTCAGCTATTGGAAACCAAATAAGAGTGTATCAGAGAGAATGCTACCAAACATATTCATCAGAGACCTTTGCTTTATGGGAAATGAACTGCCTTTGTTCATTGTTCCTAAAGAATTGTTTCTTATAGTTGTAAATCAAGTCCTGAACAAATAGGATGCCGTTCTCCAAGCATCTTTTTGTCAGTGTCAGGTTTATGAATTTAGACCTCAATTAAGATTCCAAATGGAAAAGCACATATTATATCTGGGGCTCCATGATGCTAGTGACAATGTTCCCACAAGCAATATATCCATTTTGAAAATCCTGGCATATTGTTCTATATTTGTCCAGAAGTATATTCATGACATCCTCTAGAGGTCTTGACTCCTCTACATCCTGTCTGGGTTTGCAGCCAGAAAGTACTTGATGCTACTGTTCAGTGAACATCATTTTTTTTCAATTAATTGAGAAGACGTATGCTTCTACAGTATGTGACACCCATTCATTTTTTTAGTTGCAAATGGACTTGCTAAATCAGAATAGGGCAGCATTGTTGTACTAGAACAGCGCCTCTTAAAGTGGCTTATATTAAAGCAATGGAAACTAACTTAATTAGCTTTGTCCCTCTTATTGTTATTTGCATGAAGAATACTAACATATTTAAAAAAACAGACTATAAGGGAGTTTATTTGAAATGAATTTAGTATGGAGTTGGTACAGAGGTGCCAACCCTCTAACGGTTTACTCCAAAGTAGTTCTTCAGCCTTAATTCCAGTTATGTTGGATATCTGCAGCTGGGAGGGCTCTGCCAGTGGCAATGAGTAGCATTTTAAATTTTTTCCATACCAAAGATGAGGATGGAATGCAATCACATCCTACCACAGGCCCAAATACATGTGATGCTAGGTGTATTAAAAATGTATCAACGTCTTAGGTGCTCAGCATCACATTTCAGTTGGTTCACTGATAACTATGCAGTCATCACTATGCATGCAGCAAAGGTGCATGATATGTACACTGCCCATAAAATGATACATAAAGCAACAGCAACTCAATAGCAGCATGGTAGCTAAGGTATGAAGGTCTATATCACTAGTGAGCTTGTTATCTCATCAGCATCCTCAAGTAAAGGACCTGTTCATCTTTCACTGTGGGTAGGCAATGTAAAGCCAATTGCCATATCCAGAGCACCATGTCCCTCAACGTCAGAAAAGGTTTTAGTAGAAAGGAATGGTCCTTGTTCTCTTTGGGGAAACCTTTTTGGCCTTACCTAACATTCATTAATCACTGTTCTCAGCATCCTGCAGGCCTCACCACACCACCTGCCAAAATTCTTTAAGACAGCTTTCCCCTCCAGATGTTTTGGACTACAACTCCCATCATTCCTAACGACTGGCCGTGCTGGCTGGGGGTGATGAGAATTGCAGAACAAAACATATGGAGTGCACCAGATTAAGGGAGGCTAATTGAAGACTGTTCGGAATTTTGTTCACCCCATTTTTGGACTTGCTAAAGGGAGTTGTGATGGCTGCTAGTATAAATGGTTTTTGAGAATGAACAGATAAATTCATGGAGAAGAAGTCTATCAACACCTGTTAGCTATGATAGTTAAAAATTAGGGCTGTTAACCAAATTAAAGGATTTTAACAGCACAATTTTATACATGCGTATTCAGAAGTAGGGATGGAATTGTCTGAAAATGTCAAGCTTATCTGCATAGATTTTTTTTGAATTCCTGTCTCATCTCTTGATGCGAAGTGAGGGGTTTTTTTAGGTTCCACTAAAAATATAAATAACTCTTGCATATTGGATGGGTTATAGTATGTATCATTATACACATTCTATGTAAAATATTATACATATATTATATGCATATACACACCAGGTTTCCTAAAGTAATCAGCACATAAACAGATAAACACAACAATGCATATAAATGTCTAAAAATACTTTTGTACTTATACTTATAAAATTATGCTGCAGACATATAGTAACATATGGAACTTGACTCTTTTATACATATTATATGTATAATATTCATATAGGTTTTCACTGTAAAGTTTGCAGCCCTTCTACAAACAGAACATCCAATATCAGAGGCAGTATACCACTTTTCTGTTGTTATTTTATTCCTTTTATGGGTTTGTTTGTTTGTTTTAATTGAGCAATGCAAATGGTTTGGAAGGGCAAGATTAAAGTTTTATAAATATATAAAATAATTAATGTTTACATAATAAAAGGAGAACACGCTATGGTTATACTGAATTACAAGAGATACTTCTTATTTCCACAGATTGGATTTCTGGTGACTTCACCTTTCACACATAAACATGTGTGACCACAAATTCGGTGACTGCAAAGGTAAATTCAGTGTAATTGAAACACTTGCTGGTAATAATAAATGATAGAAGAAAATATGCATTTCATATTTAAATCATTCCCAAAGTAAACAAAAAAGAAACAGTATTTGAACGTAAAGAATAGTTCAAGAAGAGTTGAAAGGCCAGATCATTTTGACAAGGCCAGAGGTACTTACAGTCTAAGTGACTGTGCCTGATCCCTTCCACATCTTCAGCATGAATGAAGTGGTAACATCTTTTCCCTACGATATCTACTGGGGTCAGATCCATGTAATCACTAATCCTATAAAGGAAAAAATAGAGCCTATAAATTGAGGCAATTATTTTTTTGAGGGGGTGGGAATACAGGAACAGTGCAATATTTTCTATCCTCATCCCAAATACTGGCCCTTGTGTATCTGCAGTGGTGGTTGATGGCTCCATGTCAGTGGGGCAGTGGAATCCACTCCAAACTTTCAAGGAGCTGAAGCACCTTGGACAGCTCCTTGAAAGTTTGCACTAAAACCCATAGTGGATCCCACTGCCCAAGTGACATGGAGCCCCCAGCCCCCACTGTGTATCTGCCTGCAAAGCCATTTTTGAAATGCCAGCTCTACATTATCCTCTTCCACTGACACAGACATTGGTATGCCCTCATCCTATGCTCTTATCTGCTGACACCGGAAATCCTGATTGGCTCTTTGAGTACGGGCATCTGAAGAAACGTCCAGCATACCATCAGATTGCTATTTTTGAGACACTAAGGTTGTGATATTTTGTTTGTTTTTGTTTTTAAAGGAAAGCTGCAAAAACTAGCCCATTAAAATAAATGCAAAGCCAGCTACTAATATAATTCCTTAAAATACAAAACTCCTCATTAAAAGAGCAAAATAATTCAAGGTTACGTAATAAAATGAGAACATGCTATGCTTATGCTAAATGATTAGAAACACCTTTCATTTCAACATATTGGCTTACTATTGGGTATATTCATGAAAAAAGCCAACTGTTTCCTGGCACAAAGTCCAAAACTGACATTTCAAGCGACATAATTTAAATGCTGAGACATACAGATGCCTGGGGGTGTTATCTTTTCTAGTCTTATTCAGCTGGGAGCGACGCTTTTACTCCTGGCTCTTTCAACTGGGACTTTGTGGTTTACTCCGCACAGAAACTTTTAAATCCTTTCAGTACCTGTTCCTGCTCTATGCTTTGCTCAGCCTCTCTCTATATGTGTGTGTCTCTGTCATTGATTGTCCAGATGTCAATGTCCTCAGGCATCAGTGGAAGAAAAAAAAACCCTCAAAATTGAAAATCATGTTGGGTGAATCAGCCTGGTCTACAGAAACATTTGAAATAGGTGCTCAACACTCTCTCTCTCTCTCTCTCTCTCTCTCTCTCTCTCTCTCTTCTTTAGAAGACATAATTCAATTTTATGCTTTAAATTCACAAATGTCTCTTTTAGGAGCCTTTTGCCATGAGCATCCCAAGGGAACACTTTGCAGGGTTGCTCCTTTGTGGCAGAGGTTTAATATTAGTTTAGATATAGAGCTATCATAGTAAAACAGGGTTCACACATACAGAGTGCAGAGATTACCGGCAGAGCTTTACTCCCTACAGTCACTCTGAGAAACAGAAAGAACTAGGTGTGATAAAAACATTGCAATGAATTACAAAACTATCTGTCAGGTTTTCACTATTTGGCAAAAACCATTTACCTAAATGAGAGAAGGTTTTTGTGTGTGTATATGACTGTTCACTCACATCATCTAGAACATCCTTTCCCAACCTTTAGGTCCCCAGATGTTGTTGAACTACAACTCCCATCAGCCCCAGCCAGCATGGACAATGGTCAGGAATGATGGGAATTGTAGTCCAACAACATCTGGGGACCCAAAGGTTGGGAAAGGCTGATCTAGAAGCTCTAGAAGCAGAAGAAACTATGAGAGGCTGATTCCTCTAGCCGCCTCCTCCAAAATGGAGAGCACACGCTTGATACAGATGGAAGTTCTCCATATTTTGATTAAGACGAAATTGTCTTAAGTCAATTGTCAGGTGTTTCACGATACGGAGGGATAGAATGTATGTCTCATCAAGCAGATGTGGAGCAGAGAAGCTGGAAAACACTCTCCCTATATGCATAGACACACCACAGTTTTGTTCCTTTTGTGTCTGTGGATCATTTGACATGGCTTGGACTGGAGACAGGGCATGTCTCTCTTTCCCATGTGACCTGGCATGGAAATGAGTTTTAAGGCAGATGGGAGTGAAAACTTGGCCACTTGATCAGATTACTTGTACCTGGTTGGTCAAAAGGGGGAAATGGGGAATGTAACAAGAAAAATGCTAATTAAGGGGGAAGGAAATTCACAAGTTACAGTCTTTAGTAAGCTTGTGGAACAATTAAGAGTAAAACAGCATAAGGAGAAGCTCACTGACTCTTAAAACAATTTCGATGTTGAAATTATGTAGCCAAGTGATCAGAAGCTTGAAGGGTTTTCATACAGGAGATGAATGTTATTTTAATAGGCTTCTATCTGATTATTAATATATTTTATTTCTGTTTTGCACATCGCTTTGAAGTTCTTCGGAATATAAAATAGAAACTATGGTGCTATAACATCTTTTTGAAAACTGGGATTCCTTGCTTGATGCATTTGCTGAATATGTAAGTACATAATCATGACCTCCCAAATTTTATTAATCCACTGCTATTTAGAACATTGTTTGTGTTCTTTAAACTTTCTATGGATGCAGAGGTGCGGCCAGCATCAAACTGGGAAGATGAAGACAATTCAGATTCCTCATTCTAGCCACTCAGCACAAAGAATCATGTAATGTGAGGTGGGGATAGAGGAAGCATTCAATTAAAGACTATCTCATAATGTATAAGAGACAGAACTACCATTGGCAACGTCAGTCCAACTTGAATGTGGATTTTACAACCTGCTCAATATAAGTTATATTCAACTAATTCCTACTCAGAGCCGACCCACTGAAATTAACAAACCTAAGTTTGTCATTGCTATTGGAGGTCGCTGATTCATAGGGATGCCATAAGTCATAATCGACTTGAAGGCACATAACAACAACGAAGTTAATTATGTCTATTAGCCTCAATGGGTGTACTCAGAGTAGGACTAGCACTGAATACCGCTCTATCTTTTATTGTAATGAAGCTAAGAATTCCAAAATCGGTGTACAGTGCTTGGTTCTCCCCTTGATCTTTTATAACATGACTGTGTGAAACTCCAATAAACTGAGCTCTAAAAACTGAAGAAATCATTTTAGCCTGACAAAGAAATGACAGCCAGGCAGGATTATACAGATGAAGGGGCAGGGGTATACAGCCAGAAACTGGCTTGCCAGGCATCATAGCTCAGTAGTAGTACCCATTTTCATGTTGAAGGTCCTTAGTTAAATTACCAGCATCTCCATTTAAAAGGATCAGGTTAACAGGTAATGGGAACCTCTGCCTGAGACCCTGGAGAATCACTGACAGCCAGAGCGACACTACTGGACTATTAGATGGGGAAATAATCTGACCTGGGCTGTTTCACACTGCACTTTATTCCGTTATTCTGATGATTTCTTACCTGGTAATTTGTGCATTATACTTGATTTTTCACAAGATGTACAAGCTAGTTCTGGAATTCTAGTGGAATACAGTGCAAATTTCATGCTAATTTTCGTGATAAAAAATACCAGAAATAATCTGTTTGCAAGCTTGGGAACCCAGAAAAGGCAGGGTTTCTTTGCTAGCTGCAGCCGCTCACTTGACAGGTATCCCAGCATGCAGTGTGTTCCCACCCTTTAGGTGCATGCTTTTTTTTCCCTGATGAAAATTGTACCGGCATTCCAGCATAGGTGCAGGGAGCAGCAGCATTTTCCACACACAGCCCTATTCTATACAACTAAAAAAAAAAGTCAGATGCTAAAGGGAGAGGGGTTGCATGGCAACGGGATGAGATCTTAGACCTCCTCCACTGTGGGGAACTACAGTATGCTTGTGTATAATGGGTGAGGGACAAAAACAAGATGTTCATTGAAGACGCTTGAAAGAAAGTTGCGCGAAATGCCAGTATATCGCCTGAAAAATCTACTGTTCCTTCATGCAACAGGTACTGGAGTGTGAAAGGATATTCAGATATTGGGACAGAAGCACTACCTTTTTAATCAGTTAAACTAACGCAATAAGCCCCATGTCTGTAAGCAGCAATGGTATATGGTAGTTTCCTATGTTAGTACCATTGTGTTCCATGGAACCAAGTAAATGGCTGCAATCACTTGATAGTATTGGGACCCCGGCTCTTCCCAGACCCTGAGGACATCAGGCAAGGGCAGGTTTATCCTGCACTCCAATGTTACATCCCTTTATTCCCCAGCCCCAACCCAGTTAGTAGTGGTCATTCAATCATATGAGAGAAAGTAAGTAAAGTGTAGCACTTGGGGGCATCATCATAGTGGGGACAAAAAATATTCCCATCCTTGATACTGAGGAACGGCCTTCACTGAGATCTCAGGGGAGAAGTATCCCTGCAAAGGATCTTATCATATATAGGACCTCTCTCCACCACACCTGCCAAATTGATTGGCATTTTTCTAGCAGGGAAATGAAAAGCAGAATTCATTATATTATTACATTGTTATCAATACACTGGAAATATTAATTCTGTACTCTAGGGTGCTTTAAGATGTCACTGTACCAACATGAATTAACCTGATCCAGTCTACAGAATGATGTGAAACTCTGTCAGCTATTCATTACATACAGAACTCCTGAGCACGCAATTACATTCAGCACAATGAGTACTACTGACTTGTCACCACTGATCTGGCTTGAGCACAGTATATTGTAATTTCCAAGTTCCATTTTATCCTTTGTGTGATAGGTGCAGTAACATGTGCAGAAAATTCATTTCTGAATTGCTGCACTAGTACTTTCAAGTCAATATGAAACTCTGGTTAGTTGCAGGTCGGAAATACTATATCAGTGCTCACACAACCACCCAAGTACACTGAACGTGCATTGCAGGGAGAGGGGGCAGAAGGTGTGGGGCTTTGCCATGACCACAGCCAACCATGTGAACAGACCGTATGCACATACAAACTGTACACATACTCAGACCCCCCCAAAGCAGGGGTCCCCTATTGTGTGGACAAGTCTATACACTTTGTATATAGTTACAGTGACTCACTGCATGTAGGTCAGGGCCAAGGCTTGTTGACATGATCCTGCTTCTGCCCGCCTCCTCATAAGCACTCACTGTGCATGGGTGGTCATGAGAACAGGGCTTATCTCAATGTCCTCCGTTTCTCTTTGCAGCTATAACTCAGCTTACTTAGAAGTGGGGAAAAGTGTTGCGTACACCGCACATGACCTCCAGAACTCATGGATTTCACTATGGACAAGAAGAGTACAGCTGTGAGAACACAGCAGAAGGAGGGAAATAGCCCTGAGTCACTTGACAACATATAAACCAGCTCTAATCTACTGCCCAAACAAAAAAATAAAAATCATCTTTTTATGTTGTACCTTTTACCTACTCATTCCTACCTTTCATGTATTCTTGCAATTCCTGTACTGCCAGCGTAACTAGCACTTTCCTTATGGCTTCTTTCCAACATTCCCATTGTTCAATTGTATTACTACTTCTTTCCACAACAAGGTGAAGCACAGATGCCTCTGCTGACCTACTGGGCCTGCTTCTTGAAAGTCCAGCAAAGCACCAACAGGTGCAGCTGTTCTGACTGGAAGCCTTATCATATATACTACAATGTTTTTTATATTTAAAATAAAGCCTTGTTGCAAAGAGAGCTACCTGATTAATATTTTGTAACTGATTATATTTATGCTGGTATTGTACTGCCAGTACCAAAAATGTCTTGAATCAACAGTACTTGTTAAAAAGACACAGAAATGATGCAGTGCTACAAACTTTACAAATGGTGTTATTGACCAACAATTTTAAAATGATCTAATACTGGGTTGCTGTCTCTCGAGACAGCTGAGGTCCCTGGTAAGTGCTACAAGGACTGGGACCACCTGCCTAACCCTGAATCCAGAGAGAGGCTGCAGTCAATCTTGCAGCCTCTTGCATCAGCTCCTGGCTGGGTCAGGGGGCATAGAAACTTGGCTGCCTTGAGGGTCGTCCCTTGGGACTCCCTAGGCAAGGGCACTACCCCCTTCTATTTTAAAAAAAACAATCTAGAGGAGGGTGTAAGGCGATTGTGTGGTTCCTGTGCTGGGTGCAGAGTGAGAGCCTGTGTAGTGAACTGAATGATAGGAGAAAGTTGCCAGATGCCTTCAAAGTGAGAGTCTGTCATTGGCAGAAGGCTGGCCCTCCCTGGATGTGAGACGGGGAAGGGGGAGTAGATTTGTCCTGTGTGAAAGATATTGAGTGGGTCTGAGTGTTCTCAACTTTCTCAGAAGCCTACTGAGATAATTGGTTAAGGTAGGTTTTGTTGGTGGGCTCTTGTTGGGTGTTTAGGAAGTGTCTTAGTAAGGTGGGAAATGGGTGATGCCACCCCAATTTCAGTGATCATGTGTAGAGGGAGGTATAGCCATGGGGAGGTGGTGAGCTACCATATAAGTTGAAGGCAAGGCTATCTACACCTTGTCCCTTTCTCCTGTTTCTCCCATGGACAGGTTCTTCATTGCTCATCTGCTGTGCCCACTGGCCTGTGTGTGCTGTTGTTTAACTCCAGATTGGTACACAATAAGACCACACTCATCCATGATTTGATCATGGATGAAGGTGCCAATTTGGTGTGCATTACTGAGGCCTGGGTGGGTGAGCTGGGAGGAGTTGATTTGACCCAGCTTTGCCCACCTGGATACGCGGTGCAATACCAGCACAGGTTGCAGGAGAGGAGGGGTTGCTATGGTCTACAGAATTTCCATCTCTGTCACTAGGAAACCACTGTGTCTTAGAGCTGGCTGTGAGGGCCTGCATGTGGTACATGGGCCAAGGAGACAGTAAACTAGGGTTGCTGTTGTTTGACTGAGCTGGCAGATGCTGTCTCAATAGTGGTATTGGAAGAGTCCAGAATGATAGTCCTGGGTGATTTCAGTGTTCATGCTGAGCCTGCCTCTATGCTCTGGCTCAGGACTTCATGTCCTCCATGACAACCATGGGGATGTCTCAAGTTGTCACCAGCCTAATGCATAGGGCAGGGCACACTCTTAACTTGTTTTTTGCTCCAGATGGAGGAAGGGGTGGTCTGAAGATTGGGGGGGGTAGATGCCACCCCATTGTCATGGTCAGACTACTTCCTGGTGAAATTTAGACTCACAGCTCTGATTGTACCCTGCAGGGATGGTGGACAGAGTGTGACCCTGTTATTCTTGATCTCTCAGAGGCTTTTGACACTACTGACCATGGTATCCTTGTGAACCAACTTAGTGAGATGGGTATCAGAGGAACTGTTTTACAGTGGTTCTGATCCTACCTCCAGGGTTGTTTTCAGATAATAGCATTGGGTGATTGTCTCTTGGCCCCCTGGCAGTTGTGCTATTGGGTGCCGCAGGGTACCATATTGTCCCCGATGCAGTCTACCATTTATATGAAACCCCTGGAAGCGGTCATCAGGAGATTTGGGGTGAGGTGTCAGCAGTATGCTGATGATACCCAGCTCTATTTCTCTGTAACATCTGAATCGATAGAGGCTGTGCAAGCCTTGGACCACTGTCTGGACTCGGTGGTGGGCTAGATGATGGCCAATAGTCCGAATTCTAGCAAGATGGAGGTGCTCTGGGTTGGTGGTTTCCAAATTCAGATAATTGGTCAGTTGCCTGCTTTGGATGGTGTCGTACTTGTACTGAAAGAGCAGGTTCGTAGTCTGGGGGTGCTCCTGGATACATTTTTGTCATTAGAGGCTCAGGTGACCTCAGTGGCTAGGATTCCCTTTTACCAGCTTTGGCTGGGAAGACAGCTGCGGCCGTTTCTGGACTGGGATAGCCTGACCACTGTTGTCCATGCACTGGTAACCTCCAGGTTGAATTACAATAATTACTATGTGGGGTTGCTCTTCAGGTTGGTCTGGAAGCTGCAGCTGGTGCAAAATGTGGTGGCACGGCTGCTCACTGGGGCAGGGTATCACCAACATGTCACCCCACTGTTGAAAGAATTGCACTGGCTGCCCATTGTCTACCAAGTTAAGTTCAAGGTTTTGGGTTTGGTATACAAAGCCCTATACAGCTTGGGACCAGGATACCTGAAATATCATCTTACCCCTTATATACCCAGTCAATCACTACTCTCTGCATGTGAGAGTGTCCTGCAGATACCATATTATCAGGAGGTCCATTCCCAGGGCCGGTTCCAAAGGGCGGCCAGGTTGGGCACTGGCCCGAGGGCCCCGCAGCTACAGGAGCCCCTGGGGGGCCCCTGAGGGGCCCTCCACTCCCCTTCTGCGATCCGTGGCATGAGCCGCACCGCGGATAACAAGACAAGAGCTCCCAACCCACCCGCCGCTGCCCACCACCCACCACCATCCCCCGGCTTCACCTACCTTTCTCTGCTGTTCTTCACGGCTGTGCGCACTGTGCGCACAGGGTTACCATCAATGAAGATGTCAGCCGAGGTTTCCATAAGAGACTGAAGCCTCTGCCACCATCTTGGTTGATGGCAGCAATGCGCATGCTGCATGCCATCAACCAAGATGGTGGGAGAGGCTTCAGTCCCTTACAGAAACCTCGGCCGCCATCTTGATTGACGGCAACCCTGTGCGCGCAGTGCGCATAGCCGTAAAGAACAGCAGAGAAAGGTAGGTGAAGCGGGGGGGATGGTAGCGGGGGGATGGTGGCAGGTGGCAGCAGCGGCGGGTGGCTCGGAAGCTCATCTTGCGATCCGCGGCACAGCTCATGCCACGGATCACGGAAGGGGAGCGGAGGGCCCGGGGCAGGCTGATGCCCAAGGGCCCTGGTATTCCTGGAGCCGGCCCTGTCCATTCCACACAACATAGGAAGTGGACCTTTGGTAAGTGGCACCTACACTTTGGAATTCCCTCTCCTTAAATATCAGACAGGAGCCATCTCTGCTATCTTTTCAGAAGCTACTGAAGATCTTCCTCTTTCAACAAGACTTTTAAGTATCCCAGTCTGCGTCTGTGTTGGAATTGCTGTTTAAGATATTTTTAAGCTTTTTAAAAATATGTTTTTTAAAGATATTTTGTCTTAATATGGTTTTAAAAGATGTTTTGTTTTAATATATTTTAATGTCTGTTTTTATGATGTTTTAGACTGTTTTTAGTGTTTTTGTTTGCCACCCTGGGCTCCTTTTGGGAGGAAAGGAGGGATATAAATTATAGTTGTTATTGTTCTTGTTTTGTTTTGTTGTTATTATTATTATTATTATTTAACAATAACAATAACAACAACAATAATAATACACAAGCCTTGAGAGAAAATTAAGGAAGACTTGAATGACTCACAGAGTCTCAGGAAAAGATGATCCATTGCTTCAGAAGTGCTCTTGGGAAAATACACCTGTCTCTGTCTGTGTGTTGTGTGAATAGATGCTGCAGATGGGGTGGGAAAGGGTGGATTCTGTTATTTTACTCATGCATTCATTGATGTACTCCCAGGAGTACCAGTATTCCATTGTGGGAACTACTGATCGAAAGGTTACCACAGTAGATTGCAGTCAGAAAAGCAACATTTAAATTTCAATCTCCCCCTCTCCTGTTTAACTCTGTAGGCAACTAGCAGTCAATGAATTTCCCACTCAGTTTTCAAAATCACAAAATTAGGTTCTCCTTTTTTGTGTACAACACTAGAAATCTGTTTGAAAGAAAAATACTTTTCCACATAGCTGTACAGCTGGCATCATCATCCTCACAGCAGAACAGTGCCCTCCAAAATGTATATTGTGGTAAAAGAACAAGGATATTTAGATGTGCAACACTGGAAAAACAAAAAAAAAGCCAAAATGCTGTACCTATTTTCACAGTAAATGATATTGAGGTCCATGTTTACTCGAGTAACAAACATGTGGCAGTCGATTCTGACTTCATTGATCGTAGGAGGGGGCAAAGCATGAGCAACAACTACAAGCCCCATGATTTGGCTAGGGACTGTCCGCCCATGGGACAGCGACACTCTCAGACGTAACCTTCCTGTTATATGAATCACCTGCAAAACAATAAACAGTAAAAGGAAATCTCAGTAAATGCATGATACAAATGTGAAAGCAATCCTTTTAAAGGACAGCATTATTATTTTAAAGAGCACTTAATTCTGCCAGAATTGTATTTAGCCATCGCCAGTATTAGTCTTAAGCTTATTGATATTGGCTGTCAACATGTCCTGAATGTTCTCATGCTAGGAAAGAAGAGAAGAAGAACATAATATCCAAATGCTGTACATTTATCAAATCTAAAATGCAAGCTGCCTTGGGTTATTGATCTTTTTATCTATTTATTTATTTGGGAAAGAACAAACTGGAACATGAAGGGATATAAGAAAGAGATCTCCACTTAAAGTGATGATGGAAGAAATGGAACACTAATTTTAAAACATTTGGGAATTAAATTATAAAACATGTATAGCAGTAATTCAGAAACATTTACAGACCAATATTTAACTGAACTACTGGCAATTGGTATCATAGAGGTGCTGTTTTGCATTCTTAGATATCTTTCTGATACAGGATACATGAGTCAGCAACAGATCAGCATGTTCAACAACTGCACCTTGTTGGGGCAACTCAGGTAGAGTCATTCATTGAGGTTCCATTCTCTCTTTACATACAGTTTTGTTACACGAATGAAAGTCATTCACTGAGGTTCCATTCTCTTTTTACGTATAGTTTTGTTTAATAGAGAACTTGGTTGTTTGATTTAATTGTTTCATAAGATGTAATTGCGTATTTTAACTTCTGTATTTCTATGTAAGTAGAAGTTTTGGCATAGCTGACACACAAATTTAATAAATAATAATAATTCTCACAAGCTGAATGCTAGACAGTTCCTGCTCCACTTGTTTTTAGGGCAGTCAATGGAAGTTTTTTGATGATCAGAAAAAAGGAGGTGGGTGGGAAACAATCCTATCATTTTTATTATTTACTCATTTATTATACATGCATCCACAGTGCATGCATGTAGAAAAAGAAGTCACACTGATGGAAAGACCACAAAGTGAAAGAAAGCCATGGTGGTACAATTTTCAAACACCATCAACAGTTGCAGGACACGTCACTTGCTGGATTGGGCCACCCTGCACTTTTCAGACCAGTCCAGATACAGGACAAAAAGTGACTAATGGGCAGCTGAGGACAATGGCTGCAGAACGTGGTGGCAGTGGCTGGAGAATTCCTGATGCATTAGTTTTATTGCCACTGCACCATTATGCCTTGCAGCATCACCTGATGGCAGAAGTATTTGCATGCCTGCAGGCCAGGAGAAAGAAGAGGAGGAGTAAAGGGGATTGGGTCCAAAACAACTGAATGAAGCAGTTGGAAGGATATATATTATTCTGGGGAGAGTTCTAGATGTGGAGCTTGTGTGTATGTGTGAATGACAGTGAAATGTGGCAAGGCGAGTTCTGGAAGGGGAGAGACAAATAGTGGCAAACAAGGACGCGCTGTTGGTTTTGCATAATGATTCTGCCATAGATCCGCAGCCTGGCCTTGAGGTAGTTGTTTATCTCTCAGACTTAAAGTCATGTGCCCCATTTTACACCTCGCTCAAGGTCAGTCAGTGAACCCGTGACAGAACCCTGAAGCACAAACAACAGTGACTTCTTCTAGAATGTCTTCTAAATTATATAAATGTATAGCAGTAAACTTAACAGTGTACTGTACATAGGTGTGATATTGTTGATGCTCTGTAATCTCATCTGCTTGTATCATCTGGAGCTCTACATTGATTTTGCTAGTGCCTACCTTACCCCTGCCTGACTAATAGCCAAAATGAATTAAAGTCTTACTGATTTGTTCCCTACCCAGTGAAAACCCAAACTATATCTTCAATATTAGGATTCTAAGAAGCTGCCTTATACTGAGTCAGACCATTGGTCCACCTAGCTCACTGTTGTCTACACTGACTGGCAGTGGCTGTCCAGGATTTCAGATAAGGTTCTTTCTCAGTCCTATCTGGGGATTGACCCTAGCACCTTCTGCATGCAAGGCAGATGCTCTACCATTGAGCTATGGCCCTTCATTTAGATGTACAAAAAGCTTTCACACTTGACACTACCCTTGCTCCACTGGGCTTTCTTTAAGTCAGCAGATGCTGTTGGGCTCCATTCCCTGACTTGCTACTGGGCTCTGCTCCCTGGTCCTGCCCATCTACAAGCATGTTTGAGTTGGCAGTCCTTTTAATTTATGATGTACAACTCTACACTGCTCTTAAAATCTAAATTGTCATGAAGCGATAGAGGAAAACAACAGCATCATTTCTAATTCAGCTGCCTCCTAGGTTTTGTTGAGGGCAAGTAAAAAGGCACTGGGAAGCGGTGGAGCGTAGCTTTTATGGAAGGACTGAAGCTGAAAGCCTAGAGTCCTCTATGTACAGGCATGAGAAACAAGGGCAGCCATGTTACCTTGTTAAATTGTAAGGAATCATCTGTATTTAAAATATCTCTTTCATCCTGAAAGAGCACATTTGCTTTCAGATGGAAAGACTGTTTCTTTCTTTCTTTTTTGAGAGGGAGAGTTTAATCTTTGTGGTTCATCCAATCAAGGACCTTTATGATGAGATGATAATACAGAAGCTATCAGTGCCAACTACAATAGGGATTTTTCAGAAGATGGACACTTCCTCCACTGATAATTTTTTACCAAGGTACAGCAAGAGCCAAGAGAAGTTAGTTACTACTGATCTGTGCAGGTTATTAATGTTGACTAGGAGCTGGAAAGCACCACTTTCCATTAGCAAGTTCTTAAGCAATCACCTACACAGAGTGTCAAAGACAATTCAAGCAAAGAGAACCAGCTTGAAAATATTACACCCCAATTTTCCATTGTTGTTATTTTTTAAAAATGTGTCTGAAAATTGTGAGCTGTATATATACTCAGGAGTATCTGGATGTTGTGTACATTTTACTTGTGAGTTTATGATGCACAACAACAGAGGTAATTATTGCCTTTATTCATATAGAATGCACCTTCAGAAAACAAACTTCCTTATGAATATTTAAAGATATTTCTAGAGGCAAGAATGTCATTTTAAAAAACCATTTTTGTGAGACCTCATTAACTAATGAAGAAATAGCTAAAAGAAATAGGATTTAACTTCACAGGAGGGATGTTAATAGTATACGTTGCTCCTTCCAGCTAGGCTTACTTAAATGCTTATTTATCATTATCTGTCTTATTTTATCATAATTCAGCTTTCTGGGGGAAAATACAAATCTGTAAATACTTGGTAATATACTGTATTTTAATGGTTAATTAGAAATAAAGTGATAATCTTGTAATAAACACGATACAAACTATAGTTATATGAAGAGTTACTATGTGTTTGAAGTTGGTGTTAACACCAAGGGGCAAAATGCCAAGATATGCCACATTTAAAGCCTTCTTATCTCCTGTGTATATGCTCCAAACAGTGTTTTGTAATGTATTGCTTAATATCAAACAGATTTGATTTTGAACAAATGCTTATTTACTCAGTGTTGAAACTCCTCCTCTAGCAAAATCACACAGCAAAGAAATCCGATGCACAATCCAGCATGCCTAAATCCTGCTGGCCTCAGCAGAACTAAGTTCAGTGGAACTAAGTCCTTTGGACCTGCTGAGTTCTGTTGGATTCATTGTATCTAAGGGCCAAACTGGATGTGACAGGGGAGATCCATTATTAGATCTCCCAAAGTCTTTTTCTCTGACTAAAAGCAGCCATGAATTGTTCTTGTCTTTTCCCACTCTCTGCAGCTAATAGCAGATTCAGAGGGATTTCCAAGGGGAAGTGGCTTAGGTGGAGAGGGTTAAGGCTTCTTTCCTTAGCGCCACATCTTGGTGCCATATGGTTGCTTTTAACCATAGGAAAAGATGTCTAGAAAGCTGATTGTCAATCTCCAAAGCATATGTAGTTGGGACTTAACTTCCTCTGAAAGGAGCTCCAAACCTGATGTAGTATAGTACCCACACTGTCAAGCTAATTGCATCATATCCCACTTCAACAGGAAACGGTTTAAAACAGAATCCAAATTATGCAGCATTTTCTTTATACACTCTGATTTAAGGCCCACTCACATCTACAGTCAGCTTGGGCTGGCTACATTCGAGGTGGGCATTGACTGTAATGTTAGTTCATTTACATCAAATAAACCAGATCTTATTCCCATCTGTAGAACTGTTTCCTTCACAAGTTCATCCACCCCACCCAGGGCCGCCTTATCCATTAGGCACAGTAGGCACAGTGCCTAGGGCTCATGAAAATGTTTTAATTTCTTTTAAAATCAGAAGAAAAAATGAATTTAGGGTCAAAAAAAATCTTTTAATTTTTTTCTCACATCAGAAAAAAATGAAATTTTTAGGGCCCACGAAAATCTATTACATTTTGCCTAAAACAGAAAAAAAAATGTTGAAGTATTTAAAGTTATATCAAAACTAATTTTTAATATTGATATTATTATGGAGAAAGGGGCCCATGAAGGCAAAAGTGCCTAGGGCCCACGAAAGTCATAATGCGGCCCTGACCCCACTTGGTCTTTGTCAAAATTAGTAAGTGGTATTTGAATCAGATCTTGCTACACAGCATTGGATTCAAAACAGCAAAGAGGGATTGCATGTTATGTGATTGTTCTAAAAAAGAAAAGACAATGAAAACATGATCACACTGCATAGTCTGCAAACATTTCTCATGGTTTCACACTGCAAGACCCATGACCTATTTTCTAGACTGGTTCATCATCAGTCAGCCAACACTGTGCTCTGTTTTTTGTATAGCTGCTGGTTAGAGTCCCCAGTAAAGCCCTTCCTTTTGGAGGGGGAAGGTAGAAGCAGTACCTTTATGAGAAGGACCACAGCTGGAGAAAAGCCATCGCTCAGTACTAGAGCATCTGTTTTTGCATGCAGAAGGACCAAGGTTCAATCCCCAGCATCTCCAGGAAGGGCTGGGAGAGACCATGGCCTGAACCTCTAGCGAGCTGCTGCCAGTCACTGCGGACAATACTCAGCTAGATGGACCAAAGGTTTGATTCCATATAAGGCAGCTTCCTATGTTCCTATAACTCAGTGATAGAGTGTATGCTTGCATGCAGAAGGTCCCAGTCTCAGCCCCTGAAATTTCCAATTAAAAGAATGAATAGAAGGTGACAGGAAAGACCTCTTTTGCCTGAACCCCTGGACAGCTGCTGTCCATCAGATCAGGCAACACTGGTCTAGACAGACATATAGTCTGCTCTGGTATAAGCCAGCTTCCTATGTTTCCATGTGCTACTAAGAAATACCTTGATATTTTTCATTTATTGTACCACACTTGGAACTTCATAGAATAGTACAGGGGCCTATAAGACCATCATGTCCAACTTTGCAGTTTCAGGCTCAGAGGATCAAAAAGCAATGCCAAACATATCCAGGATGGTTTTGTTGTATTGATCAAACCTATATATAGACGTATGTGCATGTTAACTATACAGATGACAGAACATCTGCATGATGCCACACAGAACTAAAATGTACATCATTACAAATTTTTGTGCTGAAACACTTCATTCCCTAGTTAGAAATAATGTTCAATTATCTTCACCTGATGCAAACATATTGAGAGAACTGTAGTTTGTTTTTTCTTTTTATGATGCAGAACTGAATATGCAAGATGTTGAATATGGATATAAACACAGCTTATGATGAGGATGGGAATCCTAGCAAGCACCATTTCTTGGACAAGTATATCTCCTGTCCCTGCCATATGATCTGCCTTCACCTGTTGGTGACAAGCAGTTCATATTCTTCAATATCTCATAGAGAAAAATAGGTACACTTGTATACCTAGAATGTTCCTATTTAAGAACACAGAACATAAGAACAGCCTGCTGGATCAGGCCAATGGCCCAGCTAGTCCAGCATCTTGTTCTCAACAGTGCCAACCAGTAGCCCATGGGAAATGTGCAAGCAACACGTGAGTGCAAATAGCACTCTCCCTTCCTGCGGTTTCCAGCAACTGGTATTTGGAAGCATACTGCCTCCACTTATGGAGGCAGAGCATTGCCATCATGGCTAGTAGCCACCCACTGATAACTTTTGCTTCCATGAATCTGTTTTAAATCCATCCAGATTGGTGACCATGACTGCCTCCTGAGTAGGCAAATTCCAAAGTTTAACTATGCACTGTGTGAAGAAGTGCTTTCTTTTGTCCATCCTGAATCTTCCGACATTCAGCTCCATTGGATGTCCATGAGTTCTAGTCTTATGAGAGAGGGAGAAAAGCTTTTCCTCTATCCATCTTCTCCATGCCATGCATAATTTTATATGCTTCTATCATGTCACCTCTTCCTCACCTTATCTCTATACTAAAAAGGCCCCAATGCTGTAACCTTTCCTCAAAGGTGAGTTACTCCATCCCCTTTGATCATTTTGGTTACCCTTTTCTGAACCTTTTCCAACTTTACAATATACTTTTTGAGGTGAGGCGACAGGAACTGTACACAGTATTGCAAATGCGGCTGCACTATAGATTTATACAACAGCATTATGCTGTCAGCAGTGTTATTTTCAATACCTTTCCTAGTGATCCCTAACATGGAATTTGCCTTTTTTACAGCTGGCACACACTGGATCGACATCTTCATCGAGCTATCCACTACAAACCCAAGGTCTTGTTCTTCGTCAGTCACCGCCAGTTCAGATGCCATGAGCGTATATGTAAAATTAAGATTTTTTCCTCCGGTGTACATAACTTTAAATTTGTTTATTTATTTATATCCCACCCTTCCTCCCAGCAGGAGCCCAGGGCGGCAAACAAAAGCACTAAAAACACTTTAAAACATCATAAAAACATCATAAAAGCAGACCTTAAAATACATTAAAACAACTTTAAAAACATTTTTTAAAAGCTTTGAAGACATCTTAAAAAAAAGGTTAAAAACATTTTTTTAAAAAAGATTTAAAAAAATATTAAAAGCAATTCCAACACAGATGCAGACTGGGATAGGTCTCAACTTAAAAGTCTTGTTGAAAGAGGGAAGTCTTTAATAGGCACCGAAAAGATAACATAGATGGCACCTGTCTAATATTTAAGGAGAAGTAATTCCACAGGGTAGGTGCCGCCACACTAAAGGTCCATTTCCTATGTTGTGCGGAACGGACCTCCTGATAAGATGGTATCTGCAGGAGGCCCTCACCTGTAGAGCGCAGTGATCAACTGGGTATATAAGGGATAAGACGGTCTTTTATATTGAATTGCATTTGCCATTTTACTGCACATTCATTGAAGTCCTTGTTCCACTGCCCTTGTACATCGGGGGGGGGGAGGTAGCAGCTCAGGAGAGGGCATTCTTTGTGGAATTCCCTCCCCACAGTGGTGTATCTGGCACCTTCATTGTATAGCTATTATTTTATTTATAATTTTATTATGTGATGTTATTGCGAACTGCTCCAGGAGCTGTCAGCTGAAGAGCAGTATAGAAATCTCTAAAAGTAAAATACTAAGGCCAATGGTTGGAAGAGGGAACCATACACATTCTGTGCCAAGGTGTGGATTCTGTTGTCCAGAATATTCCTGTGGAAACCAGTCCCACTTCACTATATAGCTCCAAGGTCTTCTGTACTCTGTCAGTTTGGGCAACTCACAGGGTTGGCTCCAGGTTTGAAGGGGCCTTGGCAAAGACCCCTCTGGTGGGCACCTTCATATGATGATGGGTCCCCAGCCACCAACTTAAATGCCAGCAGCAGAGGGCAATTATAAGCTGCCAAAATATCTTGGAGCGATACTACACTGAGGATACTGTAGGAAATTACAGAGGGCAGGCATTGGCACTGGTAGGCCCTGCCAGGACACTGAGGTCCTGCCAACTGTCTGAGGATGCCAGGTGCTGCTGTTGGGCCTGGCAATTCAACAATGAGGGAAGCTACTAGGCTACTCTTCTTTACTACTAGACACTACTATTCTTCTATCTGCCCTCCATCTCTCTCTCTTGATCGCATCCCTGGCCTGCCTAATCCCGTCATATCCTGTGATGGAGCTGTTAAGTCTCTCTCTGGCTAGCAAGCTTCACACCTACTTGTCCTCTCTGCTTTAGACTAAGGTCAGTCTTTCTAGGCACTAGAACCCGAACTTGAAAACATAACAAATATGTAAAAATGATCAGATGAAGGGTGCTATTTAACCAAATATTTAAGGGGAAATTTGGAATTTAGGAAACCTTGTTATCTTGTGGAAATGCCTCAGTCAATTTGGGAATGGCAAACTGTGCTATGTGTCCCTTTTTGCCTGCTGGAATCACTCCCCTAGATTGCTCCCCCTTTCTTAATGTTACATTTTTAAAAACTATGTGTGTGGGGTGAAGACCCCAGACCACTATTCTGCTATATTCTTAATAATAAAAATTTATGAATCTCTATCTGACTTCCCCAGAAACATATTTGTTAGGGCTCTAATTCAGGTAATTCAATGGCAGAGATTCCAATAATTTCACACATTGTAAGTGGATTTTTTGTACATTCACCCAACACCAGAGATAGGGAACTAGATCCAGTCAGACCCCCCCCAATTCTTATCTCCCCCACTCCGTGAGGGCCACATTTGACAGGTGGGTGAGGCCACCCACAATGACATCAGATCACCTGTTTTTGCCTGTGTAGTTTGATATCAAACCATGTGAGTACAGGGATAGCCTTCAACATACAGACAATCAGCTGATTGTCAGGTCTCGCGAAGCGCTCTGCATGGGGCTTTGCAAACACCAATGATCAGCTTAGAGTGTTCTTCTATTATTATTATTATTATTATTATTATTATTATTACTACTACTACTACTAATAATAATAATAGAACACTTGCACCAGCACATAATAGTAGTAGTATTTATCCCATGTGTATCACAATCTTCCTCCACAGAGAATCATGCAGGGAATCATGCATGTGATTGTGCTATGTTATTGTCAGAGTAAACATGAGAGGTTTTGTGACTTGACCAAGGCTAGCAGAGCTTGGAAAAGTTACTTTTTTGAACTACAACTCCCATCAGCTCCAGCCAGCATGGCCACTGGATTGGGCTGATGGGAGTTGTAGTTCAAAAAAGTAACTTTTCCAAGCTCTGGCTACTGGTATGCTTTCTTTTTTTTGTGGTGGAGAGGAAGTATCACTAATCTGTATCCTGTACTTTATTTAATACACCGCACAGGCTCTTGAATGTATAGTGTGATGTTGGAATAGAATTGTTTATCTGAATAGAATATCATTTTTCAATAGTAATGGTCTTACTCCTGTGATGGGCCAATACATTTAAGATTAGGTTTCAGGTGTAAGCCTTAATTATCCTTGTGTAAGTCCCAGTTCTCAGTTTACCTTTGAAGAATGGGGTCCACTAGCTATATAATTAATCCATTTTGAAATGTGCGTTTCCTTTCCTATTTCGTATCAGTCAGATTTACAACAAAATAAAACAAAACAATTTGACTTTCTGCAATGATACAGAATTTGTGTTACAGAAATTGAACACACATAGCAAAAACTTGATTTATGACAATAGGATAGGTATTGCCATGGAATCATAACTCACACCATTTTGTTTATTATATCACTCACTCCATCTGAGACCAGAGCAATAATTCTTCTTCACCATCACAGCAGCAAATCAAATCAGATCTCTTAAAACTCTCCTTTCAGTATTTGTTGGTAATCTTACATGCCATTTTTTATTTTAAAACACCCTAGAATACCTTTTCTATTTGACAATCTGAATAACAAATCTGCTAGCAATGAATTTATTAATTCTTTTCAAGTTCCAAAGGGTGCAAATAAGCATTTCCAGACCACCAGTTCTTTAAAAAAGGGTTAAGAAATATAATAAAACTGAAGTGAACACAATGCAACCTGAACCTGAAAAAGGCATGAAAAATTGGTTTGTTTTTTTTAGTTGACATAAAAACTCTTCTCGTGTAGACTGCTTGAAGAAAGGTCTTGGCAAGAACATCACAAGAAGGAGCAATGCTTTAATATATGCTCAAGCAGCCAAATACAAACTGACACCAGGAACCCAAGTGTAAGAACAAATAAGAAAAATATATATCTCAATTTAATATAAGCCTACATAACAAAAGGATCAGTGTTTACAATTCACGGTTTAGAATACTGTGCAGCTGTCTTCAGAGTGAATATAGAGTAGTTATACATAAGAAATTAGAATGATCATTCAAGAGAACTTCTCAAAAGCTCTTTGATATGTAATCCAGTAAATATAATGGTGACTATAGCTGCAGTCCTCTGAACTAGTCTGACTGGAGTACACAGGATTTCTCCACAAATACGTATTGTATTCTTTAAAACGTAGACATTAATGCAGTAAGTGAGATTGGGTTGAGATCAATTTAGAATAGACTGATTTAAGATGGAAGAAGGATCACTTCCAGAGCAGACCATTTGCAGAAGGATTCAAGATGAACAGATTTACACTTGGATATCTGCTTGCTGAATTTCTCTGCTTTTCAAGTATGAACTGATATGTCTGATGTCAAGTTATTAAGGTTGTTTTAGGATTAGTCTGAACCCTGTGCCTATAAAAAAGATTAAGAGCCCTAGATTTCCTTGGTATTTTTGTTGTGGCTTAGTTAATTCATATTAAGAACTACTAGCATACAAGTTATTGTAAAAACCTTACTTTAACTGAATATTAATCAAGCTGTATCAGAATCTTTATCTTGCTGAAGCTGTAGTGATACGGGTCCAAACCAGAAGGAAGTGGTTCTGCTAAGTAATATGAGCATATGCTTTGCATGCAGAAGACCCCAGTTTTAGTCCCTAGAGTCTTCAGTTAAAAGCATCAGGTAACAGGTGATGAGAAACGCCTCTGCCAGGGACCCTGGGTCACCACTGCCAATAGATCAGGAATGGAAAATCTGTGGCACTCCAGATGCTGTTGGACTCAAACTGCCATCTGCCCCAGGCAGCATGGCCAATTGTCAGGGATGATGGGAGGAAGTTACAGTCCAACAAGAACTGGAGGGCCACATCCCTGCAATAGGCAATACACGTTCTTCCTATCTTTCACTTAAATGAAATGGGAGCATTTGGTAGGGTGGAGCCGCCTTCTTGACATTGGCATCACTGCTGCTTATCTGGACAGGGTTGGGGCAGGAGGACAGCGAGGTTGGGGCTGTGAGGTTGCACCACCACCAATCCTGTGTTTCCATCAGTTCAAGTGTGTGACCCAACTGTGCTATCACCCCACCTTAGCCCTGTCCAGGTGAGCAGCAGTGACACCGATGCTGGGGGGGGGCAGCTCTATCCCCCCCCCCACAAACTGCTGCTTTTTCATTCATTTCAATGGGGTTGCACTAGACAATGTCTCGATGGATTGTGCCATACAAATTATCGTTTGCTTGTGCCCAATATTGAAAATCCAAGGAAGGGCCAACTTTTTCATCTCTGACAAAAAAGATTTCCCCTACATGCTCCCAGGCATTCAAACAAGTTATATTTTATTTTCCAGAGGGAATGTTTGAAATCCCATTTAAGAAATAATGCCTTGAGGTTATTTTCCTTAATACCATGTAAAGAAACTTGAAAGCCTTTGGCTCTTGAAGTTTGTAGGGTTCCAATGAAGCAATCATCAACTATGACATTCATGAGCTCACAGCGGCAGCTTCTGCTGCCAGGTCTCTGACAGATCTTTTAAAATGAAAATAAACTTTACAGAAAGGTCTTGTTTTAGCTGTTACAACGCAAACCTTTGTTGAACTGGCATTATCATCTTTAGGGCAGAATAGATTAAAAAAAGCACCTTAAGTGAAATAATATGACATGGTAAGGCTCCAGACCAGCAAAGCTCACAGATGATGTGGAGGGTTTTTTGTTGTGATGTGCCTTCAAGTCGATTACGACTTATGGCGACCCCATGAATCAGTGACCTCCAACAGAATCTGTTGTAAACCACACTGTTCAGATCTTTAAGTTCAGGTCTGTAGGGAGGGGGGGAAAGGCAAAAAGTAAATCAGTATCAGAATTTTGGGGTGTGCCTGCCTATGCAGACTTGTTTCATGGAAATATAACAATAAGTATTCTTCAGAAGTGTCATCTCCATCCCTATTATGGGAGGCAGAAATAAAACCTTTTAAATTGTTTTATTTGATGTAGGCCTCTGCATTCCCACCATTAAGTCAGGTGATTCTCAACACAGTGAGAAATAGCTAGCTAAAACATAAATATTGGAAATGAATATGTTTTCCACACACAGAGAAGGGAAAATGAAGTCATGCATACCACTGTTTTCTGCAAAGACAGACACAGATTTCTCAAATTTGTTCCAGCATATTAAGAATTTCTCAACTGATCCAGTGGTTCAACCAACACTATAGTTTTCATGCACTGGCAAGTGAGTCTCATTTCAGAATTGTTCTGATACTGAAAGAAAAAGAAAGTATCTTGTACTTCGTCCACTTGAGTTCATCTGCAATGGGAATGTCGCATTCCCTATTCCCAAACTGCAGACACAAACAGCATGTCTCCAGCCCTTTGGATGCATAGAAGAGAATCAAAGAGTGAATGAGAAGGTGGCACCTTAGCATTGGGGGGGGGGGACTGATAGAAGGTCACCATAAAACCCAGAGAAGGAAACAAACTAGAAAGAGGGACAGATATCTGCCCTACATTAAACACACTCCTGCCCTTTACTTCTTTTCTTATGGGGAAATAACTAAAATAGCTTTGGGCATATCTCAACCGCATTCAGTCTTAGGGTGTCATGAGGCTGTCAATATTTTGTAGGAGCAATTCAAGTGAACAATGAGAAATAGGTTTGCACAATGATAGTGGATTTCAGTGCTCTGTTGCCCTAGTGCAACTTCAACAAAGAGTTGGACCTTTTGCAATTAGGAAAGTATAGGGAAATACATTGAAAAATGAGGAATGACTGACTAATTAACAGGAAGATGCATAAGCCCACCCCCCGAAGTAAATCAAAATGAATCCAGGAGGAATGCTCATTGTTGTATAATCTCCCCACAAACAAATCAGAATGAATAGCCAATAAAGACTGGATAAAATCCACCCTCCATATCAGCTTAGTGCCAGCAAATCAGGGTGGTTATACAGGTGATCTGGCGGAGCCCTCAGAAGAATCCTAAACACTCCTGATGCTCTACAGTTGACAACAATGAAGGATTCAGTGCACAGAAAAGTCTTCAACTCATAACAATGGTAGATGTTGAGCAGTACAGTGGGAGAGGTAACCCTCTACCAGAAGATATCTGAGATTAATGGGGTTTTTATTTTAATTGTTTGTCTGATTAGACTGCCTTAATCTTCAGAAGGAAGAGAGTAAGATACAGCCAAATGGAGCTGATCTTGAGCCAGCAGATGGGAAAGAAGCCAGAGGTTCCCAAAAGCACCAGATCAGGAGGGTTAAAATTTGACACTGTTTGGGATCAAGGTTGTGGGCTGCTTCCATCTAGCTTAAGAGTTCTCTCTGCTTCCTTTGCAAGGTCCAAATCCAGCATTAAGTCTCAGCCATTCCTTTTTTTCTTTCCTTCTTCCTGTCTAGTCTTCATCTTGCCTTCTCTTCCCCATTTCCACTCCCTTCCCAAATGGGCTTCCTATTTTCCCCCTGCCAAAATGTGCATCTGCTCTCCCTGACACCAACCTGAAAGTCCTTCTGACTAATTCCACGTTGGGACAGTGCAGAGGTGGTTCTACCACAAGGCTGTTTTCATAGATAGATCTACTGAATAGGGCACAATCCACTGTAAGCTTCTCTTGTGGAAGCCTAACTGATATGAATCAGAACCACAGAACTGTGTTCTTGTGCAGCTCCCATTCATTTCAATAAGGCTTGCATAGGAAGTTGCATCTCAAGGGGAGAGCATATGTTCTACATACAAAATATCCCAGGTCTCAGATTTAATCCTTAGCATCTCCAGATAGGGATGGAAACGACTCCTGTTGGAACCCTTGGAGAGCTGCTGTCAGTCAGTGTCAACAACACTGAGCTAGATGGACCAATGGCAGCTAGTGGATTATGACTGTGTAGGGGTGGTATGGTATGCCTCAGATACCACAGTGGCGACCCTGGGCTTGCAAGCTGGTGGAGAGAAATGACACTCTTTGGTGCCCCACAGATCAAAGCTGCCTGCCAGCCCACTGACTTCACTTCTAATTCTGTGTCTGGGTACATGAGCTGGTTGTTTTGATAGTAACTGGTAAGAAGGAAGAAAACTGTATATACTTAGAGGCATTTTTCTTTCTTCTTACTTTAATGTTGTGAGAGGCAACCCTCATTTCAGGGGTAAATTAAGGGCAAAATGTATTGGCCACATCTGTGACAGCCTGTAGCTTCTTTTGGTTTCAGCATATTCATTTCACTTGCAACAACAGCAGCAGCAGGAAAGTACCCCCAAGCATCATCACCACCAACAGTAAGTGGGTGGCTATTTCGACTTGTTCTTTTCTAAACCGATTAAAGAGCGATGAATTGATTAAACAACGGGTAGTTAAACAGAGGGTGCTGGAAGTGGAATAATGGATGAGCGACACACTCTAATGGAAGAAAGTGGTTAAAAGGTGGGTTAATGACTCCCCCCCCCACTCCAGCACAACACTGAGCTACTGTGCTGGAACTCTCTGTTGCTGGCTTCTGGATTTGCTAGAGCTGGCTTTTTGTGAGAGCTGAGCTTGATGGGGAGTCTGTGTTGCTATGGAGTACTAATTTTTATTTACAAAGCATTCTTTTACACACAAAGCAGGATAATCTTGTAGTTCTTGTATTTACAGAGCGAGAGGATAGAAAGATAGAGCTGAAGTGGGAGGCACTGGGAAGGGTTTATTATTATTTATTATTTTTATTAATTTTTAATACTGATATCTCATCCTTTCTTAAAAATCTTCCATGGGGTTTATTTCAATTCAACACTATCAAACTCATACCTGCTTAGCTTTAAAAACCAATACAGCATCATGTGCTCACAGACCCGTCACTGGACTTGAAAGGCAGAGGCAGGTATGATAGGTTAGTGGTAACTAGGGAGATGTTAAATCTGGGATTTGGAGGGCCACCCTTTTTTAATATATGCTATTCCAGTGTTGATATTGTTATCTACAGTTTATTAAAGAATTCATTCCAAGTATGAATGCTATGAAACTATTATAAGTGTACACACTTTTTATACTCAACAGTGCCAAAGACATTGTATCATGCCCACCCTTAATTGCCTTTTTTTCCCCTCAACTAAAAAGACCCAAATGTTGTAGCCTTTTTATTCATAGATGAGTTCCAACGCCATGACAACTTTGGCTGCTTTGTTGTGAACCTTTCTCAGATGTACAATACCCTTTTTTGAGGCAAGGTAACAAAACTGTACGCAGCATTCCAAATATGGTTGTGCCATGGATTTGAAAAAGGATATTATGATATCAACAGTTTTATTTTCATTCCCTTTCCTAATGATCCCTAGCATGGAGTTTGCCTTTTTCACAGCTGCTGCACACTGGGCTGACATATCTTCATCGAGCTATTCACCATGGCTCAAATATCTCTTTCGTGGTCAGTGGTCAGTCACTGCCTATTTGAGCCTCTGTTACAGAGGTATTAAGTAAAACCCAAGCTTCCTAAAGCAGGAGTAGCCAATGTGGTGCCCACAAGCAGGTTTTTTTAAAAAAGCAGATATCCCAACTGCACAAATTCCCCATCAGAAATCAACACTAAAAAGGAAAAGGAAAAATGCCAAATGAACATAAAGTAAGCTTGACTCCTTACTTACTCCTGTATCAGTGGTCGTTTCTCCATAGGAGTCAATACAACTATACAGCAACAATTCATTTATGAATGTGCCCTAGTTCAGTAAGTATCAGACACAAAAAAGGGGAGTATTTTCTGGGTATTTTCTGGGTAAACCGCCCAGAGTATTTTCTGGGTATTTTCTGGGTAAACTGCCCAGAGAGCTTCAGCTATGGGGCAGTATATGAAAGTAATAAATAAATAAATAATATTTACAAGGATGCTACAAAGGGTTACCTGCCTGAAGATGAAGATGAAAAAGAAGACGTTCTGGCCTAAATAAGAAATTTTAATATGGTTTGCTCTAAGTATGGAAACAGAGTGCATTCTACCCTTGTATCATTTGCATACATGCTGTCCCTGACACTGCCTGTCATATAAGTGCTTAATAAACATGAGGGATGGGGGAGAAATTCAATTCAGTTCACATTTAAAGTTGAATTTACCAAATCTGCACTTTTTAAAACAATATGAGAACCAAAACACAGCCATCCTTTGAAATTAGCACTTATCTGAATTTTGCAATGCAGTTCTCCAGCTGATGTTTACAAAAATGTTAAGGGAAACTGTGCATAAAAATGAATATATTGGTGAAAATAACACACAAAATGTATTATATTAGGATAAATTCCTTGCAAAGATGTGTACGTTGGTCAAAACTGCATATAAAAATGTATGACGAGAAATTTGCACTAAAATGCTGAAGAATTTTCATGAGGAATTTTTTTTTAAAAAATCACAAATTGCTGCAGAAATGTGAAGAACTGAATTTAAGATTAGAAAAATGAGAAACTGAGAGAATCTAAATTTACAGATCATTCCATCCCTAATAAACACATATGCCTCATGTCTCTTCCCCATTCCATTTTCAAACTGCACATTATCAGCTTTCCACCTACACACAAAAGAAAATTCCAACTCCACATTTCGTGTCCAACTGCACACTAAAAAAACAACAACGCTTGGCCTGCAAGATACTGTTGAATTCCCAGCCAGCATTTCCCCAGCAAGCGTTGCCAATGGCCTTGGGATCAGGAACCTGCATTTCTTAATTAGCATGCAACTTCCCTTAATTAATCATTTAATTCTGAAGATTCCCCCCCCCTTTGATCTTAAATACAGCTTTGTTGGATTTTCTGGGCAGTTTTCCATACATACATACTGACTTTTATAGCCTTGTGAGTTACTGTGTCCAAGCAGTTTTCAACAAATTGTGGGCAGGGTTTAGGATTAGATCATGAGTAATTTCTCCTTTTGTTAATTCTACAGGAAGTCTTGACAGCTCATTGCACAATTGTATTGCATGAGTAATATAGGTAAGCCACACAGTTCATTATTTTCCCTTAATGCATGCGTTGTGTTGATATGTTCCCAGTGTGGGCAACTGCTTTTTGCATCTCATGTTAAGCCCCAGTGCCAAGGTTTTGATCTATTTTCTGATGATGTTAGAAATACATAATAAATTTCACTGTAACCCCCTACCCTCATGATTATATGGTAGTCCCAGAAACAGGATGCTACTAAATAACAGCAGTTAGGGGGCAAACAGCAAGAGAGAGCTATTGTGTTCATGTTCTGCTTGTGGACTTCCCATAGGCATCTGGTTGGCCACTGCGGATCTAGGATGCTGAACTAGACAGACCATTGGTCTGATCCATCATTTCTTATGTTGCTATTTTGCAACCACAAGGGTCGCATCAGGCTGGCAGTGTTGCTTGCAGTAGTCTGAATGGAACTGGACAGTTGACTTCCCCCACAAGATTGTTGGGTCATGCTGTGCAGGGCAGGTCTGCCAGGTAAAATGCCTGTTATTTGTGGTGGCTGGCTATTACTTGGGTGATTGCCCTAGAAGCCAGAGGCCTTCCATCTATGGTCTCCATTGATAATAGGGGCTTGGGCAGCTGTACCAGAATGCCCTGTTGAGCAGCAAACTCTAAGTCCATAAAGTTGTTAGAGGTGCAATTATATCCTGTGCCTGGATCATCTGGCCAGAGGGCAACCCTAGAAGGACTGGCAGGTGCAGGGCCAACTTGGGCGGCAGAAGTGTATGTGGAGCTTCTCTCTTGGCAATTGATCCTAGCTCCTGGGCCTCTAACATAGCTGGGATGCAGAGGTTTTATGCACTGGAGGCTTCTCATTCTCAGCAGGGCAGGCATGTGTGAAGTGCCCCGCCTTCCGGAAATAAGAGGCAAAGCCCTCCCTCCTGATGTTTCTCTTTCTCTGCCTCTGTCAGGTGAGGCCACACTCCTCAAATCTGCATTGGCTTCCCTCAAGGGAGCCAATGTTCCCATGCTAACCAGGAAGCATGTGTGGTGCAGCAGCACTGGAGGAAACAGCTTAGCTGAAGCACTCTTGTGTTCCATTTGACGATCTTTGAGTTGAGTTGCAGACATAGCTATATGAGTTCTGAAAAGGTGTTAGGGGATGAGGGACTTGTTTAGTACCTCGTCATTGAGGCCTCCTTGATACTGATACATGAACGCTGAATCATTCAAATCTGTTTCCCACTCTAGGATATGTAAAGCATGTGTATAAGTTCCAACAGAGTTCTTTCCCTGATGCAGAATGCCCAATTGGTGGGCAGTGGTTATTTTCTTGTGAGGGTGTTGTAAAATCTCTGCTGTGGCAGCCACAAAACTGTCATATTGTCACAACACCAGATCGTTCCTCAGCAGTAGTGGGGTCGCCCATCTGGCTGCTTCCCCGTCCAACAGGCTGATCATTAATGCCACCTTCAAGTGATCTGTGGGAAAGTCCACACTGCACTAAAAATGTCAGAAAGTGGCCGCAACTCCCACAATATTTAGCTGGGAGTCCAACAGGCACCAGAAGCACCAGATTGACTGTGGGCTGCTAGGCATTCACTATCATGTTGAGCAGGGCCATCTGATTCCACAGGGTCTGCTTCTTGGCACAGAGGGGTGGAGTCTCTGCAAGCATGGCTTGTAAAGCCTGGTTGAGATCCCCCTGCTAGCTTTATGTCTACATCCATCTCTGTCATGGAACTGTTCAGGTAGAGGAAGTAGGGGTTGTGACAAGCTGTCCTGGCTCAACCTCTTGGAATCTAACTCAGAATCACTGACACACTTTCTCTGTTAGTTTTATTGTGAAAATTCTCTAGAGTGGTACATAGATCAGGTTACAGATTACACAGGTCTCTAGGTCTCTACATGGCATGGCTACTCAAACCAAGAGGTTATTGCAGCGATTTGACATGCCCCCCTGAGACCTCTTAAATAATCTTGGGGTTGGCACACTACTTGTGTGGGAACTGTTTCCTGGATTGGGATAGCAAACAAGTACTCTTTGGATGGGCTGAGAGGTGGGCTCAGTCTGTTCATGCTTGCGCAAATGGTGAGGCGTCCTTGGAGACATCTCTGCATGCTTCTCTGGTGGAGCCGAAGGCGGTACCTGAGGCAGCTCTGGAGGCTCTATGGAGACTGAAGGCAGGGTGATGGAAGGGACACTCTCAGACTCAGACCCACCTACTGCAGCTGGAGCCTCGGGGGCTGGGCTGTTACTGGGAAGACCACTGATGTCCTCCTCAGTTCCATCCCCCCACTGGGCCCCTCCTCCAGATCCCAGTCTTCTTCCTCTTCTATTCCACTCTGCCAAGAGTTCTCTACAGGGCTCGTGATACATACACAGCAAGTGAAGTATGTTCAGGCATAATTGCAGCCTCCCCAACATTGATACCAAGTGTGAGAAACTTGTGACCATCCAGATGTTACTGGGCTACAATGACCATCATCTCTGACCATTGGCCATGTTAGCTGAGGCTGATAGGAGTTGAAGTCCAACAACATCCCACTAGTTTGAGGATTGTGAGCTATGAATGACAACAGTCCAGAATTAATATACTGCTCTGTGCAGTGTGAAGCCCTAGGTACCTTGCTTCAGTGGGATTAGAGTTGAGTATTGACAGACACCCTTTGTGCCTATATAATACATGCATGACATGATATCTCACAGGTACAGTTTTTTCAAACACAGAGACGCAAAGAAGGGAAAACTGCCCGCTTCTAAGACATAGGTCCTCTTGTAAGAGAGGGAGAAAAAGTTCAACGTTGAGGAACTGCAGAGAATGATTGTTAGCTAAACTGCTACATTGTTGTCTTGCCACTTACACTTTATGACCCAAACCCTAGTATATTTCAAATCCTTTATATAGTTTAGGTGAACTCCAGTTTTTTTTTCCTTGGGAAAGGAAAGTTTGGTGATTTTTAAAAAAAGATGTTCTTTTTAAAATAAAAAAAAAAGAATAACCGATTATCCAGCTCAACAACTAAATCAAAGACAAAGCAAGATTTTGGCACTGTTAATTGTTTTGGATACATATTTCTGTTTGGAAGAGTATTGGCTGCATGATCTAATAAAAGAAAATGTGGTTAAATTAACTCTACAGTTTGTATTTATACAGCCAAAAGTTTATTGGGTTGTTTCCCCCCTTTGCTCTGCCTATGGGGTTCATTACTTACAGCTACTGTAGAATCAACCTAATCTGGCCAAAATCAGTGATGGAATTTATAGCACAATAAATACCCAGCCATGCAAGCACAGATATGCATGGAAATGCCTGGGAATGGTCTTTTCAGAATCCCCTCTCCCATGATTGGATGCACCATTTCTGCCAATTTCATAGAATCATCAACATTCATATTGTGAGAGGTGTAATCCAGAAAGCTACACAGTGTCTGTTTTCCTGGAGACGAGTATCTGTACAGAAGACCAGTATTACTGATAAAATCTTGGCACGTCTGAACAAAAAAGAGATATTAAATGTATCTCCTCCTTTCTCTGTGACAGCTTCTCATGTAACAAAAACACGTTGTTTTGTACATAGTCCTTGTTAAAGAAACCCTTAACACTTCTTGAGCAATGAATTAATTAATTTTTCAGCACTAATGAAATGAAAGAAATAGCTTTCTAGCTGATAATGCAATGAATGGAAAATGTGAAAAACACTCACAGATAATACACACAAGTATGGTATCAGTTGTTCTGTGCTTCCAAAATTTCTAATTTAAGAGATTTACATTGCTGCTCAGTCTATTTTTCTCTGTATGTGTCCATGCAATAATGGACAATATATGCTTTATTCTGTTCTGCAACACAGAAATGTGTAACTTTAGCTTGACGAAGTGTAAAAAAGAAAAACACCCCCAATAAGAGACAGATGGCAGGTTTTCTTTCCCAAAACTCAATTTCATAATTGCACACTATTGCTAATAGGTAGACACTAAAACAATTTTTTTCTTGACAGAGAATTACTGATAAATTGTCACTCCTGTGATCTAAAGCTCTTCTGTGAGTTTTGTACTATCAAAGTTGGCTTCTTATAACTGTGTCAAAATTTATGAATGCATATGACAATAAAGTGACTGAAGGCAACCCATAATGCATGTTTGTTTCTTGTCTATCAGCTTTTTTCTTCAGTACAAGTGAAGGACAGGAGAAGTTCTCTCCTCACCCCCTTTACACCTGATGATTAAAAACTACACTGGCAACACTATTTTCATAGCAGCTTACTTAAACAAAGGCCTATTTGTAAACAACTCTTACTCACAGAGATAAGAGTACACTGTGCTAATCTATTATTAGACCTGATAGCACTTGATTATTTGTTAAATTAATTAATTAATATGTGGCTAAGAAAAGTTGTAAAGTAAAAAGCAGCTCTTCTTCTAATAGGTTGTAATATGCTATGGGTATAACGTAGCACTGAGGAGATTGTTCCATCAGCACACGCATTTCTGCTTGGCTGATGGACTGATCTCTGCTCACTCCCTCATGGTACTCTGTGGGTTCTCCTGACCTTCCAGAGCAGATTTGGGGAGAGCATGGGGGTGTGCAGGGGGAGGAGAGGGAGAAAAGCTCAGCTGCTCTAGCAGGAATCCTTGCACTGGTTTCTGTTACTGCAACAAGTTGGGTGACTACAGCCCTCTGTGTTGTGTTTGATATTGTGGTATAAAATAAAATAATGGCCAGAAACTGCATGAATGGAATAGCATCTTTTTCCACAGGACGAAGTAAAAATACCATTCAGTTTATATAAGTTTTAAAAAAATAGAAATTATTTGCACACAGAGTGAAATTTACTTATCCTGAAAACTCAGTGAAAGAGTTTTAACTTTAAAATGCTGAATTACAGCTAGTTACTTCTTATTTTGATTCTTGTACAGTAACATAAGCACTGCAAGTCCTAGCAATATAATTTCCTATTTTATTTCTCAGAGTAGTGTGTATCAGGAAGAAAATATTGAAAGATGTGCTGTCACCTTTATTCATATGGATCTTACATGACTGATGTTCAGATTAATTATTTGCATTCAGGCAGAAGGGATCCATTTTAGATTTCATATCTTCCCTTTCTCCTTCTTAATCTTGAACCTCAATAAGTTTCCTGTCAGCATCTTTCTCCCTCACTTCTTTGTCATGCCTACTCAGACTGTAAACCTGTAGGCAAGGGCCCCCTTCATTTTGTGACTGTTCAGTTACCTAGTAAGTTATAGAAAGGGTGTCTGGTGGGGAGGGCAAGGGGGGCTTCTTGAATTTTAAATGTAATGGTGTGTGGAGGGGGTTGCCAATGATCTCTAGTAACAATTCATACACCTTGCACCCTCCCAAAAATATATATTTATGAGGACACTTTTGTATAGTAGGCAATTTACAGATAGTCAACTATGGTGATGCCATGTGATTAGCAAACACCATAATTTATGGCGAAAATTGCAACTTGATAGAACAATTGAGAGAAAACTGGTTAAGGAGAAATCCAATGCACCCAGTGCATACTTAATTGACATAATTAATTATCCCCAAATGTAGGCCTACTGTTACCACTTGGTGTTCTCAGCCAGCTGCTGAGGCCCCTGAATCCCCGCAGAATCAACTGCCAATGCCTGTTTTGTTTTCCACAGCTTGGTGGTCACCATTAACATTGTTCCAAATTGCCTCTGATATTCCCACTCTGGGGCACTGTGGGAAATTAAAATGAGAGCTGCTTGTTACTGATCAAAGAAGTGGTGCTGCTGACCAGTAAGCCCACTGGGGCCACTGGTGTAGGAGGGACCTCAATAGGTGGCAGTACTGTGGGGGACCCCTCAGTCCCAAAACCAGTCCTGACAATATGCAGTGATGGCCACTAATTCTTAGATTACTTTGCGAGGCAGACACAGGATGTGCCCCCCCTCATCCACCACGGGGAATAACAACATTCAACTACAATTTATGGGTTGAAACAACTTTAATGGATTACATCAAATAATCGGGGTTGGCACAGCAGTAGGGCAAGGATCTGCTTTCATTCTCATAGCCCTTGCTGTGGGAATGTTTGCCCCCCCCCAACTAGCCAGTTGGGGAGCTCCCTTGGGAATACCAACATCAGACCCCAGTGTAGCGCAGGCCAATGCCCCGGGATCCCACTAACCAGTGGGAGTGTGTGCATGCTGGATGAGACCCCGCCCCTCCTGAGCTAGGGGCATGACCCACACGTATCCCTATTAGACCCCTTATGGGGATTCCACCTTTGATGTTTGAACTTGCCCAATGCCATTTCTGCTTTAAGTTGTGACGGAAGCAATATATGCCTGAAGAAATAATCACTGAGGAATAGGTGAAAAACATACTCAACCAGGTGCCAATTTGATAGAGAGAAAAATTCCTATCTGGCCCTGTCAACCAGTGGCTCTTTCAAGAAAAGTTCAGTGACACACGCAGGGCCAGCACCAGTTCACCACAGGTCTTCGTGCACCAGCCCACTGCAGGGGGCCCCTGCCAGTATGTGCATGTGTGTGTGTACCTGAGCGTGCACACACACACTTAAATATGCCCTGGTTGTGCCACCTTGTGCATCAATGCACATGCCTGCCATCAGCAAGATGGCGGTGGGGGGTGCTGACACCCCCGCTACTTTAGGTGATGGCAGGCATGGGTGCTGACATGCTGACACAGGAGGTAAAGCGACCAGGCATACTTACGTGCCCACTGGCAGCACGTGCATACAGAGATGGTGCCAGCCAGGAGAGCAGAGCTCCTGCTCCACAATCTGCACCAACGTCCGGTTGACGCCCACGACCCAATGCTAGTGGGGATCGCAGAGCAAGAGTTCCACCCTCCCAGCCACAGACAAGACTGAGATGTAATACCAAGTTTTAGTGTGTTGGGAGATTAGCACTACACAAAATTAAATTCAGCGCATAAGGATTCACTTCTGAAAACATTTGTGAAGCTTTAAACAATTTTCAATTTTGTGAGCTAACATATTTCAAAATTATTTTTGTACATGGAGCTGATTTATAGAAAGGAAATTAATCAACTTTTCAGACTCCATTACTGACATTTTGGCTGTCAGCCTGTGACTGAACATTTGCATTTCTAGATTTCACTCAGCTTATCAAAGCAACATTTCTCTCTCTCTTTTTAAAGGTAATATGCTATGATAAGCATTAGTGGTTAAAAAGACAAAACTCAAGTTTAGTATTAAAATTTCAGGAATTTTTCCAAATATATTTTGGACATTACATCTGAAGATTCCTTTAAAATGGAATAATTCAAATTTTGACTGAGGGAAAACCAATCTATCTACAAAAGCAGGATGCTACATTGGCACATACTCTGTCTTTAGTGATGAACTGGATATTTAGATCTTCTATGTTATGGATACATTGTTAAAATAAAACGTCCCTGGTATCCTCATCTCAAGGCATTTTCTTATCCTACTGGAGGCTGAGCTGAAGGCCAGAATGATCTCTGTATCGCAGCAAATATTGTCTCTTTCAAGAATACACACTCACAAATGCCTGAGGTTATGTGTAAGTTGCTGCTGAGAACATGATAGCCAATGTACTTGTTTACTCAATTACTATGATGGGTCAGCGCTAAAGTAATTTCTTCTGTCAATTCAGAGAGTTTTTGGTGTGGGTTGAAATCCTGGATTCAATATTTATTGTATGCTGATGGTTCAGCATTCTTTCAAGTCCAGAAAGTGCATTCAAAATACATTCCAAGCTTTCTGGTTTCTCCTGGGGCTCCTATGTGCCCAGGAGTCCATGCCTGCGGTTCCATTAGTATGCTAATGGAAGAAGCCTTCCTTTTTGCTGCACAAGCTGCCCAAGGCTGTCCCACTGCTGGAAACAATTGGAGGCCTACAGGGCAATAAGGGACTTCTCTCCACTCAACCTTAACTTGTTCTCTGCTCCATTTATTCTAAGCAGCTATGTTAGTAGCTGGACACCAGTACCTCCTATTGGTTCTGGGGTTTCCTCCTATGAAATGCGGCAAAAATATTACCTACCCTGAGTTCACTGGACAGCTACAGGAGTAGAGGGATATCGTATCTCACCCTTAGTTTGTGTATAATGGCTAAACAGTACAACAAGCATTTAAATCAGAAATGGAGAACTTGCAGCCATCCATATGTTAATGGCCGCATGGCCATAATGGCTAATGGTTACAAATGATGGGAGTTGTAGTCTAGTAGCAACTTGAGGGCCACAGGTTTGCTATCCTTGATTAAATGCATGGCTATCTATGCACTTGACCAATTTGCTGAGGAGAAATGGAACTATATTGTAAGTTTTGCATGATGTACATGCAACAGGCAGCAATATAAAAATTGTGTATTCAATTTGGAATTCCTTTGGAAAAAATATTGAAGGGTTTGCTGTTGGATAGCTTTTAAAACCTCCAAAAGCATTCAAATCAGACAGATATTCTGGAGCAGGAACTCAGTCCCATGCCCCACCAGTATTTAACTGAAGAGATATTTAATCTTCACAGAGAACATTGCCTTAAAAAAAAGGGGTATGCCTCATAGCCTTCTGCACATTTTTCTCTTTTTCTCAATCATTTTCTCTTTATAGACATATCTTCAGCATGATAGGTTTTCTCTTCCTTTATTAGCACTATGGAGAGTCAACACCAAAACTGATGTGGAAGCTCATATATGTGCAAGCTTGTTTGGTTTAGTACACCATTGCACATGCTATGAGGTCCTGAAAGAACAGTACTAGAAAGTGCTCTATATTCTGCTATCTCTAGCTAAGACAAAATCAAGCTTCCAATTTAAAAAAAACCACAAGAAAAATAACCAGGAAGAATTATTGTACTGAAATCTTCCTCAAATAACTGCACAGAGCTTTGGTTTCACCAGGCACCTGTCTGAAATGACAGTGGTCAACCATCTCTGTTGCTACCATTTTCCAAGTCTGAAAGTTTCTGTGGATACACTTCTTTACTCTCTCTAAGTTCTGTCCTTACCTCAAGTAGTTAAAAAACCAATAACCAGATAATATTCCCAGTTTACCCCATGAGCCAATGTTTTGTGTGAGCTGATGATTTGCTGTCTTGATGGACTACAACAAAACAAATAAAAATTAATAAACAAACAAAAATGTTGTGCAAAGTTCACTCTTGGATTTAAATGCATATTGGATGGCTCCTGTTGAAAGACTGGGAAAGTGTCCTCTCTCTTGTAAGGCAACAGAAAGCAGGACAGCAGGACACACACTGCAAACTATGTGTAAGAACTGAAAGTGAAAACTTTAGTATGTCTGAAGAAATACTTATTGCTAATCCCAATGGAAATGAGACCAAGAAAACAAGGAGAGGCAATCCCGGTGTATGTTTGATTATTTAGAGCCAGTGACAAATGGTGAAAATGCTGGTCACGATCATCCACCAACTTGAGAGTTTGCAGGTGTTCTTAAGTCACTTCTAATCATACAGTGCTTTAGGAATATATGTTAATTAAGAAAAAATGGAGTAATTCTAATGGGCAGGGAGGAAATAATCTTAAAATAATGACTATGATATGCAAGGTCTTTGTACCAATGGTCGAATGAATAGGCAGTGATAGAAAAATGGTGACAAACTTTTCAATCCCACAGTGAAATCTTGTGCATGCTTTCTCAGAAGCAAGTCCTTTGCGTTCAGTGGGTCTTACTTCAGGTAAATGTGTGCATACTTATTTATTTCTACATGGACCATTAGTTCTAGACACAGTAATCTGAGATTAAGTCCCATTGAATTTAATGTGACTTTTAGGATTGTGCTGTAAATCAAGGACTGTCCAGGTAGACAGTGATGTTAAAAAATACTGATTTTTAAATCCGGTATGATACATAATGGGGGGACGGGACTTTGCACGCACCACATATAGCTATTTTTTATTTCTTCAGACTAGTGCACTAGATTGCCATTTACCCAGTGGATGGACTTAAGACAGCCATCTGGTATAAGGCTACAGGTATATTTAATTAGTTTTCAACTATTGTATCCTCAAAAACATGGCAGGTTGCAACCATTTGGAAATATAATCAGCAATGAGATATAATTAAAAATTCCACATACTTATTCCTATCCAAATTTTCTTAAATGAAAACTTTGGCAAACTTTCCAGGCTCAGAATTTGGCAGATATTGAGATATAAGAAATATGGTTAAATATGCTAGTTATTTAGCCACCACATCCCAAAAAGGCAAGACCAAAGTTTACCTTATATCCTGAAGATTTTATGTGCACACCTCGCTTGGTCAGGGTAGATTTCATCCGGATGAAAAAAGAACGCTCTAGATTGTTGTCCGTTGAAAGTAGGCTGGGGCTTGTGGATTCCACTAGAGTAGAAACAACAGTAAAATAAAATAATCCATGGATCATTTGATTTTCACGTCCCTTAGAATTATTTCATGTCAGATATCCCACAGTTTTAAAAAAAGTTTATAGCAGCTATGGAGCCCCCACCAGATCAGGACCACAACTACCAAGAGGGGTTAAATCTTTGTTCCCATGAAGTTTTCCCAATTAAAATTGCCCACCCCCCTGGAGCTGCTGTTTGTAACACCGGACAAAAAGACCTACTGGTGTCATTGGAAAAGATGGAAGAAAGGAAGTTGGATGTCTCACATGGATAATTACATGAGGCCATTCATTGCTTTCACTGCATCTGTTCTACAGCATAACTGATTGAGCGAAAATAGTATAATGCAAACCAGCAGAACATGATGCAGCCTCCTCCTGCATCAGGATTGACTCCATATGATGGATTACATGGAAGCTGCTGACAGCCTTACTGCTGAGATAATGCAGACCTACTGCTACTTTTAACTGTTATCCCTAGGATCAGTCTGAAAATTGTTATGGCGATAGTGGTAGAGGAAAGAAAAAGAGAATAACTTGGGTGATTGCTTAGGAATCCTTTTCTTTACTACTACTGTTAGGGAAAGACTGGGAGGCAGCAAGAAAAAATGAATGAGCAAAGAGAGAAGGTGGCCTCAAGCTGGTGGTAGGAAAAAGCAATTTATTATCTGAAGCCTGCCTAGCATGTTATACTGGTCCTTCATGGCCTTCTCCAGTGCTTTCCAGTAAGACTAATGGATGGAATGCCATGGACAATCTTCAAATAATAGATTGCAGCTCTTTAGCACCAATTTGAGGTCCGCCTTTCCCTTTGCACTTTCATTAGCTGGAAATGATTTGGAAGTTGGGGAGAGACAGTGACAGTACTCATTTGTCCACCTGAAAATGAGTACATAGCCTACATACTGGAATGCTTCATTTTAATATCAAATGCAAACATGCACTTTTGGGGTAAGCCTCCCAAAACCACCCATATTGGCAATAGAACAGATTTCTGTATAAAGAGTTTAAATTAACAAAAAATATTTCACAAGTGTATTTTAAAGCATATTACTAATTATCAAGCATGTTTTCCTGTTTTTTTTTTAAATGTCCTATTATAGTGATATTACCTTGCATATACCTTGTTCTGGTGTGATCACATTTACTTTGCATTTATGGCATTTTAGCTCTATTGTAATAAATACACTGACAAGAATGCCTTTCTTTAGTGTCTCTCTTAAGAGTGGGTTTTTTTTTCTTTTTAGAGAGCATGAATTCCATGTCATTTTAAATGTACAGCTCTTTATCACTCGAGGGAAAAGCAGAGCCATGTTATATTTAGTACTTTCATTTCTTCTGATTAAATATGAATTACTATGAAATTTTTCTCATCATCTAACACGCCATAATACGCCAACAGCTTTTTAATACACTATATAAGCACAAACTTCTGCTCTAAGAGTTTAATTTGCCCCTCTAATCCAATCACATCAACCTTATTTCTCTTATCAGAGATTCCCATTTTGAATTAAATGAGCTCATTAGTTTTAATCAAAAGCAGAGAGATCAAAACTTAAACGTAAATGCTTTAGATCAGAACTGTCAGTCAGCCGTGCAGTTCTATTTTACTAAAACACAAGATCAGAGACCCTTAGAACCAATTTTTTCTCGTAAGGGATGCCGAGAGCTCAAAGATGCTATATCCTTTTTTTCCCCTTTCCCAAGGACAGATTACACATTTAAGGTTAGACTTAATTTAGTGCATTTTTTCTCCATCCTGGTGGAAATGGAAAAGTATGCCAATCTGCTGTTTGTCTCTTTCACATTTATTGGTGTTAGTCCTTGGAGACCTGAACAAACGCGGAGCCATCAGAAACCATGCCACAAACCTGGCCTCAGCATTTCAGTTCCATTCAGCAATATCATGTTCGCAACATCTAAGAAATGAAACTTTCAAAGCAAGGAAATGTATGATCAGGATCAAGGTTACTGGAACCCTGAAACCACAAAAAGGGTCATGAGTAGTACTGGCAGTGAGAGGCTCACCTTTAATTATTACTGATATTATACAACACTCTATTATACAACACTCTACAGTACAGTGCTTAAAGTGTACATTAAGAAGCCACAGCATGTGGTTCTTCCTGCTGAGTGAATAAATGTTAGAATCAGCTTAACACATGCAGTTGCTATAGTCCAGTACATTATGGCCTAACATAGGCAGCAAGTAAAATATGCTGAAATGTGTTGTTCATGGTAATAATCTAAATACAGAGAAGTAGAGTTAATTAAGAAGATAAGAAGAGCTCTGCTGGATCAGTCCAAACGTCCAAGTATCCTGTTTTCAATGGTGGCCAAGCAGATACTTCCAGGAAACCCATGATCAGGGCATGAATGCAGCACTATTCCCCCATGTTTTCCTCCACCAACTGGTATTAAGAGATATAGTGCCTCTGCACATGGAGGGTCAATATTAGTATCAGGGCTAACAGCCATCAATAGACCTTTCCTCCATGAATTAAACACAGAAATACCTTTTGCAAAGTTTATTTAGAGCTGTGCTTTGACTATACCACATCCATGGTCTGCAGAAACACTCACCTTGAAGACCTTTTCAAAATTAGCTGTTCTGAAAAACTTTCCCTGACCCACATTACCTGGACATCCAGTGTACCTCAACAAAAGTTCTGCCCCAACAAAATAATGTTTATTGAATAACTATTATCTTTTTTAATGGTTTGATTTTTTGAAGATACTTAAAATAAATTTGCCCATTGCCAGCACTTCGCTGTAGCTTGGAAGCTTCAGTGGTGCACGCCATACCTTACCTCCTAAAGTGGCATGAAACTGTTCAGGGATTTTACTGGCTTTTTAATTCAGCATGTTGGTGTTTATCCCTAATTGGGCTGGACCTTGCAAATTGTCAGTCTCCATGTAATGTCATGACAATCAAACACCCCCTTCTCAACAAAACTATGTACCTCATGCAAAGAGACAACTGCACAATTAAGAAACAAGTTTCTGTAAAAAGTCTTCCTGAAGTCAAAACAATGCATTGGAAAAGCATATTTCTATCTCTGTCTTCAGCAGTTTCTGGAAAGAACAATTTGTACTTTGCAGAAGTACAGCACAAGACATTTTGTGTTTCAATAAGTTTTTCCAACTGGGTGAAAAGGTGTCTGCCTTAGGTGTTTATTTTGTATTGTTTTTAATCTGTCTTTAGTTGTCATTTTTGAACTATTTTAAAGCTATTTTTAATTATTTTATGCAAATCATTTTGATGAAAGTTGAAGGCAATTCATAAAGTAACAATAACAACAACAACAATACACAGTTTCTTATATTCCCAACTCCTCTCTATAAAGTTCAGGAGGTCTTGAACTGCAAACACTGGCAGTCAGTCTGGGCACTTGACTCCCCTGTGCCACTATTACTGCTTGCTTTATTATCTGCTATACTTGGATTCCAGCTGATGCAGCTGGTTGGAAGAAAATACTGAAACTTTTAACCTGACACACCCATGCTGACTCAGCTGTTTGTCATGTCACATAAAAGGCCAATGGATTTTCACCTTACCCTGTAAATCCTAGAAACGAGCCAAACTCCTTCGTCTGAGCAACTTGCATCTACAAAAAGGACTGAGCTGTTTGAGTAAACGTCCCACCTGTCTGCTTGTCCTGTATCTAGTATCTACTTTGCCCTTCCCTATGGATTACAACGGGGTACCCACCTTTCAGATTAAGTGTAGCCTGTGCTCTTAGCCTGTCAGATCTGATTCCTATACAACCCCTAATTCTCCCTTCTTCACGTACTTAAAATAAATCTGCATTCAGTATTGTACTGATCAAGGAGGACAGTAACATGCTGCAGAGAGATAAAAAGTGGAAAATAGAAAACCGCACTTCTTATAGAATGTATTCTAAGTGCTAATTTTATTCAAGTAATTTAATAATGACTCACCATTACTTAAAAGGTCTGATAAACTGAATGAAGTCAGGATGAAATATATGCTTCTGGAATTTTGTAGGATCCAGAATTTACCACCCATCACAGCAATAAATCATTTCACAGACTACTGCACACATGAGAAGCAGCACTGATTTCATAAATCAGACCATGGAAATCATACCTATCCCATAACAATAACCATGACAATAAATACAGACAAGGCTGAGAAGCACAACAGTCCTGAAATGATCCTAGTAGGCAGAAGAATAGCATAGAAACAGAATGGTACCACTGAAAACGTATTCAAGGTCTGGCCGGAGAAGGTAAATAAATGTCTCAGCTTCTGGCCCAAAGAGAAAAAGTTCTACATTATATTTTTATCTGCAAACAGACTTCCTCATAGCTTTTTAAAAAAAGATATTTTAAGCTTTTTTAAAAAATAGGTTTTTAAAGATGCTTTGCTTTAATATGTTTTAAGGATGTTTTGTTGTAATATATTTTAAGTCTGTTTTTATTATGTTTTAGAGTGTTTTTAAGAGCTTTTGTTTGCCACCCTGGGCTCCTCCTGGAAGGAAGGATGGGATATAAATCTAATAAATAAAATAAAATACAGTAGGGTCCCACTTTTCAGCAGCCTGCTTTTCAGCTTTCAATTAGAGTAAAGCCCCACTCATACAGTGCTTGTTCCGCTTTTACAGCATTTTTCGGGCGTTGGGCGCCATTTTATTGATGGAGTTCCGCTTTTAGGCAGGTTTCGCTTTTAGGTGGGGGTCTGGAACATAACCCGCCATATGAGTGGGGCCCTACCATAACAACAATCCTCCAAGGCAGGATATGCTGAGGGTTGATAGCTGGATTTGAAAGCTTTGTGGCTGTGCACAGATGTGCCCTCATCTCTCCCTGAACTAAGTCCAACACCGTCTAATCACTACAGCACATAGCCCTTTTAATATGGGGGAAAGTAATTCTGTTGCTTTAGTTTTAGAAGTTATTAACTACTCTGCACAGAAAAATAGCTTCACTAAGTCCTTGGCCCAGTCCACCTCATCCGCTGCCCCAAACTGCAAATAATGTTTTTCCACAAATTTTTATCTGGAGGCATCTTCTTCAAGACTAGTTGACCTAGTCTACCCAGGTTGGCAGAAAAGTATAACAACAACAACAACAACAACATTTATTAGTCACTTATTACCTGAAGGTCTCCAACTGACTTACAGCATTGTTAAAAACAAAAGTAAATATATCCTACCATAAAATAAAATAATAAAACCACCACCACCACCTCACAGCCACAGAAAGCTTTGGCAGCACATTAATATACACAAGGCCATCTAAGTTTATCAAATGGCTGGGAAAAAAGATGTCTTTACCTGCCGCCAATAAGATGTCAGTAAAGGGAACATATTCCACAAATGGAGAGCACAACTGAAAAGGTCCTCTCCCTTGTCCGAGCCTCCCTCAGACATGGAGAAAGACCTCAGAAGGCCTCTCTGCTCACTCTCACCATCTCCAGAGTAAATTAGAGGTAGGTAATTCTCCCAGTGCCTCTTGCCCTCAAAATTCACAGGACCACAGGAGGTTGTAGTTGGCTTAAGGGCTGCACCCACTAAAGGGGCCAGATCCCACCTTGTAAGGTGACCATGGGCAACCTTAGGGGCAAAGCCACTCAAGGAGTTTATACACTAATTTCTCCAGGTGCTGGGGGCTCCTCTTGCACAGGCATGGAAGGCTCCACCTTCTCCTCTTCCACCTTTTCTTTCACAGCCATTCCTAGGAACTGACAGGCCCTCTCGTACATGCACACATGCCCCCAACCTTTCCTCCCATACTTTTTCTTCTATAGCTAGTACACATGGAGCGAAGAAATCTATAAGCATCGTTGCCTCTCCAGCCTGTTGTTCACTCCTTCGAGGCACTTCCATTCTCCTCCTCTGGCCTGTCTCCTCCCAGTTCTCAGGGTCTCAAGTGTCTTCTCCACTGGCAGACTCCTGGACAGTCAAGGCCTCTTCTTCCTCCGCTACCGACTGCAACTCCTTACAGTCCAAGCCTTCAGCTGCCCATCCATTCTCTGATTCTCTTTAGCCACCCCAGTCTGGGTGCTCTTTACTGAGCTTCCAGGTTTATCTCAACCCTTATAGGTGCTGATCAGGTAGGGCTCTCACCTCCTCACATGGGGTCTCTTTTTTCTCTTCAAAGATGCTTTTAAGCTCCTCCATCCCTTAGTGACCTGCTGGTATGTCTGCTCTCTTTCCTGCCAGTCTTCCTGGTGCTCCTGTTGCTTTCATCGCTGGTTCTCCTGGTGGTCCTGTTCCCTTGGCCACTGGTAGTGCTCCTGGAATAGCAATATAATCTGTTCTAGGACTGTTGCTGTTTCTCTCTCTCCATTTTGACTCAGGCACACACTGTTCCCACTTCTTCCTCCAATTCAATGCCACTTCTAACACGAGTGTTGCGTACACTCCAATCTCAGAGCAGTGAGAAACTTCCAGAGGTTTCAGTGCTTACCCAGAATTTGGTTTCTTTGGAAAGGTCAGTGGAGACTGTGGTGTCTTTATGATACATTGCTTTATTTAAACATATATACAACCTGAGCATGAGATGGAAGGGATATTAACACTCCAACAAGGATCCTTGCAAGGATCCTCGCAAATCGCCTCCTACCTATCTCGGAAGACATCCTTCCTGAATCCCAAAATGGTTTCCGCCCTTCCAGGGGGACAGTGGACATGATCTTCACTGCACGACAGCTTCAAGAAAAATGCAGGGAGCAAAACTGACCTCTGTATATGGCATTTATTGATCTGACTAAGGCCTTTGATACGGTAAATCAAACTGCTCTCTGGACCATCCTTCTGAAAATTGGATGCCCTGATAAATTTGTGAATATTTTGCGTCTCCTCCATGACAACAACGATTTTGGATAACAATGGGTCTCAAAGTGATCCATTCAAAGTGGGATCAGGCGTCAAACAGGGATGCGTCTTTGCTCCGACCTTATTTGCTATTTTCATTGCCATGATTCTACACCTTGTTAAGGGGAAACTTCCCACTGGCGTGGAAATCACATATCGAACAGATGGAAAGCCTTTTCATCTCAGTAGGCTGAAAGCAAAAAGTAAGGTAATTACAACCTCTGTTGTAGAACTTCAATATGCCGATGATAATGTAGTCTCCGCACATTCAGAGAAAGATCTTCAAACTATCCTAAATGTCTCTGCAGAAGCATATGAAAATCTTGGCCTCTCGCTTAACATAAAAAAACCCAAAGTGCTTCATCAGCAGGTGCGAACTAATTCCTCTGTAGCACCATCAATCCAGCTTAATGGTGCGACGATGGAGAATGTCGATCACTTTTCTTATCTTGGCAGCCATCTCTCTGTAAAAGTTGATGTTGACGCTGAAATTCAGCATCGTCTGAGCTCTGCGAGTGCTGTATTCTCCTGAATGAAGTGTAGAGTGTTCAAGGATCGGGATATTCGCAGGGAGACCAAAATGCTTATTTACAAAGCCATTGTACTACTGACCTTACTGTATGCCTGTGAAACACGGACCATCTATAAATGACATTCCCAACTCCTTGAAAGATTCCACCAATGCTGCCTCCGGAAAATTCTGCAAATTACTTGGGAAGATAGGCAGATTAATGTTAGCGTATTGGAGGAAGCAAAGAGTACCTGTGTTGAATCAATGATCCTCCAACATCAACTTTGCTGGAATGGCCCTGTTGCTCGAATGCCTGACCACCGTCTTCCAAAGCAGCTACTTTACTCCCAACTTAAGGATGGAAAACTGAATATCAGTGGACAGCAGAAGAGGTTTAAAGATGTTCTTAAAGCGAATCTAAAAAAATGTAACATGAGCATCGAGAACTGGGAAGCTTTGGCCCATGAGCATCCCAATTGGAGGTCGGCCATTATCAAAGGTGCTATGGACTTTGAAGAAGCACGAGTACAGGGTGAAAGGGACAAACGTGATAAGCGGAAGGCATGTCAAGCAAATCCTCATCGTGACCCTCTTCCATCTGGCAACATATGTCCTCACTGTGGGGGGGTTTTTTGGATCCAGAATTGGCCTCCACAGTCACTTATGAACCCACTGTTAAAGACCTTGCCCTGGAAGACAATCTTACTTGGCCACGAGTGATCGCCAGTGAAATGAAATGAAATGAATGACAACCTGAGCATGAGATGGAAGGGACATTAACACTCCAACAGAACTTACTTCCCTATTAAGTGTCTAGGGAGACTCCTCAAAGCCATTAGTTGCTTTGGATTTAGCACAAACAGTCAAACTCTCTTTCCAGCTCCATGATCAGACTAACTAAAAAACAAGGAGCATCCCTGGCCATTTGTTTGTATGGCAACACATCTACTCTTGGACAAGTCTTTAGATATGTTAATGGAGGCACTTGACAGTCTTGCTAACAAAGATACTGGTTTGACTAGTTCAGCAGGTTCCTTCCAGATACAGAATTACAAGCTTGGAGGGTACCCACGGACACCATCCAAACCAACCCCCCAATCCTATAACAATATCCATTTAACATTTTTCACCAATATGTCTCAATTTGGGAGTAGTGGCCTCAAAACTATCATCCTGCCCTTCTTCTAAGGAGTTCAAGGCAATGTGCATGATTCTTTCTTTTCCTTTCTCATCACAACAACAACTCTGCAAGGAAGGTTAGTCAGAGATGGTGACTGTGGAAGCCATGCTTTCACTAACTGGATGCAGGCATCATACCTCTAAATATGTGCATGCTGGGCAGCGCAGAGTATTGGGTGCAGGGCTCCTGCTCTTCAGTGGAGCTGCCTGCAACTGAGGAGTGCAAAACTGCCTAGCCATTGGCCTCTACTGAGCTTCTCAAGTTGCTCCATTTTAGTGGTCCCCCCTTATCACATGTCACTGCATTGCCCCACCTTTATTTTATGTGCAGATTCTTCATTCTGCCACCCCCAGACTTCTTACTTTAGGATGAACAAAAGTTTAACCTTGTGATGCAGAGGTAAATTCTCAAGCACTGGAGGAGCTTTTTATGCCTCCTCCTATAGACACATTCACATCTCCCAAGCGAAGCCACACTCCACTAAGACACATACAACTAAATAACAACTATAAGGTACTGTAAACCGCCCAGAGAGCTTCGGCTATGGGGCGGTATAGAAATACAATAAATAAATAAATAAATATAATGTATAATGTAATATATAGGATTGGGCTATGTCTCACTCCAGATAACATTCAACATAATATCCAAGGCTGCAACTCTATGCACTTTCCTAATTCTGAGTAATGAACTTGCACAGGAGGATTACCCTGGAAAGGCAACTGAGATTGAGAAATTGGGATTAAAAGAGTTTTCCCACTCTTTCAGCCAGGTGATGGGACGAGGCAATTCCCAGCCTGGCTGACACCAAAGGGGATTGAGAAAAAACACAGGGGTTCTCCCCCCCCAGTAATGCAGCTGTTCTCACCTCCTCAATTACTTCTCTCTGCTGCGTGTTAGATGCTTCCCCTTTCCCCTCAATGGATTGCCACTGGACTGGTGGCATCTTTAAGAGTATGTCTGTAGCTGCAAAATGTTCAGCCTTTGGTGGCTCCAGAGTTGCAGCTGAACCGTAGAAGAGCTACAGAGATGATAATATATGCATATGTGAAAGTGCTTTTCCTTCAAGTAATGACAGGAGTCCAGCAATGGGGAGAGGGGAACAAGTGGGAGGCAAGCACCTTGTTTGGGGGAGCAAGCCCCCCTGGCACCACCCTTGCATTGCAGCCCTGAACAGGATCAAAGTCCAGTCTTTTCAGAAAACAAAAAAACAGTTTCAGGTGGCTTTTAGATAGGCAATATTATTTAGCTGTGGGGATATTTTATTGCTTTTTTTTAATGAACAATGTTTTACAGAAATTGTTTGAATTCTTTGGGATTCAATTCTTGACTCTTTGGGGGTTTCAGGGAAGCTGTTTTCTTTTGTTATAGTTGATGTACTCTTAATATGTAAGCTGCTTTGAAGGAATTTTTATTTGGAAAGATGGCATCTAAATGTTTTAAAATAAGTAAATACAGGCATACCCCGCTTTAACATACACGCAATGGGACCGGAGCGTGTATGTAAAGTGAAAATGTACTTAAAATGAAGCAATTATCCATGCATGTACTGCATTGCAATCACCACTAGATGGCAGCGGCATCATGCCATTAAGTGTCCGTTATTGCGAAGTGCGTATGTTAAAGTGGGGTATGGTGGAGTATGGAGCATGTACTTTATAGCGAGGCGACTTTAAGTGAAGCGACTTTAAGCGGGAGATGCCTGTAAAGAGTTACAGATGCACTGTAACATTTTGCTGCTGATCCATTTTGTAGAAAACAATAAGAAAAATAATGCACCTAAAAAGATTAAGCAACTATAACTTGAATACTATGTCAAGTTCTAGTAACCTTTCCAAAATGAGTTTAAAAAGGAAAGAACAGACAAATGTATGAAGAAGGCCAACAGAAGTTATCAAGGTTATGGGATACCATCTATGGGCACAGATGTGGCATAGAAAGGTGTGCCTAAAAGACAGATATTTAAAACATGAGTAGTTTTGAAATTTGAATAGATAAGGTTTGTGTATTATTTTGAATAACGGTAATACTAGAAAACACCCAGTGAAATTAACACCCCATGAACTTTAAATGAAAAATGGGAATATATAGATATAGATGAGATGATCAGAGTGCTAGTTTTGTAAAAGCCTTAAAATCTTATGTGGTTCAGGACCCCAGTACTTCAAGGACAACCTCTTTCTATGCCAACGTACACAGATGCTTCAATTGTTATCAGAAGCCATTCTCTATGTGCCCCATCTAAGGGATGTGTGGCGATGGCAATGCAAGAATGGTCTTTTTAAGCGGTTGTTCCGTTTATGGAATGCTCTCCCCAGAGAAACCTCATGGCATGTCTGTCAATATTTAGATGCCAAGCTAAGGCATTCCTCTTTATCCAGGCTTTCGGGTGTTAATTGGAATCATACTGTAGAATGATCTCCGGTCACTTTGGGGTGTTCACTTTTTAGTTGGGTGAAGTAGGATTCGGGTTTTTTTTATAATACCATTGGACAAACAGTTTTTAGATCAATTCTGTTTTTTCTTTGATGCATTTGTTTTTAAATATTTGTATGCTTGTGTTTTCTATGGATTTGGAAGTTGCTTTGAGACATTTTCTGTGTGTGGAAAGTGACAAATTAATAACAACAAGTAGCAGTAATAGTAGCAGTAGTGGTGGTGTTTGTGGCAAAAAAAAAAAACCAAATCAGTGCATTAGCAGCTGGTGGCTCTATGCCAGTGGGGCAGTGGAATCTGCTCCTGGTTTTAGTTCAATCTTTCATGGAGCTGTCCAAGGTGCTTCAGTGTGGAAATATTCTGCTAGTACTATGCTTCCTTTGCCACATCTTTCTGGTTGCTTTCAGTGACAAATCATTGGGTTAGAATAACATGTTTCTAATAAGGATCCTCTTTTATCCTTAGTGAGCTGGTTCGCATTTAACACTAAGCCAAACCATGGCTTAGTGTGAATATATGAGGGTTGCTGGAAAGGAAAGTAAGGATGCTGAGCACCTCTCCCTGCTGCACTGCTGTGAGCTAAATAATGGTTTGACTTTGTGTGTCTTCCAAATAAAGATTCATAGTTTGTCTCCTCCAGACAAACCATGAGATGTAAACTCAAGGACAAACCATTAATTAATTATTAAATTTATATCCCACACTTCCTCCCAGAAGAAGGACAAACCATGCAGCAGCTGCAATATCCTCTCTGGGAATCTTCATGCTTGCATGTTCATGCTAAGCCATGGTTTAGCTTAGTGTGATGAGCAGATCGGATATACGTCCGACATATATGACATAATATATTTCATGAGTTACATCACTGACCCTTTGTAGGTAGAGTTCTCACTGAACTCACTGTCAATTTTGTTCCTGCACAAGAGACTTCATATTTAGGAGCCAAATAAATGTTTGGAATAAGATGCAACTTGGTTTATTTTTTCTTGAATTTGCAGGTGCCTGAACACAGATATGGGATCCTACATTTTTTGGAACTATTATAAACTGTGACTGCTTTATGTTATATTGCAGACATGAGGTTACAAAATGGAAATGGACTGCCTTCAAGTCGATCCCGACTTATGGCGACCCTATGAGGAGGGTGTTCATGGTAAAAGGTATTCAGAGGGGGTTTACCATTGCCTTCCTCTTAGGCTAGTCCTCCCCAGCTGGCTAGGGCCTGCTCAGTTTGCCACAGTTGCACAAGCCAGCCCCTTCCTTGTCCGCAACAGCCAGCTGGGGGGCAACTGGGCTCCTTGGGACTATGCAGCTTGCCCACGGCTGCACAGGTGGCAGGGCACGTAAACCCTGAGCCACTCACTGTGGGGGTGATCTTTAGCTGGCCCTTGATACCCAGGAAAGAGAGTTCTAAAGATATACCCAGATGATAATATACTTTATCCTAACAGGATCAGGGTACCCTCATACTGTTTGGAAGTTTTGCATATTTTATTTAGTATGTGAATCATTAACTAGCACTCTAGACTAGAGCAGAGTTAGAAAACAGCTGTAATTTACTATTGTCACTACTGGTCCACTAAAAATGACATTAAAACACAATAAATAGGGGGAGGAGAGAACAACTTACAAACATAAGAACTCTTTTTTATTTTTAGCTCACAAAATCCAGGTGTTCTTGCCTACCATTGTCACTCTGCTCGTGATTTATCAGATGCACTAAAAGAGCTTCCATTCCAGAATTTCTTTTCCAAGCAGGAATTTGCTTCTTGGTGCTGTTCTTCCCTAAGGAAGTGAAGAGCATTTAAATTGCCTCATGCTGCTCACACAGCTAGTGTTTGGATGACACCACTCTGGGGAAAATATGCACAGTGACAAAGTCAAGCTGCTACCAGTGGGTGTTTCTGCACAGGACTCTGGAGCGATAGAGAGTTCAAGGGGTAAAAAATGGAACATCATAAAGTTAGCCTTTGAAAGTACATGGCATTCAACACAAGATATTATGAAGGAGATGTGGCACTACAAAGAACAAAACAGTATGAATGCTACCACTGCCAAAAAAAGTAAATGTTTTCTATCTTATTGCAAATGCAGCCACTTGTGGGATCTATTTCTTGAGAAAAATGCCCTTGCGCTCTTGGGATGCTCTCAGATTCAACTTCCTACACCTCCAAACAGGATCAAAGGTAGCAATGCTTTTATCACAACCATAAAATGGTTATGAGCCAGTTCCTCTTATAAAGCAGTCCATAAGAGTGAGGCCCTTTTTCCTCACTGTTTTTACAACATGATGTCAGACAAAGGGCACTAGGACTTTGTCTTTGTACTACAGTACAAAATAACAATACATAAACACCTTTGTGAAGGCAACTTGAAACCCCATGTTTTCTATTAAGAAGTCATGTTCAATCTTCACTGTTGATAGAACAGAATAGCTAACACAGAGAACATTGTATATCAGAAAGGTCAATAGTTATTATGAGCTACAAATATATTTTTTTCCATCCTTCAGGCTGTTTAGCGCATATCACAGCATGAGCAGCTGTCTTCTTTAATGCTTTTAAAATTAGAATCCCAAAGAGGAAGAAAAAAAATTACATTTGCAATGATTGCTCTTTGCTTTTGTAAGTTTACTTTAATACACTATTTTATATACATGAATTGTCTGTGTAGTCTAACCAAGGGCAGTAACTGGCTGTTAGCATCTAAGCTGGATTCCTCTATCTATGTCTGTTGTTAAAAAATACCTTATCAAAAATTGTGTTAACATAATGTATTATTTTGGAAAGAGTTCTATTACACATTATTTATGCTAGTAACTTGATAAATTTTATTTATTTATTTATTTAATTTAATTTATATACCGCCCTAAGCCCGAAGGCTCTCTGGGCGGTGTACAAAAAGATAAAAAACAAGCAATATATGAATACAATAAATACAATAAATCAAGAAAACAAAACAAACAAACAATAAAAGAACCAAACAACATCCAAAAATACAAATAATGATGAAAATACCATTAAAACACACATTAAAATGCCTGGGAGTATAAAAAGGTTTTCACCTGGCGCCGAAAAGACAGTAGCATCGGCGCCAGGCGCACCTCATTGGGAAGGCTGTTCCACAGTTCGGGGGCCACCACAGAAAAGGCCCTGGTTCTAGTCACCACCCTCCGAGCTTCTCGATGGGATGGCACTCGGAGGAGGGCCTTAGATGTTGAGCGCAGTGTCCGGGTAGGTTCATATTGGGAGAGGCGGTCCACCAGGTATTGTGGTCCCATGCCGTGTAGGGCTTTATAGGTCAAAACCAGCACTTTGAATCTAGCCTGGAAACAAACAGGAAGCCAGTGCAGACGGGCCAGAACAGGTGTTATATGAGCAGACCTTCTGGTCTGCGTCAGCAATCTGGCCGCTGCATTCTGGACTAGTTGTAGTTTCCGAACAGTCTTCAAGGGCAGCCCAACGTAGAGCGCATTGCATTAGTCCAGTCTAGAAGTTACCAGAGCATGAACAACTGAGGCGAGGTCGTCACTGTCCAGATAGGGACGTAGCTGGGCTACCAGGCGAAGATGGTAGAAAGCATTCCGTGCCACCGAGGCCACCTGGGCCTCAAGTGACAAGGAAGGATCAAAAAGAACCCCCAAGCTATGCACCTGTTCCTTCAAGGGGAGTGTAACCCCATCAAGAACAGGATGAACATCCTCCATCTGGGCAGAGAAGGCACTCACCAACAGTGTCTCGGTCTTGTCTGGACTGAGCTTCAGTCTGTTAGCTCCCATCCAGTCCATTATCGCGGCCAGGCAGCGGTTTAGCACATTAACAGACTCACCTGAAGAGGATGAAAAGGAGAAATAGAGCTGCGTGTCATCAGCGTACTGATGGCAACACACCCCAAAACTCCTGATGACCGCACCCAGCGGCTTCACGTAGATGTTGAAAAGCATGGGGGACAGTACTGATCCCTGCGGGACTCCACAATGGAGAGTCCAGGGCATCGAGCAATGTTCCCCAAGCACTACCTTCTGGTGGCGACCCACCAAGTAGGAGCGGAGCCACTGCCAAGCAGTATCCCCAACTCCCAACTCCGTGAGTCTTCCCAGAAGGATACCATGGTCGATGGTATCAAAAGCAGCTGAGAGATCAAGGAGAATCAACAGAGTCACACTCCCCCTGTCCCTCTCCCGACAAAGGTCATCATACAGGGCGACCAAGGCTGTTTCGGTGCCAAAACCGGGCCTGAAACCGGATTGAAATGGATCAAGAAAATCAGTGTCATCCAAGAGTCCCTGGAGCTGGCCGGCAACCACCCGTTCTAGCACCTTGCCCAGGAACGGAACATTCGCCACAGGTCTATAATTGTTCAGGTTATCTGGGTCCAAAGAGGGTTTCTTCAGGAGCGGTCTCACAACCGCCTCTTTTAGGCAGTCAGGGACCACTCCCTCTCTCAGAAAGGCGTTTATTATCTCCTTGGCCCAGCCAGCGGTTCCGGTCCTGCCAGCTTTCACCAGCCAAGAGGGGCAAGAGTCCAGCACAGATGTGGTCGCCCGCACCAGTCCAAGGATCTTGTCAACATCCTCAAGCTGTACAGACTGAAACTCATCCAATAAACAAGGACAAGACCGTGTTCTGGATGCTTCATTAGATCCCACTGCCATAATATTGGAGTCTAAGTCCCGGCAAATGCATGCAATCTTATCCTGGAATGTATGCATATCTTACCTAGAGGTCATGTTACGTGCATAGAGTGGTTGCCATTGAGGTATAAATATTTACCAAGAATTAATACACTGCGGTATTTGCATTATGAATTTCTACATATGTAAAACAACAACACGGTTGACTGTATAGAATTTGTGGAGCTTTTATAACAACCATCATGATAATGCAATCATAGCCACTACTACAATTAAAGATTTGAGCCTGAGTCCCCTCCCCATCTCCCATCTCTCAAGCATGAAAAATAGTTCAAACTATTACCACTCAGGCTTAAATTTCCAGTCTTGAAATTCCCATAGCAGCATTTTCAAAATGTCAATTGTGAACAAAACAGCTCAGCAATTTTGCAGTGTGATGGGAATGCAAAGGAAATAGTGGGAAATGGCTAGGAGTTTAAATCTATCACAGAAGAAATTCAGAAAGCGGCATGCTTTGGGTTTCACATTTCTCCCTAAGTACCATCAAGAAAAAGTCTTACAAGTGTCTCAAAACTCCCTGCAAACAGAGTGATCAGTTACGATGCTGGAACAAAAACAATAACCCCAGACTGTTTTCTGTATTAATTTTAATTCTTTATCAGTCCTCATGCTTTACTGATGGATATTGTTGTAATCTTCTTTGAAAGGCAGAAGTAGATACAAATATTTAAATATGAGCTAGATACATACTAACTTCATTACTTTGGCTACTGGACCTTCTGAGGAAGGACCACAGCTCAATGGTACACCATCTACTTTGCATGCAGAAGGTATCAGGCTGAACTGCAGTATCTTCAGGTAGGGCTGGCTATGCCCCCATATGAAACCCTAGAGAGCTGCTGCCAACCAGTGTAGACAATACTGACATAGGTCTGATCAATTGTCTGATTCAGCATAAGGCAACTTCCTATGTTTCCTCTCTCTCTTTAAGGGTTATTAAAAGTTTTCTAAGGAATCAAAGAAACCACACTCTGCCAGTGGGGCAGAGCCACAATACTTGTTTCCCAGCAGCAGCATCACTGCTGATTACCAGGAGGGAGGGAGAGAGGCAGTGGGGAGGTCAGGACTATGTGGGTACACCATTGGAGCCAATCTGGTGCTATCACTTGACTCCCAAACACACTGGCAGGAGCACTGGACTGGCTCCATTTGTGCATTTGCACCACACTGACCTCCCCATCACCTCCCCTTTCTCCCTCCCGGTAGGCAACAGTGACCTACCTGGCAGAAAGCTAGTATAGCAGCTGTGGTCCTCCCAGTGAGCCGCTTCTGCCGGTCCCTGAACAAGTACTTGGATGAGAGGTTGCAGAGTGGGAATTTGCAACATGGCACTGTTACTAATTTTTCAGATAGGGTTTTAATAAAAGAAATATTGAAGCAACATTCTGTCATCTGAAGAAGTTTTGAAGTAACAACAGGATAGTAATGACAGCTCCACTATGCACATAGGTACAGGCAGCTGTGAATGTGAATGGAACCCAGGCAGGAGTGCAAGGAGGGAAGTTGTAATAGTTTTCCTGGGCTGCCATCTTAGCAAGCCATAGCTTGGGCAATGTAGATGGACAGATCAATCTATTTCTGGTCCATGTGATAGTTTTGCATTCTGTTTTTCATGTTAATCTGGGACTGTTTAAAAACATATCCCCATCCATATTTAAATACATATATAAATACTATTGAAATAGGTACTGTATTTCAATATATACATTTCAAAACATATTTTATGATATAATATGCAATTTTAATTTGGGGGTGGGGTAAGCCAAAGATCTGTACTGCAAAATTCAGAGAAGTGAAACATCCAAATAATAATTATGTTCTGATCTTCACATTGGTCCTGGAAATGTAGTTTAAGTCAGTCAGTTTGCAAAGAAATTCACAGACATTGAATTCCTTAAGCATCCTATTGAGGGACAGGGAGGGAGCGAGTGCCATGCAATCTCTGCGGGCCAAGCTACATCTTTGCATCTAAGGGATAATGCTACACTATCCCCAGTGTCCCTTCTGTACTTCCTCTCAGCACTTCTTCTCTGGTGCTGCCACTCCTTACCACAGATATTCTGCATAGCTCACCATAGAACTCACTTTTGTCCATGGATGCAGAAAGGCCATGGAGATCCCACACAAGAGACAAGATAAGACCCTATCCCAATCCTGCCTCTGCTGGTAAAGGGCAAGCTATGAGGCACTGATTGATCAGGGAAAGAGAGCTGTGAAGAAGTGCTGTTCATGTTCTATTTAGGATCTGCTTCTCATGCTGGTCCAATGTCACAAGTTGTGGTGTTTCACTGATAAGAGAGGAGGAAATGCCTTGTTTCCCTGAGAACTGAGTATCAACAGGATTGTGCCCTAAAGCTTGTATCTTAGAATACATGTTGTTTATCCTTAGCTTTATTTGATTTTTACCATATATGACAATTCACAAAACATAAAACTTAATAAGACTTTCAAACAGCTGAAGGCCTCCATATTCCAGCAAGATTTTAGTTTTATTTTACCAATTTCCTGTGTTTCTTGATTTTTATTTATGCTTCCTGTTTGTGTTGGTTTTGCTATAATTCGTTAAATTGCTTTTTGCTTTTGATTGTCTTATTGTTTTATAAAACTCTTTAATGTTGGGCACCTTGAGTGTTTGTAATTGAAATTGAAAGGTGTGTGATTTGATTCATATTTAAATATTTAAATTTGAATATGAATTTTGGTGTGGAGTTTTTAAAAAACAAAAACAAATCACAGATGAATGTGTAAACAGACTGGAATGGATCTGTGGAAATATGCACAACAAACAAACATATTATCTCAGTGATCTTTACAGCAACCTTGTTGCCTTGTATTATTATATCCCAATGTCAGACAAAAGGCTTAGAGGCAATAGTTTAACAATGAGTTTATCATGGCTGAGGTAAGATTTGAACTGAAAACTTCTTGGCTCACAGTGCATGCTCTTAGCTATTATACTGTACCAGTTATGGATCCAGGTTGTGCTAATGCTTGGTGATTGTGAGACTACATACCTATTGTGGCAATCCTCTTACCTGAGAGTAAATCTCAGTGGACTTACTTCTGAGTAGACATGTATACAATTGCACTATAAGTTGATCAACTCCTTTATGATTATCTAGGAAGTAATATTTCTGCAAACACTGTAAGCGCTTCATCCATTTCTTGGAAAACACCTATTCATGTTTTTTAAACCACCTGTCAAACTGAACAGGATTGTTTTGTTACTGAGGATTTTCAGAAGACCTTTGACAAACCCAATCAGCAGCTGTCACATACCTCAAAGAAAGGCCTTTTAATATTAGCCTACCATGCAGGTATTTTGGCAGAATTTATTGCATGTCTTCAATTGCACATGCTTTAGTTTTTCTCGTTATGCACACAAATGGTTTTTGTGCAAGTTTAATACACTTTGGCAGTCCCTCTTTCAGGAAAGCACTGGTTTATAACACCCTTTGAGACAACACTAGGAAGGGAAAATGCCAAACAATCAATTACAATCTCTCTCTCTCTCTTTTACTAGTCAGACTTCCCAGCATCTATGCCTCCAAACGGACTAATTGAGAAGAAAACTATTTTGGCACACCACATTTTCTAAAACTCCTACATCACAATGTTCCTTTAATTTTTGCTCATATTTATCATTTCCCCGACATTGCATTTTCGCTACACAGGAGCTTGCACTGTTGATTTTCTCTCTCTCTCTTCCTCCAAGCCTGGAGATCACCCCATGGATTAACAAATGATTGAGGATTCTCTCTTAAAAGACTCTTTAAAAACCTGTCAGAATCAGCCTGAGACACAGATTTATTATGAACTATTTAAAGGGCTTAATATATGTATCCCCAAAGAGCCCTTGGAGCAAACTAAAAAGGAAGAGTGGAGTTCTCAAAGAATGGGAAAAATTCTCCAATGCCCCACTTTCTTCACACCACGATTACTGTTTACTCAAAGGATAAAATGCCTAACCTGTCACATGCAGCCTTCAGAAGCCATCTTGCTGGTGATGTACAGCAGAAAAAGAACCAAAACAATGAGACTCAACAGTAACACCCAGCAAAAGGCAGCTATAATTTACTGTCTAACCTATTCACTAACACACTAATGTGGATACATCTTGTAGAAAAAACTGATATTCTGCCCCACATAGTAATCAAACAACTGCCAGAGTGTTTACTATCATGCAAGCTGTGACCATTACCTTAATTATATGTTACTGTATAAAAACCTTCCCTAATGAGCAGATCTTCTCCCACATGTGTGCCAACTCACCCTTCTGTCCTTGAAAAGCAGCATTGCTTTTGATTTCAACTGGTGTTTTAAAGCATGTTAGAACTATTTCCTCTAATGGGTAATGCTGCCTTACCTACAACATTTATTTTATTAGGATGCTAAGATATAATTAACATCATCAGATCTGTACTAGAAAAAAACTAGGGAGAAAACAGCATTCTGCATATTTTATATGAACATACAGTTTCAAGCTTGGTCCAGTAAGTGGTGAGATTGAGATTCACGTTGAAACAACTTACTTCGTAGTCATCTCACTGAAGCTGACCAAATTTAAACCAATTACATTGGACTGACTCTAGTTAAATTTCCACTGACATCAATGGGATTTTAGTCATGACTAATTTCAACTAATTTAGTCTAGATCCTACTCATTGAACTGGGTCACATTATCAGATTAATAAGCATTAACACCATGCACCCGGTATGCAGCTTCTCCTCTCTTCCCTTCATGCAAGTAGGGAAACAAGCCAGGCAGCCATAGTTAACCATTGCTTTTTATTGCACATGAACAAGAAACTATGGTTAATGCCTTCCAAACAAGCCAGAATTTATAAACCAACTTTAAACCATGGCTTTGTCTCCTGTCTTGTTTGGAAGGCACAGTTTCTCAGTTTGCATGTAATGGGAACCTATGTTTGAGTGTGGTTTCCTGGCTTGCTTTCCCACTTGTGTGAAGCAGGAGCAAAGAGGCTATGGGCAGGTACATTCAACTTGTGCACACCCCGGCTTAACCCAGGATTTTATAATGTGAATGGAGACATTGGCACAGTTTGCAGGTAAGACTAAGTCAAATTATGGCTCAGTGTAAACATGCAGGCATGCAGACTCCCAGAGAGGAGAGGGCATAGTAAGGTACACTATAAAACTGATTTGAACTGGAGACCTAGTCTGACTTGCTTGATGGCCTGTTACGGCAGCTGTACCAATCCATCTAAACATTTCTTGGATTTGCTGATAAGTCTTCTTTAATGAGAAAGAGATAATGGGGAAGTGCAAGCACCTAAGGTACACGTTCACAGGCACTCCAAATCTCTTTTGAATGAACAGTTGTTATTGCCATGTATCTGGAAATCTGGGGAATCCTACATATTCCAAGAACTCTCCGCCCCTATTACTCTTGCAACTTTTGGACTGATTCTTAGCTCTCTTTCATTGAAGTTTCAAGTCTTCATTATTGTGACGATAGATGTGAAAGTCTGGACAAGATGTTTATTTACTGCACTCAGGTCTGGCTTGCAGGTTTCCCATGTGTAACTGGTTGGCCTGTGAGAACAGAATGCTGGACTAGATGGGCCATTAGCCTGATCCAGCGGGCTCTTCTTCTGTTCTTATGCACAGCCATCATTTTGACACAAATCATAGATTTAGGCAGGGATGAAAGCCACTGTTTTTTTTAGTATCTTATGTGAGTACTGGTGAGATACAGGGAGCATACTTAATATAATCAGGCATTTGCATAATTATGACTTCCTTATATTAGAATTTTTGCATTCTGTTAGCAAATTTGGCTTTTGCTAACATGATGCAAAAGTTGTTAATGAGTCTCATTGTATTAGCAACTTTCTATCACATTAGCAAAGATTAAATTTGCTAATGGAATATGACAGTCACTAACATAAGATTAGAGCAAAGAGAGACCAAAATCTCAGTAGGCCATCAAAAGGTAATGATCAACATGTAAACAATACCTTGCCTGATACTTTTTTTTGTTAACTATAATGTGAATGTGTGTGCAATATCACTCCCATTCACTTCTACAAAAAGCTCCCTAGGAGGATCTTGTTTTACACAACACTAATGCAACCACAACACAATTATTAATTTTTGATAGAAAATCATGAGCCATCAACTTCCCTCATTAGAAGTGAATCATGCAAACAGATGAGCTAATAGAAATATCACACAAAATAAATGCCCTTAAAGTCAGATGATTCTTATTGCGCAAGTGATTTAGATGGTGTTTCCGTGTTACAGTAAGGGGCTTTCCAAAGTTTAATCACAAAGACTCAGCAACTTCATAAGCGAGACAGCAAGACAATTAAGTGAATTTATAATTAGAAAAGGGAGGGGAAGCTCTCAGAAAACTAAATTATGTTCTTTATAGTTTTCCCAGGAGGAATAGCAGCATTGATTTATAAAATTCTCCTCAACTCTAATAAATGGAACCACGAAGAGAAAGAACACTCCAAAATAGAAGCTAAATCATTGATATTATGTTCAGAAATCTAGCAATCGTGATCATAAACATTAACTAGTATGCAGATTGCTAGACTTTGTATTAATTTGCTATCTAAATCACCAGACTACTGGTTATTTTTCTCAAGTTCACTTAATCTGCATTTACTCATATACTGCTTACTAACTAGAAAGAAGATCCATATACTTATTGTTGCGGTTGTTGAGAAGCCATAACTGAGCCACCAAACTCAAATACAGAAATCTTACACACACTTGTCCAGGCAACCCACCCGAGGATCAGCTGGTACTGATTCCTTGTATTTGTTCTCTGCATGGATATCTTGCCCCTTGATCACCTGCTGAGACCTGCTGTGTCCTATTCGTGCCCACTCCCCTAGAAACAATATTAACCTCACCATTCAACTCTACTTTTCATATATCTTATCATTTCTCCTTTCAGCCTGCTGCCAATGGAAAGCTCCTTCTTGCAAATCATCAGGTATATAGGAGGCATGTGTACAGAGGAAAAATGCTCCATTTGGAGAAAGCAGTTTCAATCCAATCAGCTGACTGACACTGGGAACATGACTTCAAAGGGGCTTGCTGATCAGCGGTTACAGGAAGCCCTGCTGAAGTCCATTTGGAGGAAACAATTTGGATTCAAACCACTTTCTCCAAATGGAACATTTTTCCTCTGCAGATGAATCCAAACAGCTTCCTCCAAACGGACTTCAAAGGGGCTTCCTATAATCACTGATTAGTGGTTACAGCAAGCCACTTTAAAGGCATGCTCCCAGTGCAAATCAGCTGATTGGTGCTAAAAGCACATCTTCGAAGGAGGTTGCAAGAACCACAGATTAATTATTGAACTTTGGTGCCTGCCACTCACTTGTCAAAGTTGGCATGTGGAGGGTGGGGGAATTAGGGATCTGGCCCATTAGCTGAATCCAGTTCCCCACCCCGACATAAGGTTTTGTCAACTAAAGTCCACTTCATCAAGTCACCAATTACTGCTCTTGTAGATGGTCAGTGCATTTATTTTGCACACATTTAAGCTTTAATTGAATTCTCACATGCTGTACTGTTTACATTTCATGACCATATGACCCCATTTGCAATGGATGAAGCAGACTCTGGTCCATGAAAGCTTATGCCATAATACATTTGTTAGTCTTTAAGGTGCCACAACATACGTTGTTGTTTTTGTTGCAACAGAATAACACGGCTACCCTTCTTTAAGCATGGAAGCTTCATCCAGTAATTAACTCAATAAACAATTTCATAAAGCAAAGCAGGATAAATGATTTTTTTTTGGCAATACAGCAATCTGAACACCTGTTACTTTAATACAAGTGGCCACTCTGTTCTTGACCTATTAAAACTTTGTTTGCTATTATACTAGCTGGCAAGCTAGTCATGCAGAAAGGTGTTGAGGAAATGAGCCAGTGTGTTCCCCTGGTGATATAAATGCTTTATCAAGCTGATCCCTGCCTTGTTATGTAAACTATACCAGGTATTGTTCATTTTAAACAGGAAGATAAACAGATCTAATATGCTTCAGGGCATCATGCTTTATGCATGAACTCCTTTTTATTTTTATATTAAAGATTTTCTTGACACAACCCCTTTGCAATGGAGTAAAGCAATAATATAATTTCTTAACTACAACCACTGCAGCACCTGCAAGTTCAAAGTAGTGCGAAAGATATTCCCAGTTCAATTAGACCAATGCAAACCTTTTAAATTAATTCTTAATAAACAATTAATTTTTTAGTGAACACTACTTGTAATAAGAATGTCTCTCTCAACAGATAAATGAAAAAAATCACCAGGGACAAATGTTTTATATATATATATATATATATAAAGAAACGCAGCTCTTTTTGTTTGTATGTATTTACAGTATTTAGCTACCTTCCATTTGCCCATCATTCACTTTTAACTTTTTCTGTACACTCATTGCTTGGATAGATACCAGATATAATATTTTTAATCATTCCATGTGTTGTTATCTGCAGTTTATTTTAATGATATAGAAATAAATATACTCAATTGCTGAAATGTCAAGCCCTAACGAGGAAAAATATTATCTGTGTCATTCAAACACTAGAATTTGGGGTAAATCAGTGTAACTCATTGGTAGCAGGTTCAAGACAATGAAAAGAAGCACTTCTTAAGATAGCATAGTGTTAAATAATGGAATTTATTGCCACAGGTTTTGATGGTCAATAGCCTAGATGGTTTATTGGCTTGCAAAATAGATTAGATGCTTCATGGAGGATAAGTCCATGAATGGGTATTATCCATGAGACCTGCAGGAAGAATGTCCATGTTCAGTGGCTGCACACCTCTAATTACTAGATGCTAGGAACAAACAACTGGGGTATTTGACTAGAAGCAAAGTTATGGATTAGACTGGGCTGATCCAGCAAGGCCTTTCTTATTTTCTCATGTTCTTAATCAGGTTTCTACATCTTTGCTTGCCACGCTTGCCATGATGCATGAACCACCATGGTTTGATGAATGTGATGAGTTGAGCCTTCTTTGCAGTCTTAGACCCACAAAGTTGGGCAGGAATTGTTCCAGCAGCTGCACAGGAATCTCCACCCTCTCATCAGTACTAAGATTTGTAGGAAGGTTATTGCCCCAGCATGCCTTCTGCCACCTCTCTCACAGCAGGAAGGAAAGATGGGATAGTTCCTTGATGACCACTCAGCTGAGTGGCATGCAAATGAGCAAGTCCCCCCCACAGCTCCCTTTTCTATAGGTAAGAGAAAGAGGGCTTCCTTGGCAGCAAAGGTTAAAGTAAGGGGAGGGGCAGGCAACCATAATTTTTGGCTTGGTGACCAATGCCAGCCAAGAACTGTAGACCCCTCTTCGTAAAAGTACTATACAGTAATCTACTTCAACTAATTTTAGTGCCTTTGTAGTATGTACTAAGAAACAAATATACCAAAGATAGACATGTTTCATCAGACTTCATGCCATGCCCAAACAGACTATAGTGAAATGTGATGATTCATAACTCTATGCAGTTGATAGACTGAATTATAACTTTTTAATTTAGTCAGGTAAAAAATTATTACAGTAGGACTCTAGGGCAGGAATGTGTTAATAAAATTGTACTTTCTCCCTTTTCATTTGAAATAATCCCCTTGAGCTGATTAAATGAAATATCACTTGTTTAATAACTGACTGAACATTATTTTTAAGCAGAAATGTTTTGCATATTTCCCTTTCCTAATTTTTAATTCCACTCACAGTGTGGGGAAGGCACTGACATCACACAAAGGGAGTAGAGTTTAGCACTTGAATATAGTTTGTCCTGTCAACGTGGTATCTATAATTTAGTGTGAAGCAGTGAGGTAGACACAGCATTATCATTAGAAATCATCCTGAACAGGGATATAAACCACACTTGCAATAACACTTGTCAGAAAGGTGACTGCAGTCAAAACTAATATCCAAGAGTTTCAAGATAAATGCTGACACTGCAGCCATCCTACAAGACTATTATTGCTTTTAAAAAAACACTGGAGAAAAAACCCAAACCAAAATATGAACCTTCCCTGGAGTGAACAAGTTAGAATAAAGTTTGTATCTGGTAGCATAAATTCTCTGTGAATTCATGTAGGTAAAGCCTTGCTTTACCTGAATATGGTTATTTTATGTGGCTATAGAGGATTAATCTTTTTCCCCCTGGCTTAATGCCTCTAAGTACCTCTGAATTCCTGCATCCCATCCTCCTTCTCCCATCCCTCTGGTATCCTGGAATATACGTGCTGAGCCCTTAAACCAGATCATTAGCAACATGTCTTATAGATTCAACCCTTTCTCTCAACCTATACTATTATTCCTCAGCCAACACTTGTCTCTTCCCAGTATCACACTGAGGTTTGTTTCCTTGCAATTTAATACCAATGTACAGTACTTCATGCCACATAAACTGTGAAGCCACAGGGGAAACAAAAATCTTGAATTATGGCAATGATGGTTTACTTGGGCATGAATATGGGATGTTGGGCACAGTTTGCTTATTTAATCCACGTGGTGAGCATTTCAGAATAAAAAAAGAAACAATGGAAAACTACTGAAAGGGAGCAAGACATCTGTCCTCTCACATTCCGCTTGTGGGAATAAATACAGTTCTATTTTTAATGCATGTTGAGCAAGAAATGGGGAAAGACTTTATGTTGTTTTTCATACAGTATCTCTTCTGATTAAGCGTCTCGTTCCAGAACAGGAATCTATGCATCAGAGTTAGGACATATTGCAAGTAAATAAAGGGATTTTTAGTAGCAGCAATAATGTTCACATATAAATACATTGTTGGCATCTTGCTCTCCCCATAAGAGAAAGCTCAGGAAATTTCTGTTTCTTTAAACTCTTAGGAATAAAATACATTTTGTTACAATATGGCATTAATGACTGCTTCACTAGTGTCATTGTGTTAGTACTGTATTACACAGGATAGGATACATTGCATCAAAACAGATCTACTGATGGAGTTCTACCTAATTTGGCTTCTACTGGCTTTTTCAAACCTAGCACATCACCTAAAATTAATATCCACTTTTTAAAAAATATAAAGACTGCCTGTTGTTGTTATGTGCCTTCAAGTGGATTACGACTTGTGACTAGCCTATGAATCAGTGACCTCCAAGAGCATCTGTCATGAACCACCCTGTTCAGATCTTGCAAGTTCAGGTCTGTGGCTTCCTTTATGGAATCAGTCCATCTCTTGTTTGGTCTTCTTCTTTTTCTACTCCCTTCTATTTTTCCCAGCATTATTGGCTTTTCTAATGAATCATGTCTTCTCATTATGTGTCCAAAGTATGATAACCTTAGTTTCATCATTTTAGCTTCTAATGATAGTTCTGGTTTCATTTGTTCTAACACCCAATTATTGTCTTTTTCACTGTCCATGGTATGCACAAAACTCTCCTCCAGCACCACATTTCAAATGAGTTGATTTTTCTCTTACCCGCTTTTTTCACTGTCCAACTTTCACATCCATACCTAGAGATCAGGAATACCATGGTCTGAATGATCCTGACTTTAGTGTTCAGTGATACATCTTTACATTTGAGGACCGTTTTCTCACAGCTGCCCTCCCCAGTCCTAGCCTTCTTCTGATTTCTTGACTATTGTCTCCATTTTGGTTAATGACTGTGCCAAGGTATTGATAATCCTTGACAAGTTCAATGTCCTCATTGTCAACTTTAAAGTTACATAAATCTTCTGTTGCATAACTTTAGACTTCTTGACATTCAGCTGTAGTCCTGCTTTTGTGCTTTCCTCTTTAACTTTCATCAGCATTCGTTTCGAATCATCACTGGTTTCTGCTAGTAGTATGGTATCGTCTGCATATCTTAAATTATTGATATTTCTCCCTCCAATTTTCACACCTCCTTCATCTTGGTCCAATCCTGCTTTCTGTATGATATGTTCTGCATATAGATTAAACAAACAGGTTGATAAAATACACCCCTGTCTCACACCCTTTCCGATGGGGAACCAATCGGTTTCTACATATTCTGTCCTTACAGTAGCCTCGTGTCCAGAGTATAGGTTGTACATCAGGCTATTCAGATGCTGTGGCACCCATATTTCTTTTAAAGCATTCCATAGTTTTTCATGATCTACACAATCAAAGGTTTTGCTGTAATCTATAAAGCACAGGGTGATTTCCTTCTGAAATTCCTTGGTCCGTTCCATTATCCCACATATGTTTGCAATATGATCTCTTGTACCTCTTCCCTTTCTATATCCAGCTTGGACATCTCACATTCCTTGCTCCATATATGGTAAGAGCCTTTGTTGAAGAATCTTGAGCATTACTTTACTTGCATGGGATATTAAGGCAATAGCTTGATAATTACTGCATTCCCTGGGATCCCCTTTCTTTGGAATTGGGATGTATATTGAACGCTTCCAGTCTGTGGGCCATTGTTTAGTTTTCCGTATTTCTTGAAAAATGTTTGTCAAAATTTGGACAGATTCAGTCTCAGTAACTTGTAGCAACTCTATTGGTATGCCATCTGGTGATTTGTTTCTTTCAAGTATTTTATGAACAGCTTTCACCTCACATTATAAAATTTCTGGTTCTTCATCATATGGTTCCTCCGTGAATGAATCTGTCATCCGGGCATCTCTTGTATATAATTCTTCAGTATATTGCTTCCATCTTCCTTTTATTTTATCTTGGTCAGTTAGTGTGTTCCCTGTTGATTATTCAACATCCCTACTCTTAGTTTAAACTTCCCTTTAATTTCTCTAATCTTTTGGAATAGGGGTTTTGTTCTACCCTTTTTGTTGTCCTCTTCTATTTCTATACAATAATTATTGTAATAGTTTTCTTTGTACTAGTTGCTACGTACTAGTTGCTGTATTGTTTAGGGTTCTGACCCTGTTTCTATCTCCTCTTGCTTTTGCTTTCTTTCTCTCTTTGACCATTTTAAGAGTTTCTTCAGTCATCCATTGAGGTCCTTCTCTCTTTTTAACTAGAGGTATTGTCTGTTTGCATTCTTCCCTGATAATGTCTCTGACTTCACTCCATAGTTCTTCTGGTTCTCTGTCAACTAAATGTAAAGCCTCAAATCTGTATGCTGATGACACCCAACTCTACTTCTCCTTTCTACCTAACTCCAAGGAAGCTGTCTTGGTTTTAAACCGGTGTCTGTCATCAGTGGTGGACTGGATGAGGGTGAACAAACTGAAGCTTAATCCAGAGGTGCTCCTGGTCAGTCGAAAGGCAAATCAGGGAACAGGGATTCAGCCTGTGCTGGATGGGGTTACACTCCCCCTGAAGATGCAGGTTCGCAGTTTGGGTGTGCTCCTGGACTCAGCTTTAAATTTGGAGGCCCTGGTTTCTGCGGTGGCCAGGAGTGCTTTTGCACAATTAAGATTAGTGCGCCAACTGCGCCCATTCCTTGACCCGTCTGATCTGGCCACGGTGACATATGCCTTAGTTACATCCCGTTTAGATTACTGTAATGCGCTCTACATGGGGCTGCCTCTGAAGGCTGTTCGGAAACTTCAGTTGGTGCAACGTGCTGCAGCCAGAATGTTAACTGGGGCTGGTTACAGGGACCTTACAACTCCCCTGTTACAAAAGCTCCACTGGTTGCCACTCTGTTTCCGGACACAATTCAAAGTGCTGGTGATGACCTATAAAGCCCTATATGGCTTAGGTCCAGGCTATCTGTCAGCCCGTATCTCTCTATATGAGCCTGCCTGGGCCTTGAGATCCTCAGGAGAGGCCCTTCTCTCAATACCTACGTCCTTACAAGCACGACTGTTGGGGATGCGAGACAGGGCCTTTTCGGTGGCTGCCCCGAGGCTTTGGAACTCCCTTCCTAGGGAAGCAAGAATGGCCCCCTCCTTGCAGTCCTTCTGTCAGCAAGCAAAGACTTTTTTATTTCAACAAGCCTTTGGGACTGAAAGCTGTTAAGGACAGGTCTTGAAGGGTGCTGCATAGCTGTTGCCTAACTGTATTATTTTAAACTGAGTTTGAGTTATTTTAACTGTATGTATGAATGGTTTTAACACTGTAAATTGTTTAATTTGATTTTAATCTAGACTTTTGTATGTTTTTAATTATATGTGTGCTTTTATCTGGAAGCCGCCGTGAGTTCCAGTTTTGGAAAAAGGGCAGGTAAAAATAATGATAATAAATAAATAAATAGATCTGTTCCTTATTTGATCTTTATATTCTCCTGGGATGTTATTTAAATTGTATTTTGGCATTATGATTGCTTTGTTCTTCTTCTTTAGCTTTACTCTGATTTTCGATATTACTAGTTCATGATCTGTACCGCAGTATGCTCCTGGTCTTGTTTTTGCAGAAAGTATGGAACTTCTCCATCTTCTGCTACCAATTATATAATCAATTTGATTCCTATATTGACCATCTGGTGATGTCCACGTGTACAGTCATCTTTTCGGTTGCTCAAAAAATGTGTTCACAAGAAACAATTTACTGGCTTCACAGAATTCAGTAAGTCTTTCTCCTGCTTCATTTCTGTCTCCTAAGCCCCATTTCCCCACAATTTCTACCTCTTCTCTGTTCCCTACTTTTGCATTCCAGTCCCCCAGCACATCTTGTTTTGGTATATGATCAATTTCTTTCTGTACTTCTGCATAAAATCTCTCCAATTCCTCTTCTTCTGTGTTTGTAGTTGGAGCATACAGGGCCAGTTCTAAAGGGCGCCCAGGTGGGGCCCTGGCTGAGGGCCCCTGGGGCTACAGGGGTCCTTAAGGGGCCCCTCCGCTCCCCTTCCGCAATCCGCAGCAGGATTGCTGCCATGGATCGCAGGGCAGGAGCTTCCGCCTGCCCGCCATTCCCTTGCCCCACCCACCTGTCTCCTGCCTTTTAGCATTGCCCTTAATGAATATGGCGGCCGAGGTTTTCCTAAGGTGCTGAAGCCCCTGCCGCCATCTTGGTTGATGGCAGAGATGCACGCGTGTAGCACACATGTAGGCTTCCTTTCGGCTTTGACCCAGTTGCATCATTAGTCATAGCGCTACTCATACTTGTCCTTTGTTCTTCCCCAGTAACTCAATGAGTGCCATGTGGCCTGGGAGGTCTCATCTTCCAGCACTATCTCATGTTGCATTTTGGATACAGTACTCTGTTCATAGGGTTTTCGTGGTAAAAGGTATTCAGAGGTAGTTTACCACTGCTTTTTTCTGAGTCTGGATGCATCTTAGTCTGGTGTCTCAGCTTTGACCATTCTGCCTTGGATGCCCCTGCTAGGAGTCTAGCTTCTTGGTCTAGACTCCTGACGGCATTGCTCTCAGCTTCTTCAACACTCTCAAACCTCCTCACCACATTAAGGTGTGCATCCTAGAGAAGGGTTTTGTTTTTATTTTATTTTAAATATGTTTTTAGTGTTTTTGTTTGCTGCTCTGTGCTCCTTCTGGGAGGAGGGTGGGATATAATTTTAAACAACAACAGGCATTCATTCCAACCTGTGACATTTTAGGAATAGTGGATGTTGCATTATAATAGGTCATGTTATATATCCATCTAGTCCAATAACGCCTACTCTGATTGGCAGCAATTATCCAGGGTCTGAGGCAAAGTCTTTCCCATCACCTGATACCCTCTTATCTGGCGAGTTCCTGGACTGAATCTAGAACCTTCTGCTTGTAAAGACTGTGCTCCATCACACTGTAGAGCTTCCCTCTCCAATGGTGCCGGCTTCTCTGATGCCCTTGCCCAATTGACATCAGAAGGGCCAAAAAGGGGTTATTTTGGGAGAGTGGAAGAATAGCCTCCTCCTTTCCTCCTAGATAAACTGGGCTCAAAGATCATTTGAAAAACATATGCATTATATATGAAACAGTCACTACAAAGAAAACAAGTTCTGGAATTCCTCACTAGGCAGTAAGCATGGTAATAGGTTGCAAATAACTTTTCCATTGCTCATCCCGAGAAACAAGTATTAAACAAAGCAATTATATTTGATGGAGAGTAGTGAATTTCATCAGTACTACCTTAAATGACCCAGATGTGCCTTGCTGTTGGTGCAGGATCACGCCTGAGAGAATCCCGTTCCGTGCCCGGTACTTCCGGGCAAAGGGGCGAGTTTGTGGCCACAGCCAAAGCTCAGGCCGCCATCGGGCGTGCACGCAGCGCGCCGGCACGCCATCGTGACACACAGGAAGGAGGCGGGGCGGCTGAAGGCCATTTAAGGCTGCTCTGCCAGCCTCCCGCCCTCCTTTGAATTTTGGCGGCCGAGGCTTTGTGGCGGCGGCTGCTGCACGGTGCGGGGGGCCTCCCGGCGTGGGCGAGGCCTTCCAGCCGCGGTGGGGCCTTTGGTGAGCCGGCCTTGCGGGGGCAGCGGCGGCGGGACGCGGGGGGCCTTCTGGCCACGATGGGCCGGCCTTGCGGCTGCGACGAAACACGTGATGACTTCCAGCGGCGGCGAGGCGCGGGAGGACTTTCAGCCGCGGCGAGGTGGTGTAAGGAAGATTTATGGTTGCATTCCTAAGCACACTTAGAGAATAAATAAGGCCCACTGAATACGGGGAGAATTACTTCTAAGTAGCATAGAAAGGATCAGCCTGCTTATGCTATTCTTCTCAGTTGCACTCGGTAGAATAAGATCTAAACTAGTGCTTTGTTGTTTGATTTTTAATCATGCAATGAGTGCCTGCCAGGGACCTTTACCAGCTTCTTTTTAATTACTTGGTTGGCTTCTTGGTTTATCTTCCCAGTTACCATCAAGAGGTCTTTTTCAGCCCTTGCACTCGGTAAAATAAGATCTAAACTAGTGCTTTGTTGTTTGATTGTTAATCAGGCAATGAGTGCCAGCCAGGGACATTTACCAGCTTCTTTTTAATTACTTGGTTGGCTTCTTGGTTTATCTTGAAAGCACCATCCTGTGCATCAGTGATATGTTAATATGCAGTGGAGATGGAAAATGCATCTGAAGTTTAAATGAGTCAGAACTGCAGATCCCTGGATAGTGGGAATTCAGGTGGTTGATTTTTGTTTGAACATCAAAACCATTCAGTACAATTTAGTTGAGTGTTTTTGTTTAAAAAACAGCTGCTTATTTTTGTTGTCAATCATTTAATTCCTATTTAATTCACTGCACAGAATGGTGAATCAATGTGATACAATGGGTGACAATACTGTTTAAAAAGGGATTCAGCTGAAGAACCAAACTGAGGTATCACAACAGTTTACGAAAATGAAAAGCTAGGTGATCTTATGATTATAAGTCAGCCTTCCCTAACCTGGTTTCCTCCAGAGCTTAGCAGCCATGGGTTAAGAACATAAGAAGAACCTGCTGGATCAGGCCAGTGGCCCATCTAGTCCAGCATCCTGTTCTCACAGTGGCCAACCAGGTGCCTGGGGGAAGCCCGCAAGCAGGACCCAAGTGCAGGAACACTCTCCTCTCCTGAGGCTTCCGGCAGCTGGTTTCAGAAGCATACTGCCTCTGACTAGGGTGGCAGAGCACAGACATCATGGCTAGTAGCCATTGATAGCCCTGTCCTCCATGAATTTGTCTAATCCTCTTTTAAATTTAATCCTCCTTTAAATTTCAGCCTCCTGCTGCCTGTGGCCGCCACTTCTTTTGCAGAATAACCTAGAAAGATGCTCTGTCTTAACGTAGCGGCCATTTGGATTGGAGCAATGCAATGTAATTACAAAGAGCAGGGGCTTTTTGAGGAGGGTGGGGGGCAGCTGGAGACAGAAGGGAGGCGGCAGGAGCCTGTAGAGACCCCAGTTAGTGCTGCAACCTCACCTCCAAAACTACCTCAACTCCAAAATGCAAAGGGAACTCATCCCCCCTTTTTTCACTGTTAAGCTTCTCCCCCCCCCAATACGTTCTTCAAACCCAGGTAAAAATATATGAACCTTTCCATCAGTTAAGTCCCATAAACCTCTGTCCTAAAACCCATTTAATCTGTGATATTCTGAGTAAACACACATAGGATTCTGCTGTATGTGTGCAATCACATGCACCCTTCCAGGGGAAGAAGTAACGAGACACTCGGGGATTTTCTCATAAGTAAGTATACATAGAATTGGTCCAATTCATATTTCTCTGAGTAAATTATTTAAACATAATGGAATTAATCATGTGCAGGCTGCACATTTGCTTGCATCTTCACTTTAGCTAGTTTACAAACTGGTCTGTAGATAAGGTGCCCACCTTTTTACAGGCCTCTAGTCCTGTGCCTTTACGGGTCATTTGATCTGCAGACATTAGAAGATGACATTGCTTAACTCCATGCCATCTAATAACTGCTGAATACGAACCTGCTATTAAAGGCACAACAACAAGCCAGAAGGATATGTGGGGCCAGGGCAGCCCCCAGCAGAGGCTGCTCGGAATAAGTGTCCCTTCCCAGCTACACTCGAGGGCTATGGACCTTGCTTGCAGACTGCCCAGTTACGGGGGGACTCATTTTATGATGTGGTTTTTCTTTATTATGCAGTTTTCCGGATCCTATGGACGCACTGGTCCAGGGGACAATTGATGAAGACATACAGCTGGGCAGGGTTATTGGCCCCTTCCCATCATCCCCTGCCTCTGCTCTCTCAGCGCCCCCCCCGTATAGTGCCCAAAGTGGCAGTGGGCAAAGTCTACCTGATTCACCATCCGTCATACAAGTGGGGTCACTCAGTGATGCCTTATGGGCAAGTGTGGCAGCTAATCTGCCTGCATTGCCGGCCGTTACACACGGTGGATTTTGAGCTGCTGAGTTTTGCCTGTTAAGTCAACTATGCAGCAGAGCATTACCTAGGGGCTGCTGTATTCTTGCATGGAGCACTTCAGCCCCTTCTTGGAGACGAGAGGGCTCAGAAGCAGTGGGGCACTACTTTCATGATTTACAGTTTACGGGTAGGGCAGACTTTGGGTGCATATTAGCACCTGATGGCACAGTTTATAGCGTAGCTATGAACTGGGGGGTTCCTTTGGCAGCTGGGGAAAGGGAAGATCCTGCCCCAGTGTTCACCTTCCAGGGTATGAAGACTGACTTTTGGACCCAGGGCTGCAGGCTGCCCTGGAAAAGCTTGAACTGTTGCAGATCAAGATCCTGCAGTTTTCAGGGGCTGGGGAAGGTGTTTGCTTCCTCCCCTTCAGGTGTTGGGGGCCTTCTACGGTGGGGGTGATGGTGCCATAACAGGGATTTCACAGCCTTACCACAAGTTCAAAGTTTTTGGCTGCCTTGTGCGCCAACCTGTGGTGGCCCCCTCCTTTCCGGCGGCGCGTCAATGGTGTTTCAGTTAGAGGAAGGACCGACTCAGCTAGTCCCATACCGCATACTGGGAGATGGGGGAAGGGAGTCAGAGATGGCCATATGCCTATCTGCTGCCCCAGCATGCTCACCAGCTATCAGAGGGCAGGAGGGGATTCCTGGGAGTTAGGGGCTGGCAGGGGCTATGCAAAGTGTGGCCTATTCCTATGAATCACGTGCTGGAATTCATCACATGGTAGGAGTGTAGCTTGTCTGTCAGTGTGTCACAAGGTAGGCTGGCAGGGGGCCTTTAGGACCATTCAGATGTCTTGGGATATGTCAGGTGCTGGCCAGCTGGCCCATGCACATCCCCATACCCCTTATCCTCATCCTCCATGTTCACCTGACCCGCCAGGGATGGTTGATCAGAGAGGTGCCCTGAGACCATCATGCTTCAAAGCTCAGCAGTTGCATGTAGCGGCCCTCACACTTAATTCGGAGCCTTCCGGATGGGGGGGGTGAGGGTGTTTGGGGGCCAGGTCAGACTTCCAGGCAGACCAGGGGTGCAAGAGTTAGTCCACATTATTTTACCCTCCCCCTGGACTGGACATTTCCCCATGACGGCGTCATAGTGTTTTTGGCCTGAAGCTACAGGCCTGGTTGCCTGATATTCAGGGGGAGGGATCTTCCCTTATAAAGTTTCAGTCTAGTGTCGCAGTGCCTGGGAGCAGACCCATGGGGGTTTGAGGGACATGCTCCTCTGGAATGGGGTTTGCCTACCCAGCAGTGGAATTGCCTACCTGGGACGGTCCATTTGGTTTTGGTATATGCAGGTGCACGCCATTAGGAGGTGGAAGTAGGGGGCGCATGGAATACATTCACCCTGGGGGTGAGTCTGAAGGTCCGCGACCCAACTGTTCACAATTGTTTCTGTTTTGGCAGGTTGCTGGATGGGGATGGAGCAGACGCGCAGCCTACTCTGCAGTCATGGCATGATCTCATAGGCTGGCCTTGGGGCCGCAAACGCACATTGGTTCACAGCTGGGCCTCGGATGGTGGGCCACAGTTTGGTGGCTGGGTCGACAGAGTATGCACTGGAATGGTCTCCTACCCATGTTGTTCCAGCAGGGTTCAGGGCGGAAGGTTCTGCAGGTGGTGGTCATTCCCCTGGGTGGGAATTACCTTGGTTACTGAAGGGCAAGACATGTGAGGACATGCAGTTGAGGCCACAATAGCATCTGTTCGTCTGCTGTGGTCAGAAATGGAGGGCAAGGCCCTCAGTGGCAGGCATGTGAGGACATGCAGTTGAAGCCTCGGTAGCCTCGGGTCGTCTGCTGTGGTCAGACATGGAGGGCAAGGCCCTCAGTGGCAGGCATGTGAGGACATGCAGTTGAGGCCTCGGTAGCCTTGGGTCGTCTGCTGTGGTCAGACATGGAGGGCAAGGCCCTCAGTGGCAGGCATGTGAGGACATGCAGTTGAGGCCTCGGTAGCCTCGGGTCGTCTGCTGTGGTCAGACATGGAGGGCAAGGCCCTCAGTGGCAGGCATGTGAGGACATGCAGTTGAGGCCTCGGTAGCCTTGGGTCGTCTGCTGTGGTCAGACATGGAGGGCAAGGCCCTCAGTTGTAGGCATGCGTGGACATGCAGTTCGTGGGGCAACGATGGCATCTTCCAGATGGACCTGCAGAGGGGTCTGCACGAGATTCTTATCGGGTGTGGGGTAAAGGGAGACTAAGCAGAGGCTTGTCCCCCTTTTGTGGCAAAGAAGTGCGGGAAAAGGTTTAAAGGGAAAGGGCAGCTAGGTGACACCTTTAGGCACCTTTGGGGGCGATTGGCGGTCCGGAGGCCTGCAGCTCAGGGCTATACGGCCCAGGGGGCAGAACACGGGCCGCCTTTGGGGCCAACGTGCCACATCCGCTCGGAGTTTCACGGCTCCGGGGGGCAGTGATGCGGGTTGGACCCCCTACACATCTTCAGGGTGTGGCTTGAGCTGGGGTCTGGCACAGGGCAGCCCCGGGCTCAGGCAAGGTTTAGTCGCCCTATGGCTGCAAGCAGGCTTTGCCTGGATCATCAGAATGCTCCTGCACTTGATTTCCCCTCTGCAGGTTCATTATTCTAATTGATTCCGTTTAATAAAGTGGCCCATGATTTCACCCAATGAATGGTGTTTGTGTTTTATTTCGGCAATAGGCCACAATCCCGTTCCGTGCCCGGTACTTCCGGGCAAAGGGGCGAGTTTGTGGCCACAGCCGAAGCTCAGGCCGCCATCGGGCGTGCACGCGGCACGCCGGCGCGCCATCGTGACACACAGGAAGGAGGCGGGGCAGCTGAAGGCCATTTAAGGCCGCTCTGCCAGCCTCCCGCCCTCCTTTGAATTTTGGCGGCGCCCGCCCGACCCTCCCTCTGCTGCAGTGTGATTCATTTGGTCGCTACGGGGCCGACTAGGAATTTTTGGCCTGCCTGCCTCACTTTGCTGGCAGGTTTCTTTTGCCTACTCCACACTGTGGTTGGGGGGACGGGTCAAGGGTTAGCACGGGTGCCTTTGGGGTTAATAGGCTGATTGGTCTGTTTCTAGCTTTAATATGTCAATGGTCACTTGTGGCAAAGAAGTGCGGGAAAAGGTTTAAAGGAAAAGGGCAGCTAGGTGACACCTTTAGGCACCTTTGGGGGCGATTGGCGGTCCGGGGGCCTGCAGCTCAGGGCTATACGGCCCAGGGGGCAGAACATGGGCCGCCTTTGGGGCCAACGTGCCACATCCGCTCGGAGTTTCACGGCTCCGGGGGGCGGTGATGCGGGTTGGACCCCCTACACATCTTCAGGGTGTGGCTTGAGCTGGGGTCTGGCACAGGGCAGCCCCGGGCTCAGGCAAGGTTTAGTCGCCCTATGGCTGCAAGCAGGCTTTGCCTGGATCATCAGAATGCTCCCGCACTTGATTTCCCCTCTGCAGGTTCATTATTCTAATTGATTCCGTTTAATAAAGTGGCCCATGATTTAACCCAATGAATGGTGTTTGTGTTTTATTTCGGCAATAGGCCACAAACAGCTATTCACCACAAACAAAAGCACTTAAAATCTGGAGCATTTTGCCCCTGATACATATCACAAATTCAAATCTTGATTTTCCTCAGTGCTCACAGTATTTGTCATGAGAAACAGTGGAAACGACACTGGAGATCTTTCTAAGGAATCGGAAGCATTAAAACAGAGAATGCTTTCTGAATGTTATTAAGTGTGGCTGACTGTGCAAAAGCACCAACAGCTGCACTTGCCTAATAGAATGTTGTGAAGCTGTGGAAAGTATTGCAGTATATTTGAATGTCATTCCTATAACAGGGGACCTATATTTTAGAGTAGGTTAATTCCAACACAATTCAGATGAAACATTTAGAATGGGATAAGAAGAACTCACCCACAATGACACACATTTTAATATAGGTTTATATCCAAATCTAAAACACTATGTGAAAATAAGCTGCATGAGGCTAGGTTGTTAGCACCCTATGCACAAACAAATGATAACAGGACTTTATGGTTAGACTCTTAACAAGCTCCGATAAGAAAGATACCCTAAATCAGGGATGGGGAACCTATAGCCCTTAAAGTGTTGCTGGTCTACATTACTCATAATCTCCTGAACACTGACCGTGCTGGTTAGAGCTGGAGTCAAACAACATCTGATTCCCCATCCCTGTCCTAAATAATACCTGTGGAAACCAAGTCCATATTTAGCCACACAAATATTTCTGACAACTGCAGTGCACTAGTGGACACGACTTCCACACATGCACAAGAGGAAGATGTTGTCTTCAAGTGCCGTCCTGGGCTCCTACTGGGAGAAAGGGTGGGATATAAATCTAATAAATATATAAATAAGTGGCAGTTCCTTACATCTCAGGGTGTGGCATTCAAAGGCCCCTTTGGAAGGGGGGCTTAGGGGCATGGAGGGCTACCTATGGAAGGGGGAATTAAAGGTATTCCTGTGCATAAGCAGAACATAGCCTACAAAGCTTTGGATCCTACACAAAGCCACCTCCCTACTTTGTAGTAATGAAGCAGCTTGGCCATGGACTAATATAATGTACCAAAATTTCTGAATTCCCAATGCTGCACCTTTTTGCAGTCTACTTTTTTGGTCTTTTATTTCTAGACTTTTCCTTCCAGAAAGTAGCAGGATTCTGCCTGTAGAATGAATAATTCTGAGTACAGCAGTGGATATCCAGACAATCGTAGATAGCTACTTGATAGCAGTTGAACGTTACAAACAAACAAACAAACAAACAAACAAACAAACAAACAAACAAACAAACAAACAAACAAACAAACAAACAAACAAACAAACAAACAAACAAACAAACAAAGATTTACAAAGGGAACAACATCAAATACAAAGGTGAACTGAAATGAAGGTGCCATCACCGCAAAGACCTTAATTGATTTATTTGTTTTAGTTATTTCTTACATTTATACCCCACCTTTCTCTCATAATAGAAAGGGAACATACATGTGGTTCCAAGACAGTCTCCCATCCAGGCGCTGACCAGACCGAGAACTGCTTAACTCCAGAAAGGTGGTGGCCTCACGTGGCTTCAGACCACAGCCTGGGACCGTAGGTGCATATATGATGCATCAGAAAGGAGGAATAACCAGCTTATTAGGGTGCTAACCTGGGATTTAGGAAATCCACAAGGCACCTATGTACATGAATGGAGTAAGTGAAGGCGATTTGAATGCAAGGCAGAAATATGCACAAATTCTTGTGCAGCAGTATGGTAGCAGCTGCATATGGTCGGAGCTATTCACCTTATAACGTACCCCTTATTTCAAATGTTTCCAGTGCAATTCATCCAAATGCTGGAAGGGGAAACTCCACACATTTTTTAAAAAAATGTCTTTATTGATTTGGCATTAATCATTTTTGGCCCTATCTGTGCAATACATGTAAAGCAGTATTATACAGTACTACTTTGAACAATATGGGATAAAATAAATCAGTGTTTTTGAGCTTTTTTATATATGTGGTGAATACCTGTTAATATCGTTTTGTTATATATTTGGTTTGTGTGGTTGAATTGTCAACATGTATTCAGCATGTTGCCAACATAATGTTTTTCAGCAGAGCCAGTTCGCGCATTCAGTCATAAAAGACTGAGCAATTAGAAACAGAGTAATGTATGTGTGAAGAATTGTACCAAAACTGTAATCAGATGAAATGTGCTTCTGAAAATCACTTTATTATCACTTTGCCAAACTGGTGCCTCCAGATATTTTGGACTACATCTCCCATAAGTCCATCTATGCAGGTTGGAGCTGATGACAGCTGTAGTCCAAAACAGCTGGAGAGCACCAGCTTGGCAAAGGCTACTTTATTACATATTCACCCCACTTCTTCAACTTTTCATTGCAGAAAAACACTCCCCCCCCCACTGTGGACATAAGACAACATGTGATATGAGCATTGTACACATAAGGTCACATGTATGTAAGCCTAGGCTGGAGGAGATAATGGGAATCAAGACTATGTGCCTATTATCTATGTGTGTTGCGCATTTCCTTATATAAAGAGTGGATGGAGGGCAAACTTGAAATAGGTTCCTTGACTGGAGGAGTGTGCAAACTAGTATTAGGATTGAAAGTGCTAGGATAATGATGGAAGACAGATAGAGTATACCGTAGGTACAACGTAGGAACATAGGAAGCTGCCTTATACTGAGTCAGACTATTGGTCCATCTAGTTCAGTATTGTCTACACTGACTGGCAGTGGCTCTCCAGGGATTCAGACTGGGGTCTCTCCCACACCTACCTTGAGATACTGGCAAATTGAACGTGGGACCTTCTGCATGCAAAGCAGATGCTCTACCACTGAGCTACAGCCCAAGACACACATAAATTTTCCTCTGTGTTGATTACAAATTTAGCCTGTAGCCCTGTAGCCACTTCCTTGAAATAAGTTCCATTGAATTCAGTTGGACTTACTTCTGAGTAGACATGCATAGAGTTGCACTATTAGAGATACCAATTATATTTTTTTAACTTTTCATAAATAAAAAACTTGAACTACCTTTGTAGTGCTTGGGAAAGCATATAGCAATATATTTGGGGTGATTTATGGAAACAGATAGTTGTGAAATCAATGTATTTTAATTGATCTTTGGGTTAATTTTTTTTTAGAATGCAGAAATAGATAACAAATTATAGTAGGCCTGTAATTCTAAAAAGTCACTACAATTTAGTTTTAATAGATTCAGTAACACTGTTTAAACCTTGAAAGTTAATAAACATAGATTTGTAGAATTAAAAATATTGAACAATTGGAGAGCAAGCAACTCACAAAATTAAAGTTTTATAACCCAAAGTCGAAGACTGTGTTGCACAGTTTCAATATTTCATAACTGACATTTTCAGTCTACAATGTGAAGCTGGATTTTGATTTTCCACTACAGTATTCCTTTGGAGAGGGGAGGGTTAGATTTTTTTTAAAAAAATATTCAACCAGTGCTTTTTAAATTTTAAAATAAAAATATTCAAATATTTAACAACACTTTTTACTGCCTAGAACAAGCAACATGCCTTTTGAAAAAACTCTATATATGCAACTAGACCAGAAAATTGGTCACACTAATCAGTGACACAGCTGCATTGTTATGAGAGCAGAAACATTAAAATAATTGTCTCTTTGGAACTATCATGACATGAGCTACTTAAGCATGAACCTCTATAGTGTTCAGTGTGGAAGTGACCATAATGGACAAAGAACACTGAAAGTTAGATAGCTGTGGAATCTAGGAACACCTACACTTTTTGATCCATTTATTCACATAATTTATTCACATTATTCACATAATTTTTAGAAATAATCCATTAAAATCATTAAAAATGATACATGTAGCACATATATATGTATCATTTGTTTTAACATGAGCATTCTTGCTGAGCAATTTATGAGCAGTCTTCTTTCTTGATGCTATTTCCATATGACCAGTCCCATAGTTAATAGGGATGTTAACTGAGTTATCATATGAGTTTTACTTGATTAATTAACCAATCGATTAAATTTGCATATGAATATATGAATAAAAAATGATTCTTCCTCTGTGTTTACAGAATGCACACATTTGTTGTACTAGGCATCAGTTTAGAAGAGGTATTCCCTCCTACCCTAGGATGGCTATGGGTCCTACTTTACCGAGGGCAATGCCTTATTTGAAGGGCTCTAGGAGAACAGTCCTTTTTAAGAAGCTACCCTATGCATAGGGATTTCATGGTAAGCAGTATTCAGAGGGGGTTTACCATTGCCTCCGTCTGAGGCTAGTCCTCCCCAGCTGGCTAGGGCCTGCTCAGCTTGCCACAGTTGCACAAGCCAGCCCCTTCCTTGTCCACAACTGCCAGCTTGGGGGCAACTGGGCTCCTTAGGACTATGCAGCTTGTTCAAGGCTGCACAGTGGCAGGGCACGTAACCCCTGAGTCACTGTGGGGGTGATCTTTAGCTGGCCCTTTATACCCAGGAGACATGAGTGGGGATTTGAACTCACAGACTCTGGACTCCCAGCCAGGTTCTCCTCCCCACTGTGCTATACCAGCTGTATTCAACTGTGGTAAAAAAGAATTGTAAGAAGTGAGAGCAGAGACTTGAAGATGCCCATCAACAGTTAGCACTTGGAGAGGAGATTGAGCAGGCATGCAGGTCAGAGATGTGAGAGACGTATTGTATTTCTATTTAAATAGTTATTTCCAGTTGTGCATCCATACACAGAATATGCAGATCTGCATCCTGTTTTGTCTTTTTGGGGTGTGTGTGATGCATTTCCTTTTTTCTTTTTTTTGGCAATACGTGAATGTCCAACAAAAGTCACAGATAATAATAGAGATAGAGATATGACTAGCACTGCCTCTGCTAGTACTGAAAATAATTATCAAGACCTTCAAAATCAGTCATTCAGAATATGTGATTATTTACAATAATGCAATAGCATTGCAACCAACATAACTGGTACTAGCAGAGGGATAACACAGTTGACATTAGTAGGTCTTTTCCATTTCAAATTTCTATTTTTTTATTAAGTATTCAGTAGGATTTTACTGCTTCCAAGGACCCCTGAGAATTAAGAATTGAGATTGTTCTGTGCTTGTAAATAACAGTGCTTTTCAAGCAGTAGAAGCCTAGGAGGAGTTATTAAGCTCAGTTTAATGGCATCTGAGTCCTGGTATAGAAAGTTTTTCCCACTCTTCTTTTCTTTTATATGTGTATCTGGGTGCGCATGCGCGCATATAACTTTCCCTATCAGAGTTTAATTATGACTGACAATGCACTAACTTCAAGTCAGCAAGGAGATCCTTAGATCCATTTTGTTGTCAAATATACTTTTCCTGCAAATGGCAAGAGTAACACTTATCATTTCACAGATAATGTTTTAATATCCTGCATTGAATAAAAGTTTTTTTTTAATCAAGTTGCATTGGTAGTACTAAACTACACAAGGGGCTTGGGGGTTGCAGATGGTTGCATTACTCTAAATGTTCAAGCTTGACTGACCCATTTCATCAGCACTGTCAGAGCCTTGCACTGATACATGTTGACAACATTTAATCTTAAAAAATTGAAAGAAATGAATTAATATGCAAATTTCATCAGCTTTGTAATAAAAATGTCCTTGAAAAAAAACAGAGAACATGTCCCCCAAGGAATAGTGTGAATTATCCCAGCTCAATTCTTTAAGTTAGTCAGAGGTATGCGGGTCCACAAGGAAATCAGCACAGATTTGACTTGGAAATAATTATGATGAAGAACAAAACACAAGCAGGTTGAATAAATGTAACAACTTGGGAAAAGTCTTAGTCCTGTTTGTTATTCACTTTGAATTAACAGGATTAGGTTTGGTTTTTGAAAATAAAGGAACATTGCCATGTAATTCTAATACCTAAGTAATGTGAAAACAATATTTTGGGGGTATCAGTTTTAGTGGACAATATAAACTGTTTATTGGGGGGAAACCCATCTTTTAAAATACATTATAACTTTTTGGTTCAAAAGCAAATTTTTCAGTTGTGCTTTCTGGATAAAGACCTCATTGGTACCATCTTCCTTTGGAAAAGAGTATGTAAGAAGCCAAACATCAGGACTGCACAGAAATAGTCTTTACAAGAAAACATTATGGTACTACAACAGATGTAAAATGTTTTATATTTGCCAAGCTTACCTGCATTCATACTGGGAAGCCATCTCCAATTCATTCACATGGGATGTGTCCAAAGCTCAGTGGTAGAGGATAAGCTAGGCCCTTGGTCTAACCCCTGGCATCTCTAGATAGAGCCAGGAAACACTCCTGTTTGAAATTATGAAGATCTGCTGCCAGTCAATGTAGACCATATTGAGTTAGATGGACCCTACCACTGTGTACTTGGCAATAAAGAGGCATCACTTCCCAGCACCCTAAACTATGAAAACTGGGAGCATTGTACAGTTCAGCTCAGACCTTTTACTGAGCATATATATTAACACTTTTTGCATTCATTTTTACTATGCATTCTTCATGGCTTAAAGTATAAGATATTGCCTCAGTTCATTAAAAGAGGTCAGTGAATGTAAGGACCCTTTCATATCTGGAAGCAGATTTCCTCAAGTTCAGCCTTACTGAATTGGCTGGTTGCACATTCCGATTTGAGGCCATCCATTGTTACAGCTTCAGCTGAGGCAGGGGCAATAATGGAGCATATGGTGGAGTGGAGCCATGCTCCCAACACTGGTATGGTTGCTGTCTACTAGGATGGAGATGAGACGAGGGCAGGGCCACACAGTAGCAAGAACGTTACTTCCAATCTGACACTCCCTCTGGTGCACCCCTGTGGCCCCAACCTCGCTGCCACCCCACCCTACCTCAGGCAAGTAGCAGCAATGCTGATGCCTGCAGAGGGGCTCTGCAGATCAATCTCACCTCATGCACTGCTGCTGGTCAGAGTCATGTTTTTTAGAAAGCACTTCCTAAGCACCAAACATCTGCATCAAAGAAAATGGCTATGCTAGAGACCACATTAAGGAAGCATGCTTGGACACATAAGAAATCTGCATCTGTCCTCAAGGCTGCGTCGAAAGGTTGCAAACCAAAGTTGTAACCAAAGTTACATAGACTAAAGTCCCACTGAAACCAAATGACCCAGGAGATGCCATATAATTTGAACAAGCAAGGTGCTTCCAACACCTAGTGCCATTCATGACAGCTTATCTAAGGTTAGAGAACATGCCAGGCCACATATATCTGATTTCTCTTCTCAAAGGCACTATTTAACATGCTCTCTACATAAATTCAAAGCACTAGCTAGGTGTGGATTAGGCCTGTATGATATGAATTCTCATTACAGTAGCACAGCCTTTCCCAACCAGTGTGCCTTCAGATGTTGTTGGACCACAACTCCCATCTTTCCTGACCATTGGCAATGCTGGCTGAGGCTGATGGGAGTTGTGGTCCAACAACATCTGGAGGCACACTGGTTGAAAAGATGAGACCGGTATAAATTAACTAAACACTGTACATCAGTTTTTAATGAACAGACAAGCCCAGGTCAACACACTTAAAAGTAGGTGTGCTTTAAAAATCAAAAACAAACTAGCCACTTCACATGGAAATTGAAAATAGTAATAGCTTGGGAAACTTAGCATAATTTTTAGCACCTTTGAAATAAGTCTTCTGATTTTATATACTCCTAGAAGACAGACACACTACAATAGTGATGATGACTAACCATATTAATCTAGTTGGTAAGCTTTTGTGGTTTGCTACAAAAGGCTTTCAAGTTTCTCTTAATCTACAATCAGTAAAATCCCACGTTTATAGTGCCCTTTGCACTTATATGCATAAAATGAATAACCTTTCAGTTTAATTATGCAATATTCATTCAGTTTTGAAATGATATAAAGTTTCAGGTGGAAAAAGAATAAAACCTGTTTAAGAATTCAAAATTAATACATGTCAAACTCATGCTAAATCTTAATCTTCTAGAAGCATTTCACTAAAATAAATGTCCCTTTATCACCTGGCACGTCAAGACCCACTGGAAAAAGAGAGAGAAAAGAAAGCATTTGGTTAACATGCTGGAGAAGAGTATTCTCTTTTCCATCGCACTCCAGGCTATTCTTACAAGGGCTGAACAGTTGTATAATAATGAAAAATGTGCAATACTTGTGGGGCATTGCTTGTGCACACATACCTCCGCCCATGCATTCATCATTCCGCAGGTAATGTCAGTGAAAGTTTAATTGCATAAACACTCTGTAACTGTCCTGTCATATTTCTTGTCAGTCTGGATTCCCTCTCCGGGCTCACTATCTCACAAAACTATAATTGAATTGCTACCAAGTCACAAGAGAGCCCCCCAAAATAAAATCTTTATGAATAGAATTTGTTTCCTATCAGCAGATTTGACAAATTGTGGCAAAGGAAGGGCCTTCGCGATAATTTCTGAGTTTATTCTAAATCCAGTTATTTGCTGTTGGGTGTTATCTCTTCCTTAGAACTTTAAACCTGTAGCGAGAAAAGAATCCCAGCGAGTTTGCTAATGCTATTTCTCCCAGTCCTAAAGGAAAGCTAAAAGGAAACAAACAAACAAACCATGTGTGAATACGCTGAGTCTTCTGTTTAGGGAGGGAAAGGTGGGGGAAAAGTAGTGCAATAAGTATAAATATAGAGCAAAATTCTGGGTTATCCTGGATTTTTCTGTTATCATGTGTGTTAAAGAGTTCCATATCCCAACATGGGGATTTAAGTGTACATTAACTGCTAATGATCACTGTTATCTTTTCGGCGCCAGGTCAAGACTTTCCTCTTCTCCCAGGCATTTTACAATGTGTTTTTTAAATTGTTCTAAATTTTTTAAACTGTGTTTTAAATTGTTTTTAAAAGATGTGTTTTAAATTTGTATGTTTGTTTTTGATGTTTTAGTTGCTGTAAACCGCCCAGAGAGCTTCAGCTATAGGGCGGTATACAAATACAATAAATAATAAATAAATAATGATTAGCCTTTTCTGTAAAGAATAGGAGACTGAGGCAGCAGGATTGTAAATTTGTGCATAATACACTGTACACTGGCATAACATAATGTACACAGCTTTTGTGATACTCTGGAACATCACACAGTACTGTCGCCATTTAGGCCAGAGGGTGCTTCATCCTTTTCCTGTAACACCTGAGACTGAGGACTAGTCCTACTTCGGTCTGCACCCCTTTACAAGGGCTTATTCCTCTCCTCATGAATGAATTGTTCTGAGACTGAGGATTTTTTTTTTTAAGTATATATCCATTACAAAACTGTTTTTTGTTATTGTCTTCAATAGGGAGATATGTAATATATCAATATAAGCATTTGTACTGCTGGATTAATTATTGTTGTTTTGTTTTTATGGTATCTGGAGGTATACAAATAAAGTGACTATGACTACTCTGGAATTGGATAAATGACCACTTTGACAGGCTTTCATACATATTTATTTATTTATTTTATTATTTGATTTATATCCCACCCTTCCTCCTAGCAGGAGCCCAGGGTGGCAAACAAAAGCCCTAAAAACACTTTAAAAAATCATATAAACAGACTTTAAAATACATTAAAACAAAACATCTTTAAAAACATTTTTTAAAGCTTTCAAGACATCTTTTTTTAAAAAAAGGTTAAAAACATATTGTTTTTTTTTAAAGGTTTAAAAACGTATTAAAAAGCAATTCCAGCACAGAGGCAGACCGTACATCACACATTCAATCTTTAAGGGAACTGTAAACAACCAGTTTGGTAAACTGGGATACTTTGGGGTTTAGAGATGACAACATTTTGTAGAATGAGGTGATAGAATTCTGGATTGCAACACTTGAGGCTGTTCCACTTCATAATTTTGAATGCTCCCTCATGTAAAAAAATACAACTGTCTGCATGTTTCTATCTAGCACACCAGAGGCCAGAACTAGATGTTACAAACGATACACAGCGATTGCCACAAACAGAGCCTTGCATCTCGTCCTCTTTCTCTTGAGGTATGTGAAATGATAGTACTGGGCTCTGAGTTTCCCCACTACACTGACTGTTGCTTGCACAGAATGGGGAAAAGTCTGAATGTGATTACTGAAAGTTATCAGGGGAGTGGCGAGAAAATGACTACATAAGGGTGGTTTTTTTCAGTGGCAGCCGCACATTTCAATCTGATAAATGATTACTATAGTTGTAGTATAGTTTTTATATGCAGGGTGCTTTTTTCATACTGCAGAGGTTTATAAAAAGGAGAAATGTGAACTGCAACAAAATGTTGCAACATGGAGTGTTCCTATTCACAACTATTCCTATACCCTCCATGATATTCCAGTGCAACAGTGGAAGGAGAGCAGAATGAGTGGTGGCCAGCGTCCTGGGTGAGCCATGGAGAGACAGGCTGGGACAGCCTTCCTGTGCAGCTCGCTTGGGGAGGGGAGAGATGCCTTGGTCTGGGGGTGCCTTGGCAACTTTGAGGAGGGGGAGACAACCAGCTGGGGCAGCTTTCCTGTACAGATCACCTGGGGGACAACAGGTGCCTTGGCAACCTGGGGAGGGGGAACAGGAAGGTGCCTTGGCAACCTGGGGGAGGGGCAGAGCTGCCTTGGGGCCTGAAGGAAAGGGGTTGGCATGCAAAGTATGCAGAGGAGGAACCCCTGGTTTACTAAAAATGTTCAATAAGTCCCCCCACAATCAGCTAATGTGTATGAATGGTACCATTCTGGCACTGTCTCCTGAAGACTGGAAATAGAGGGAATGGTGAATCTCCCCTGTAGTCTGAGATTTTACAGTCCAGAATTCTGTTACAGTCTTTCACGGGGTGTGTGTGTGTGAGGCTTTTACAGCCCGAGGACCATGGTCTCTCTTATGTAACCTTCCAGGGTCCTCATACCAATAGGGATGGGTGAAAATTTAGATTCAGTTCGCATTTCAAGCAGAATTTCTCAAATCTGCAATTTCCAAAACAATATGAGAACCAAAACACAGCCATCCTTTGAAATTTGCATTTATTAGAATTTTGGGATGCAAGTTCACCAACTAAACAACATTTACAAAAATGCACATATTAGGGGAAAGTGTGCATAAAAATGAATGCATGAGTGAAAATAACACAAAAAATGCATGAAATGATGAGAAGTGGCTTGCAAAAATGTGTATCTTTTTCAAAACTGCCTACAAACATGTGTTTATTTGGAGAAATTCACACTAAAATGGTGGAGAATTTTCAGGAGGATTTTTTTTTAAAAAATTCGCAGATTGCTGTAGAGAACTGGATTTAACACTGGAAAAATTAGAAACTGAGAGAACTGAAACAGACAGATCTTTCCACCTCTAATGGTGGGTGTGGCAAAAGTGGATGTGGCCAGACATCCTCCCCCCAAGTCTCCATCCTCCATCTGGACAAGCAAGATGTAATATCATAGGACACATTCCATCCTGGCAAAAATCACTAGAGAAGGGTGAAGAGGAGGCCACTGAGGGTTGTGGTCTGGTGAAGGATGTGGCCTTGTAGTCCTTAGTGTTGGACAGCGAAGCCTAGAGGGCCAGCAGTATGTTTATAGGCCTGAGATTCCCCACTCCTGGTCTACCACCTTTGTAATGTATAAAATGACTCCCTTTGGTGATCCAACTGAAGTCATGTCTATTAAGTAGCTTGAGGACTGCATTGTTTGTATTTGCCACTTTTACTGTTAGCAACTTTTCTTTGCGTAGCACACTGCTTTCTGGAGATGTGAGATGCCTCAGCAGATGATGAAGTCAATAGCCAAACAAAATTAAGATGACGACATGATATAGGCTTCACTACACACATCATCATTAAAGTTTAATGGAAACTAAACTATAATAAAAATTTAATATTTCCAGAAAAACATATTAAAATAAAAACTGCTGGATCCAAATTGAGGATTATGTTTTTGCCTGATCTGCATTTTGATGTTACCCTTGATGAGCTGAAGCAAATGGGGGAGAAATAATTTCAATGAAAAGATGAGATCATTGTCCAGTTCACTTTAAAATTCTATTACCAGTACACCACGGAAACATGGATGAAACTTTGTCTACATTGACAACCGTCTGTCTGTTTATGTTTTTTAAATCTGCTTATCAAAATCATAAACGATTGATGGCAGTTTCTTGATGAAGTTATGTTTTTGCAAGAGACTTAATTTAGGACTAGGGTTAAAGCTTAGGATAGATGAATGCTTTAGATGATTAAAGAACATTTGTCTTGTGGGACATTTAAGTCATTTGTTTCTGACACTCAAGAACAAGCTAGTAAAAAGCTAAAGGATGACTCAATCCCTTAAAATAAAATTCAAATTATAAAATATTAATTGATTGATCCATTTCTTATTCATTAAGAATACGCAGAAAAATGGCTAACAGTGTATACAAAGTAATTTACTTGTTTCCTATGCCTCAGGTTTGATCTCTTCCCCGTCGTTCATAGCTAGGTCTCTTACAGTCGTTCTTGAAATATATTTTTCAAATGTTCATTATTTTGATGGCACATTAAATGCTATTCAATTTCACTGTATTATTTGGAATGACAGGATTCCCTATCATATGGAGACCAGCTATCTCCATGGGCAGTAATGAGATATGGTACACTATATGGCTAGGTCACTGATTAGAAGTTGGTCTGGGTTAGCAGATGCTGTAAGTCAATGGGTATGTGGGTGTATGTGAAATGATTTGTTGATCTCATATCTATTCTATGGACACATATTCACACTGCACCACAGAAATTATCAAAGTGGTCACAGATGTGCACACTTGTTGAGTTTAATAGAGAGAATCAATAATTTGAATAGGAGGGGAAATAGAACCACCATTTCCTTACAACAGGTAAGGCATCTTTTGTATTTCAGCACTGAGGGAACCTGGGGGAACATCAGGGGGAAATCAGCATTGCTTCTGCCCATTTGCAGCATGTTGTGAAAATAAACAAGTTAGATCCCTAGGGTTGACCCCATCTGGAAACTTTCATGAGCACAAAATTCACATTAAGAAATAGAAGGATGCTCTCTCATACTGATTATAATAACACAGCTACATTTGAATGCAATGCTCTACCAAAGAGCAAAGAACAATGCACTATGATTAAGAAAGGTTTTCCTCACACACCCCCTTTAAGGAATTAAAACATATATACTCTCTAGGATTGGTGTTTTAGTTTTGGTTTCCCCCCCTAATCCTGTTAGATTGCATCACATTTGTGATAGGGGTCAACCTACTGTTGCTCTGCGCAATCCCTCCAGTTGATTAAGGAACCATGTTGATTGCCTGCAGTGTAGGTCTCAGCTGATTCACCTATACTAGATTAATAGTAGTTATCCTGCTGGGGCTATAGGTCTGATGATATTTAACTCAGCTACACATAGCTGAGCCTTCTCCATTGCAAGCAAGCTCTTGAAACTGATACTCAGAGGAAAAAGCCATTACCCTGCGATTGAGTAAAAAATTGGGTGCAATAAAGTACAACTATTTATCATTTATACTGCACTTTTAATTTACACAATATTCTATTGTCACTCTGGTTTGCTCTCACTACAGAACTAGGTAACTATTATTCCCATTTTACAGAGAACTGAGGCTGAGAATCACATTTCCACCCTGCAAAATGTGACTGAAAATCTGGCAGTTTTCTTGGACCGGTAACAACTGACCTTTGTGAATATCAAGAAAAAATTAAGATTTTTTAAATTAACAAGGTTTCTTGTGAAATATCTCCAAGAGCTTTTGAAGTTAATTTTTTTGACATTTACAGAAATTAGAAAATAATAACATAAAGTCATAAAAACCTAAAGAGATACACAGCAGGAACAACAGAATGAAGAGTATTCAAATGAACCATACAATATTAGACAGCAGCCACAAAAGGTTGCAATGCAATATGGCACAAATATGGAATATCATTCTAATAATTTTTTTTGATTGTGTGGTTTTAGACAATTAAGACTGCAATCCTAGGGAGTAATTCTCATTGAACAGAATGGGATTCACTTATGAGTAAACATTCTTATGAAAACACTGTGCATATCTTTAAAAATCCAATTTTGGAAATGCACACAGAACCAGCAAAAGAAATTGCTATTTGAAGCTAACCATATCTGAACTTTACTGTTTTATATAAAAGAGCTTGCTGGTAAAAGTGTACTGAACTTATAGAGGACTTTTTGGCCCAAAAGGTCACTACCTAAAAGTCACTGTATATGCACAAGAAATTTGTGCATGCCATTAGACCTATTTCCTTCATTTCTAGCCGGAAAGCTACCAGCACTCTACTACATAACATTCACTGGTGGTTCAATGTGAGTACAGAAAAAAGTCATGGATGTGACTGTGGAGCTAGTGCATGAATCATAATGGTTTAAGCTAACTATTACTATCACACAGAAATATCTATAACATTTAAAAGGGAAACTGTATTATTCGGACAAGCAACACGTTTCACTGAACACACCTGTCTCCACGGGAATGGTGCGTGAGCAGGAAAATGCAAGATGCCTCAATGACATGGGTAAGATTTGTTAAAGGTGGCTGCAGGGAGGAAGTGGGAAGCTAGATGCACAATTGGCAGCAGCCATGTGTTTAGCATAATGCCTAGTTTGGCCCAGAAATTCCATATCAAGAATACCCGCAGGAAACTATTAAGAAAATGGCTGAATATAGGGTCCTTTCAAAAGAGCCTGGTGGACACGTTAGGGCTAGTACTAGTTTTCAGAAAGTCCTGGGCAAAGTGCCCTTGGTGGCCCTCCCAAATAGCATCAGGCCTCTTCCAGTGGGGGTACCAGGCTCACCGAACAGAAAGCAGCAGATGGTAGCCCAAAAATGGAAGACGTGACCTTGCAGCAGCACTGAAAAATGATGGCTATGCTGGGAAGTCCAGTCGGCTCTCTTTTATTCATTGCTGCCATGCAGCTGGACTGGTGGCAGCACAGGAGAAGTGGCAGTACAGCAATAATCTGAAAATGATGCTGACAGGAACTCCAAACCCGTATAGCTGGACTCATACCAGTATGGCTGCCATTTCTTCTGCCCGCTGCGAGTGCATGGATAACTATGAACAGCACAGAGAGATCTCTACAGGTTATTTTTTAATCAGCCGCACTCCAAACCCGGAAAAACCGAAGCGGTCGAATGGGAGGAGGCAAAACAACTCAACTCAACAGAAACCTGGGAGAAGTGAAGTCTCTTTCTCAAGAGCAGCTGAACCCAGTGCTTACCTGACCTCCCAGCAGCTGAGTCTCTGCTGCTGATCAGGAGAGAAGAGCAGAGTGGCAGAAAGGTCACCATGGTGCAAATACACCAGCAGGTCAGCTTTGAGAGAAGTAAAATGTATGTGAGCTTAACCCTCCCTGCACCTACAGTAGCCACACACCAGCTGTATTTCCCTGTGATGTTCTGGTTGCAAAGGAACAGGACGTGGAGATGGAAGCAAGCCTATCTGGACACCGGGGGAAGACACTGCTACCAAGGAATCTGTTACAGCCTTTTATGAAGGATATGGACTGTTATGCAATGATGGGACTCTATTATATATTTGTGTTCTCTCTCTCTCTCTCTCTCTCGATTTTGCAGACTAGATTGAGTTGATATTTCAGCCTGTTTTATGATATTGTGGCATTATTTATTGATACTGTTGTAGTTTTTATTATTTCTGAATTGTTTTTAATCATATTATTTTGTTCTTGCTATGTAAGCTGCTTTGAGGTTACCTAGTGATGAAAAGTGGCATACAAATATACGAAATAAATAAATTTCAATTTCCCCACAATTTCTCTCAGATGTGAGTTGCGATCATTAAATTGTGGGGAAATTAAACTAGTAGCTGCACTGGCAAATCCAGCTGCAGAGTACCATCAGGTACTGCAGAGTACCATCTTGTCCCACATGCTGTTTAACATCTACATGAAGCCCTTGGGAGCTGTCACCAGGAGATTTGGGGCAAGGTGTTAACAGTACGCTGATGATAGCCAGCTCTATTTCTCTGTAACATCTGAATCGAGAGAGGCCATGCATGCCTGGACTGCTATCTGGACTCGGTGGTGGGCTGGATGAGGGCAAATAAACTGAGCCTGAATCCTAGCAAGATGGAAGCAATGTGGGTTGGTGGTTCTCGAGTTTGGATAATTGGTCAGTTGCCTGCTTTGGATGGGCTCATACTCCCTCAGAAAAAGTAGGTCCGTAGTCTGGGGGTGCTCCTGGAGTCATCTTTGTCACTAGAGGCCCAGGTGACCTCAGTGACTAGGAGTGCCTTTTACCAGCTTTGGCTGGTACAATAGCTGCAGCAGTTTCTGGACCAGGATAGCCTGATCACTGTTGTCCATGCACTGGTAACCTCCAGGCTGTATTACTGTAATGTGCTCTATATGGGGCTACCCTTGAGGTTGCTCTGGAAGCTGCAGCTGGTGCAAAATGTGGTGGTGAGACTGCTCACTGGAGCAGGGTTTCGCCAACATGTCCCCCCCTGCTGAAATAATTTAATTGGCTACCAAGATCTGAACAGGGTGGTTTATAACAGATGTTATTGGAGGTCGCTGATTCATAGGGTCGCCATAAGTCGTACTTGACTTAAAGGCATATAACAACAAACAAAACCTATTAGCTACCGGGCTAAGTTCAAATTTCTAGTTTTGGTGTACAAATCCCTTATATACCCAGTCAATCACTGCACTCTGCAGGTGAAGGCCTCCTGCAGATACCATCTTATCAGGAGGTCCATTCCTCACAACATAGGAAGTTGTGTTTGCGTCTATGTTGGAATTGCTTTTTAATATGTTTTTAAACCTTTTTCTTTCTTTCTTTTTTAAAAAAGATGTTTTTAAAGCTTTTAAAAATGTTTTTAAAATGTTTTGTTCTAATATATTTTAAAGTCTGTTTTTATGATATTTTAAAGTGTTTTTAAGTGCTTCCTGGGCTCCTGCTGGGAGGAAGGGCGGGATACAAATCAAATAATAAATGAACAGATAAATAGATAAATAAATAAATAAATATTACAGAAAGAAAGGACTGTGACTCCTGCCCTTATGAAATGGTATGGATACAGATATGGGGAAGTGGCCAAAGTTAATTTTGTATTAAAATGCAATTTTTTAAAAGAAGTTTCTTCATTTGCAATAGGAAAGAAGCAAATAGTAAGTATTGTAGATAGGGGGCCACTTACACATCTCCTCCCCAAAAGGAAATGCATTGTCCCAAAACAGCACAAAATATTATATATATTTGCATAAAATTTGTATCTGATAGCTTATATTCACAAATGTAAATTAAGAAATAATTACTATAATTAAAGAAGAAATCACCACAGTGGAGAAGACTGTGACCAGGTGATCTACGTGTCTGCTCAATCTTTGGGTACAAATTATTGATGGGCGACTTCAAAGGACCTGCTTTCCATTCTTAGAGTTTTAAAAAATCTTTTAACTGGACTTGAACTGGACAGCCCTTCAAACAGAGAACAGTTCCAGCTAGAGAACTGTTCTCTGTAAAGTAAGACACATGGCCACCCTGATTATGGAAGGGGTAGACATAAGAAAGAAAAAGATAGACATAAAAAGAAGCATTTAGTACACAATAGTTTCTTATTTAGGGTGCATCCAAAAGGAAGGATGTTTTTATTTGCTTTACTGGCCATTGTTTTTGTTTTGTTTTGTTTTGTTTTGATTTTGCATTTTTTGTATTTATTTTGTATTTTACTTGCCCTGTTTTAATGTTGTTGTTTTTATTGACATTATTATTTTACATTTTTACTTTTATTGCTATTTGCTGCCGAGAACATAATTTGGTAGCAAGGTGAGATGCAAATGAATTTCCATGTTTGCTTTGGTTGAATCTATGCTGCCCACAGTCAAGTTTTCAGGCAGGTGCACAAATTAAAAAGAAGTTAGAAGTCCAAACACAGACTTTTGTGGTCCCTCTTTCCCCACTTCCAGTTTAGCATTTCGGCGCAGCAAAAGTAGTTAGAGATGGCCTCTGAAGCATCCACCTCCTATACCTAATTGTATATCCAGGTAACCAGGTAAACAATGCCAAATCATCACAAAGTTGCTCACTACTAGAGGAATGTTCAAAGATATTGCAGTACTTTCCATAGACTCACAACATTCTATTATGCAAGTACAGCTGATGGTGCTTTTTCACTATCAGCCACACTTGCTTAATAGCATTCAGATAGCATTCTCTGTTTTAATGCTTCTGATTTCTTAGAAAGATCTCCAGTGTCATTTCCATTGTTTCTCATGACAAATACTGTGAGGACTGAGGAAAATCAAGATATGAATTCGTGGCATGTAACAAAGGCAAAATGCTCCAGATTTTAAGTGCTTTTATTGGTGGTGAATAACTGTTTCTCTCAGGCATGATCCTCCACCAACAGCAGCCGCTTCTAGGTTATTTAAGGTAGCTTTGAAGAAATTCACTTTTTTCCATCAAACATAATTGTTTTATTTAATGCATTGTTTCTTGGGATGAACAAGGGAAATTTACTTGCAACCCATTATCCTGCATGCTGCCTAGCAAGGAATTCCTGAATTTGTTTTCTTTATAGCAACTGTTTCATCTATAACACATGTGTTTTTAGGAATGGTCTATGGATCCAGTTTATCTAAGAAAGGAGGTGGCTACTACCTACAATCTGCACAAGTTGTACACAAATAATCTTATTTTGCATTAAGAAGATTATGATGTAAGATTTGGATAATACTAAATACTGTTGTTCCTGTAAATATATTTGTTGCACCTTTTCATTTTAAAAATATATTTGCATAAATGTGGTAATATTTTAAACATGTAAGTATTATTCTTTATACATCCAGAATATTAAACTTTATCCACTAATAGACAAAAAACCTTGTGGTTTAAGAATGTACCTATAGCCCACAGCTATTTCTATCAAACTTTAAAAAGCAGGGAAATTGGGCAGCTATAGTGAATGCACCAGGGGAGCAGGAGACCTGAACTCCTCTCTGAGATATTGTACTGCCCTACAAATTGGTCAAAATGCAAACACCATTTGGGTTGGTCTTTCACAGTCCAATCCACTTCCTGTGTAGCTTGGAAGAATTTGGTAACATGTGCCTCTGAGCATATGGTGAGTGGTGGCAACACCTGCCATCTCCAAAGATAATTATATTTTTGTATGTTTGTTGGTGTTCTTCTTACTTTGCTTCTTTTCTGTGTTACTGTTTCTACAGAGAATCTAAACTAGAAAATTTTATTTTCCTCATTATTCATCCTAGAAATCTGTGTCAAATTTATTTTTATTAATTTCAAAGCCTTTTAATTGGTCAGTGTCATATGATGGTGAAGACAGCCTTTTGTGTTTTAAATTGGAGGTTATGTTCTATTTCTATTTTGGGTGCATTAATAGTGGAATCTGAAACTGCAGTTTGATGTAAAATCAGACTGATTACAGTATGTTGCTCCTTCAGCAATGACTCTAGCTGTTGGGAAAAAGAGGATGCATGTTTTCATCCTGCTATGTTTAAACCACTTTATTTAAGGCAAGGTGGGCACGGTCAATTAAAAACATACAGCACACCTACCATTTTGCTAGAATATATTTCACCTCCCACTGTTTTATCTTGTGCAAATTGACACACTCCTGAGGTCCACTGGAGACTATTCTGCAGAAGTCAGTGCCATTATTATGTTTGGAGTTTTTTTAGTGTAAATTTTGCAAAGTGTTGCTGTACTTCACATATTCACAGATATAGAAACAAAAGAAAATGATTTCCTATAGGAAACTTCACTAAAATTGCAAAGGAAATCAGACATATTCAAAGTGACCATCTGAACTATATCAACTGTCTTAATAATGTTGCTTCCTCCCTGCTAAAACAAGATCAGCACAGCACATGTCTTCTTTCTATTATTTGGGCTGATTGCAGGTGTTGCCACCACTCACCGTATGCTCAGAGGCACGTTACCAAATTCTTCCAAGCTACATAGGAAGTGGATTGGACTGTGAAAGACCAACCCAAATGGTGTTTGCATTTTGACCAATTTGTAGGGTAGTACAATATCTCAGAGAGGAGTTCAGGTCTCCTGCTCCTCTGGTACATTCACTATAGCTGCCCAATTTCCCTGCTTTTTAAAGTTTGATAGAAATAGCTGTGGGCTATAGGTACATTCTTAAACCGCAAGGTTTTTTGCCTATTAGTGAATTTCCCTGTTTTTTAATCCGGGAGGTAAGAGATGGGATCCTGTGCAAGTTAGCACCAGCAGTAACAGAAATAGTTCAGCAGTGTATTTTAAATGTTATATTACCATCAAGAATGCCTTTACTTTTACAAGAGGGTCATGGCTTAGTGGCAGAGAACATGCTTTGCATGCAAAAGTCCCCACATTCAATACCCAGCATCTCCTATTAGGGCTGGGAGAGATCCTTATCTGAAACCTTGTCAGTCAGTACTGAGCTAGGGACGTCTATTGTTATAGGAGAAGGCATTAAAAAGGATCTTATTCTCAACCCAGCAGCAAAAAAAGAAGGAGGGGCATGGCTGTGACTATCATGAAGAGACCCTGCACTTTTTAATTTGCTACTGCACTACTGGTCACAAACAGAAAACCCCCTTGGCCACCTCATTAGTGTAATATGGTATTACACTAACTGCAAATGTTTGATGAAGACCTTCTGTTCTCTGCAAAAGATGAAGAGGAAAATGCTTCTTCCCTATACAGCAAAGGCTTTCACAAAAGTGGGAGGTAGTGGCCAACACAGCACTAATTTCAGATGGGGGCTTCAACACAGGACTAATTTCAGATAGTGAGTGAGTGAGTGAGTGAGTGAGTGAAAGAGATTTAAGATTAAACAACCAAGAGCTAAATTCAAGATTAAAGTGTTAAAAACAAAGAGTCACATCAAATCTCAAAATAACTACAGCAATGTTATGAGCACAGGTCAAACAGCCACACACACTTTAAACAAAAAGTATTTGAGCGTTTGTCATTTATAAACCCATTTAAGGATTTATACCACCAGCATCAACCCAAACACAAGAAGCCTCTATTTTTGTCCCATGAGTGGGAAAGCAATGATCCCTCCACCCATTGCCACCCTGGCCTCCTTCTGGGAGGAATGGTGGGATATAAATTTAATAAATTAAAGAAATAAATGCTGCTGCTACAGTCAATTTAAAAGTTCTTTTCAAAAAAGAAAAAGAAAAAACACAAAACCAAGAGACTGAACAACACTGGACTACACTTCAGGGTTGTCATACACAACTCCCTCTCAGCCCCCTCCCCAATATCTGTACAGCCACACTAGGCTACTTTGCAGGGCTGCAGTAACCTATGCATATATCCACCCCTCCCCACTGCTGCACTACGCATATACTAATGATTTGTGTGTGTGTGTGTGTGTGTGTGTGTGAGAGAGAGAGAGAGAGAGAGAGAGAGAGAGAGAGAGAGTGAGTAAGAGAGAGAGAGAGAGAGAGAGATTTAAGAACCAAGAGCTAAATTCAGGATTAAAGTGTTACAAACAAAGAGTCTCATACAATTTCAAAATAACCACAACAATGTTATGAGCACAGGTCAAACAGCCACACACACTGCAAACAAAACGTATTTGAGCTTTTGCAATTTATAAACCCATTTAAGAATAGGGGGTGGGGGGTGGCAGGGCGATTGAGCCAGCGGAAAGAGCAGACTGCAGGAGACAGCAGGGGTGGGAACACACACACATACATCACCGTCACTCACCTCCATTTTGCTGCTGCCTTCTCCGTCATCCTTGCCCTCTAGCTTTCTCCCTCCACAGGCCATTTTTTCCTCTCTCTCTCGTGCTTCCTCACACAGAGCACGAGGGAAGAGCAAGCTCAGCAGAAGGCCAGTGTGAGTCACATATCTGTTGCCCACCAATCACAGGAGCAGACTTCCCCTGCTTCCTCCAAGTAACTGGAAGGGGAGGGGGGAGGGGGAGTGAAACGAAAGAATTGGTTTCTACTGCGCCTGCGTGATGTTATAACCCACGGTAATGCATTTTTAATCTATTAATTAAAAACAAACCATGCCATTTTTTTACTTTAAACTTACTGAAGATGAAGGTCTGTGTTTGGGGCAAGCTCAGGGATTTGATTCGAGATACCTTACAGTCAACTCTGATTTTTAATGAATTTCAACAGATTATGGGAATTTCTCAAAAAAAAAGTCCAAACGGCTTCTTGTTTCTCTCTCTCCTGTTTTTCACTTTAACCTGTGGATTTTCCATGGGGGGGGGTTGTGAATCACCAAGAAAACTTTCAGAGTTGTAGAGCAAGCAATTATGAATCCAACAGTATAACACTTGTAAGTTTTTGTTTTGAATTGGGACTATACAAAGCACTAGAAAGGGGTGGGGGGTATTTTCATTTAACATGGTAGAACGCGAAAAATCCCTACTGACTATAGTATACAGCCACTCTTGTGGCTGTATAATACATCTAGGACTCAATATAACATACACAATTGATAATAATTCATTTTCCATTAAAACCTAACTGTCCTGGTCTGTAGACCCTGAAGGCTGCAGCAGTGTGAGGGGATCCCTTCAGAGTCCCACATTTGCAGAAGTCACTTTGTGAAAGAAGGTCTGAATCTTTTATCATACTGGTTCTTGTGAGGCTTAACTGTACAGTTTAATTACTATATGAAGTTTTATATGTCCCCTTTCCTCCATACAGTGTCTCCATACAGTCTTTTCCTCCATACAGTATCTAGGACTATGCAGTTGTTTGACTTACAGTTCTCTATTTTAGCAATCCCCACCTCAAATCTAACTCATCTCAGCTTTCGCTGTTGTCCTTGAGGTTGTGATGCCATTATTCCCAACACTTTTTCATTTTGTACTGCTGTGTTGGCTACTATCTCTACTGACCTCTCCTTCCCCCATGCCACCCATCACCTTATATGCAGTTTGAGGGCTAATTTGGCATCTTCAGGCTATTATAGCAACCAAGTCTCGTTCTCTCTGGCACAGCTGTGTGTAAACTAGAGAAGTGCAAGGAGTCGGGGCAACCTCTCTCCACATAGACATTCTTAAATAATATAGAATTAACCATAATAAATCAAAGGTGCTTTTAAGGGGCAATGAAAGTGGATATATAATACTGTGCATGTAGCTATAATCTAATAATAGTTCATGGGATCCCAAACTGTGGTCTCTGACCACCAGTGGTCCACAAGCTTCATTCAGGTGGTCCGTGACGTGTCTGTGGATTTGTGATTGAAGATGGGAGATGGCATTAAATGTTCATATTGATTTTTAATTGTAGTTGAACTGCTCCTTTTATTTATTTTTTATTACAATTTTAATTCTGTGGAATACAATAAAACAGAATATATAAGGAATAAAATATGCAGTTAAATACAATTAAAAACCATACAGCATGTAGCACAGGACATTGCAATTGCTACAGCAGGCAGAAAAATCATTAAGGGGTCGACCAAGACCTTCAGCAATTTTCAAGTGGTCCAGGGGGGGAAAAAGCTTGGGAACCACTGTAATAGTTAACTCCAGTATGTTACATTTTAAAGGAATTATAGCAATCAATTTCCCACTTGTATCTGATTTTGATTAACTGAATAAACAAACAGCCTCCAATACTGACAGAAACTTTGTCTTTTTCTTACCATCTCTGAAATCAGGGATGGGGAACCTGAGGCTCTCAAGATGTTGCTGGATTCCAACTCACATAATCCCTGACCCTGACCATTAGCCATGCTGAATGGGTTGCTAGTAGTTGTTATTTATTAAATTTCCACCCCCCCTTTCCTTTCCAGAGCAGCAAACATCAACAAGTTGAAACATCAACAAAAAAGGAACAGCACAGGGTAAAACCTCTCATGTCTTTTAACACTTGTAGGTTTCATCAGAAAAAAATAAACGTGGTTAACTTTCACACTGAAATCAGTTGGACTTCAGCTGTGGGTAGATAACAACCTTTGCATTTTCTTTTGCTCTCTTGCAAAATCTGTTTAACATGAAGTTGGAACAGTGAAAGAGACATATAGGATAACTACAGAAACATAAGGAGCATATATTAAAGAGAGGAACGTGTTCATGTATGTACATGAGTATACTGACAGAGACAGACAACATTTTGACTTTCCCAGTTGGAGATCTTACACTTTTCTTTTATTTCTAAGGCTTTGGATCAAAATAGAAATGACAGGATTAACAGCTCTCTCAACACCTGGCGAACACTAATATTATATCCATTATACCATATTGTTTGACAGGTGCAGTAGAGAAAAAGTATTGTAGATACAGTCTTGCTGACTTGTGAATGGGCCTCATGTTACAATTAGTATAATGGTTTCCTTTCCAAACTGAGTTCTCACTTCATCTAGCTGATAGTATGCATCAGCTATTCCACACTACTGTAATTATTCATTTGTCAGAAACTCAGGAATTTCACAATAACACAGTTCCTGAAGTAAATGACCAAATAAAGCTTTCACTTATTGTTATATTGTTTACAGATAATAACAGGTATCATAAAACCTATTAGAGTATCTTCAAAGAAATATCTCTACAAGTGAATAATATAAGAGAAATATGCCCTATGTTTACAGTTCAGTAGACAATAGGTTTTGACAATTCCATGCGTTTTTCATAAAAACTATAGTTGCTATTAAATTTTGCCTAAAGTAAAATTTCAAGATGAAGTTGAAAGTTCTTAATCAGACATAAATGCAATAAAGCAGAATCTTTTGAAAAGGATAGCAAAATGTATTTGGACACTGCACATCCTCAACAGTTTGAAGAACAGAACTATCAAGAAAACAATTTACAGCATTGTAAAGACAAAACATTTGTGATCCAGAGGTCTGACTGCTGTCAGTAAGAAATATTTAAGAACATAAGAACATAAGAACATAAGAAGAGCCTGCTGGATCAGGTCAGTGGCCCATCTAGTCCAGCATCCTGTTCTCACAGTGGCCAACCAGGTGCCTGGGAGAAGCCCGCAAGCAGGACCCGAGTGCAAGAACACTCTCCCCCGTTTCCTAGCATGGAATGCTAACTGCAGTGGGAACAGCAGCATCTCATTTCCTGTTTACCACCAGGAGAGGTGCACTCCAGCAGCAGTGGGCCTTTGCGGCTACTCCTTGAAGGGAGGCATAGCAGCAGCCATGCTGTATGAGGATGCATGCAGCACTGGAGCTGGGGGGCAGGCTATGCCATGTGCTATTTCTGTGAGAACTGGTCAGGCTAGGGTTTTGGTGAGCGCCCTTTGGCATCTTTCATGTGAATGGTGAGACCTGAGACCTGCCTTCCAAGTGTGTGGGGCCTGTTGGTAGGGTAAGGCTCATCTTTGGGGCTAATCTATGACACCCACTTGGAGTTGTGGGGTACCTGGAGAGGGTGGATCAGGAAGGCCTCCCAAACCACCCCTTAGGGGAGGGGCTGAGGAAAGGGAAGGGGTTTAAATCCCCATCTTTCATTTGGCAGGGTTGTCCTTGCCTGACTTGTTAGGAATCAGTTTCCTGCATAACCACACTGCAGATAATTGGCTTAAAAATCCAAAATAAACCTGGCCCATGTTTCACTCAAACTTCGCCTGTGTTAAGAACATAAGAACATAAGAAGAGCCTACTGGATCAGGCCAGTGGCCCATCTAGTCCAGCATCCTGTTCTCACAGTGGCCAACCAGGTGCCTGGGGGAAGCCCGCAAGCAGGACCCGAGTGCAAGAACACTCTCCCCTCCTGAGGCTTCCGGCAACTGGTTTTCAGAAGCATGCTGCCTCTGACTAGGGTGGCAGAGCACAGCCATCACGGCTAGTAGCCATTGATAGCCCTGTCCTCCATGAATTGGTCTAATCTTCTTTTAAAGCCGTCCAAGCTGGTGGCCATTACTGCATCTTGTGGGAGCACATTCCATAGTTTAACTATGCGCTGAGTAAAGAAGTACTTCCTTTTGTCTGTCCTGAATCTTCCAACATTCAGCTTCTTTGAATGTCCACGAGTTCTAGTATTATGAGAGAGGGAGAAGAACTTTTCTCTATCCACTTTCTCAATGCCATGCATAATTTTATACACTTCTATCATGTCTCCTCTGACCCGCCTTTTCTCTAAACTAAAAAGCCCCAAATGCTGCAACCTTTCCTCGTAAGGGAGTCGCTCCATCCCCTTGATCATTCTGGTTGCCCTCTTCTGAACCTTTTCCAGCTCTATAATATCCTTTTTGAGATGAGGCGACCAGAACTGTACACAGTATTCCAAATGCGGCCGCACCATAGATTTATACAACGGCATTATGATATCAGCTGTTTTATTTTCAATACCTTTCCTAATTATCGCTAGCATGGAATTTGCCTTTTTCATAGCTGCCGCACACTGGGTCGACATTTTCATCGTGCTGTCCACTACAACCCCGAGGTCTCTCTCCTGGTCGGTCACCGCCAGTTCAGACCCCATGAGCGTATATGTGAAATTAAGATTTTTTGCTCCAATATGCATAATTTTACACTTGTTTATATTGAATTGCATTTGCCATTTTTCCGCCCATTCACTCAGTTTGGAGAGATCTTTTTGGAGCTCTTCACAATCCCTTTTTGTTTTAACAACCCTGAACAATTTAGTGTCGTCAGCAAACTTGGCCACTTCACTGCTCACTCCTAATTCTAGGTCATTAATGAACAAGTTGAAAAGTACAGGTCCCAATACCGATCCTTGAGGGACTACACTTTCTACAGCCCTCCATTGGGAGAACTGTCCGTTGATTCCTACTCTCTGCTTTCTGCTTCTTAACCAATTCCTTATCCACAAGAGGACCTCTCCTCTTATTCCATGACTGCTAAGCTTCCTCAGAAGTCTTTGGTGAGGTACCTTGTCAAACGCTTTTTGAAAGTCTAAGTACACTATGTCCACTGGATCACCTCTATCTATATGCTTGTTGACACTCTCAAAGAATTCTAATAGGTTACTGAGACAGGACTTTCCCTTGCAGAAGCCATGCTGGCTCTGCTTCAGCAAGGCTTGTTCTTCTATGTGCTTAGTTAATCTAGCTTTAATAATACTTTCTACCAGTTTTACAGGGACAGAAGTTAAGCTAACTGGCCTGTAATTTCCGGGATCCCCTCTGGATCCCTTTTTGAAGATTGGCGTTACATTTGCCACTTTCCAGTCCTCAGGCACGGAGGAGGATCTAATACTACATTGTGGCAAACTAATAACTTCTTGAAAGTGGTTCATATTATGATGACATATGAACCTTATAGAGCATGATTCTATGAGCCAGTGTTCCACTTGAGGAAAAATTAGGATAGGGTTGCAGCAGCCTTTCCCAGCCTGGTGCCCTCTAGATGTTTGGCACAACATTAGCCCTAGCCAGCACAGCCTATGGTTAGAGATTATGGGAGTGAGTAGAAAACAGTTGGAGGGCATCCAGTTGGAGAAAGCTGGCTGAAAGGATCCAAAACTAGGCCAAAACCTGTCCAGATTCATAGGATTGCTACATCAGCAGTCATTGCCATGCTTGCTAGGAGTAACTTCTTACCCTGAAGCATTGCATCAGTGTTCTGTGCTGTGTGTTCAGGGGAAAAGAAAGATCTGAGTTCTTCAACATGCTGCTATCCTTTCTGTCCCATTAAATCTGCAGAAACTTATGTTGGCCTAAACTTGAAATAGGTCCTACTGGATGGCAGGAAGGCACAGCTGGATTGCTAGGAAGCTGCACTTACCAGTAAAATACAAACAACTATTGCTACGATAGCCATAAAATGGTTACAATGCAGGGTCCCTCCTCCACAGCTTTTAGATGGTACCTGTGTTGTATTATGTGCTGTGCGGAAAAGTATTTTCGTAGAAACTGGGGATATGCCACGGTGGCATCCCATCCATGACTTTATTTTTGGGAAAGCGTATTGGCTGGGAAAGGAGCCAATGAAGTGGAACTGAAGGATGACTTCAATATATATTCTAACAAGCTCAAGCTGCAGGAAGCCAGAGTTCGACTGAACATCAGGAAAAATGTCCTAACTATTAGAGCCATAAGACAATGGAACCAATTACCTAGAGAGGTAGTGGGCTCTCCGACACTGGAGGCATTCAAGAGGCAGCTGGACAGCCATCTGTCGGGAATGCTTTGATTTGGATTCCTGCATTGAGCAGGGGGTTGAACTTGATGGCCTTATAGGCCCCTTCCAACTCTACCATTCTATGATTCTATGAGTCAATGTTTCCTTTCCAACCAGCCCCAATTTCTTTATTTATATAAGATATTTTTGCTGTCTCCTCTTTTAATCCAAAAAGGCTGTTTATGAACAACTTAAAAATAAATAAACCAATAACAACTAAGTAACAGCATTCAGTCCAAAGAACCAATAATTTTCAAACACAAATGAACAGCCATTTATAACCCAACCAACCAAATAACACAACAGAGAAGGCCTTATTAGAGGTTGCACCATACTTCAAGAAGGAGGGCCCCCCACAGAAGGGGCTCTAATGAGGAACACGGAAAGCTGCTTTATAATGAGTTAGACTATTGGTCCATCTAGTTTAGTAATGCCTACACTGACCAGCAGCAATTCTCCAGGGTTTCATACAAAGACTTACCCCAGAATCTTTTGCTTGTGAAGTATGCTCTTCCACTGACCTACGCTGAATACTTGGGCATTTGGTAGAAAACAGTCCTTGAGGCAGAGGTTGCCAACCTGCCATGGCACCTACAAGGCCTTTGGTGGTGCCTCCTGCAGGCAGCCAAGAATCTGAGCTTTAATTTGTTTTAAAAAAACTAAGTCTTTAGCCCTCTTAGAGGGAAAATTATGGAGCAAAACATGCAGGTACCCTTCAAAGCGATTTCTGTGAAATGATCCAGCCTGGTTGCTCCTGCTTGTCAGTTGTTATTAGCCAATGAGTGAAGTCAGAGCTGTGATTGGTAAGTGTGTTGTTTGGACACCAAGGAACAGGAACCCTTGAGGTCCAAAAGAGCTGCTATTTTCCCCTCTCTTTTAGTTCACTTTTCCTGCTTCTGTCTTTTTTTTTTTTTTTTAGTTCTTGGAATCTCCATAGTTTGCCTTTCCTTTTACCCTTGCAATCAGAATGCATCATTCCTGTGCTGGGTTTGCCTGAGGTCAAGTAGTGCCTAGAAGTTATTTTCTTACTGCTACACAATAAGTGTGGGTGAATGTTAAAAAGTCCTCCTGCCCCAAAAGGCAAATGTGAAAACTTTGCAAAGAAGCTTTGGCATGTCTCTTGCTTTGCAGAAGTTAAAAACCAGAGACTCAGTAATAATTCACTATATAGTTAACTTATAGCACAATTGTATTTATGTCTACTCAGAAGTAATTCTCTTTGTGTTTAACGGGGCTTACTTCCAGGTAAATGGGTACAGGATGCCAGCTGAAGCTTTGGTTTAGGGTTGGCATTGGGGGAAAACTGGGTTCTTGTATTGTTAATAGCTAGATGACAGGCAGAAATTCAACAGGTCAAGCCTTTTCTAGTATGGAAATACAACTATGGGAAATGTTCAAGGAGAGCCAGTGTGGTGTAGTGGTTAGAGTATTGGACTGGGACCTGGGAGATAGGGTTCAAATCCACACTCAGCCATGAAGCACATGAGTGATCTTGGGCCAGTCATGGTCTCTTGGCCTAACCTATCTGACACGGTTGATGGTAGTATAAAATTGGGAGAGCCATGTTTGTGAGCCCCTTAGAAAAAAAGTGGAAAATAATGTAATAATAAATAAAATATAAATAAAATCACTGAAGCACATGCCAGTTTCCCACCCTAGACACTCACCAGTCCCTAAGTATATAATGGTTGATGACTTTGCCATTAAGAGGTCCAGAAAAAAATAACCGGGTTATATACCTGCTGCTCTTTCCCAGCATAGTTCATCCATCAGGGCAACCAGAGCTGTTTCATTGCTAAAACCAGGATGGAAACCAGTGTGAAATGGATGCAGAAAACTGGAACAATTTGTTTAGAATTGCATGGAAAGTACCTACTCAAGCACCTGGTCCCCAGAAGGTATGTTTGTGACCAGTTGATATTTGGAAACATACTGAGATTTCCAGATAAACTTTCTCATGGAGTGGTCCACTTCTTTTAAAGCATTGGGGCTCCTATGGAATAAATGGGAGTTTTTCTTCCAATGCAAATGGCAGTCATGCCCCCCCAATCTAGATCAGGACTGCAGATGGGGGCAAAGAGTTTAAGTCTCCTATCCCCCACCAGGGTCCTCATCTGGATCAGGATCCCCATACCTGCTATTTACTTTTTCTTTCACGCAGTTGCTAATTGCATGAATCACATCTCACCAAGAAGGCTGTAAGGTCAAAGGAGGCCTCATGGGCTCTGCAACCCTGTCAGCTAAGAAAGTTGTACTCCCAACAACTCCATCTTTATAACATACTTAAGGGGGTCTATGGTTGAGTCTACCACTGGTCACTAACACTAACCACTAAGAACTTGAATGAATATTCTTCCTAATGAGATGATTAAATACTCAGTTGTTATACCTCTGTGTTGCATCCTTTCAATATCACATCAGTCTGGCAGACAAGCCAGCAACACCTGTGTTCTGCTCAATTTCATTCTAGGTTTTCTTATCTCTAATATATGATGCCAAGTATCATGGGCGTTGCTGGATACTTAAAGGACTTGAGGCACAAGCCTATGACACAAATTTGCAAAAAAAAATTCATATCCTGATTTATATGTACGATGCTTCTGGGAAATTAAAATGGTGGATGGCTAGGATCTCACCAGCTCTACACTTGCATTTTACAATAGCAGTTGTGGCTATTAAAAAAACCAACCCTCAGTGTGGTTTCAGCATCAAGTTTTCTTTTGCAGGGAACACCCCTGCCAAAATATGAGTTGCTCTGGCTAGGTGTGCAAAATGAATTTTGCATTGGTCTTTCTAGCTCACTATTCTCTTCCAACAGGGAAATATTAAAGTATATTTATTTATTTAAAAAACTAGGGGATGCGCTGCTGCTTGCTCCACTCACCAATCCCGACACTTCCCCATATTAACCTCCCATGTAACTACTAAGCTCCCTTCCCCATTCCCAACCCCATTTCTGAAGCCACTTCTCCTCTATTTTGCAGCCCCGCTTTGCATCCCTGTTTTCACCTCCACCCCATTTCTATGCCTCTTCCTCCACCTCATTTTCTGCAACTCCCCATTGCACAATCTTCTGCATCTTCCTCCTCCCACACATTGCAACCACTAAGCACCCTTTTTATTGTCTGCCCAAATATGAAGCCACCACCCCTCCTATGCTGCAGTCTGTGTCATACTCATTTTTTGTTCACATTCCCCTGCTCCTACTTCCTCCTTCTTTGCAACCCCATGTTCACCTTGCCCCCTTTGCCTCCCTCCTTTCCTTTTCTCAACTCCCCCTTGAACACAGACCATCCCCATTTCCATGCCTCCTTCTCCTTCCTCCTATTCTGCAGCCCCCTGCCCATCTGCCGCATTTTTACCTTTACCCCCTTTGCCTACTTCTTCCGCCTCCTTTTCTCAGTTTCCCCTTGCACACAGACCACCCCCACGTATGCCTCTTCCCAGGGCGGGCCCCAGCCTGCCCCAGGCCCCAGCACTCTGCTTCTGCGATTTGCGGCAGGATTGGTACAGCGGATCGCAGGGTGGGAGCTTCCAAGCTGCCTGCCATTCCCATGCTCAACCTACCTTTCTGCTTTTGCAGCTGTGTGCAGTGTGCGTGCAGGGTTGCCATCAATCAAGATGGCAGCTGAAGTTTCCCTAAGGAGCTGAAGCCTCTGCCGCCATCTTGGTTGATGGCACACATGCGTCCTACACTTGCACACTGCTGCCATCAACCAAGATGGTGGCAGAGGCTTCAGCCCCTTAGGGAAACCTCGGCTGCCATCTTGGTTAATGGTAACCCTGTGCACACAGTGCGAGCAGCCACAAAAAACAGCACAGAGAAAGGTAGTTGGAATGGGGGAATGGTGGGTGGCTTGGAAGCTCCTGCCCTGTGATCTGTGGCAGCAATCCTACAGCGGATTGCAGAAGGGGAGCGCAGGGGCCCCTGTAGCCCCAGGAGCCCTCAGCCAGGGCCCCACCTGGCTGCCCTTTAGAGCCGGCCCTACCTCTTCCTCCATCCTTTTCTGCAGTCCTCTTTGTATGCATGCATGCGCACATACACACACAATGTGATGATATATGTTATGGTATCTTTAAGGTGGATAGAATCTTTAGAGTAAGTCTGTTTAGTCAGAGAAGGTTAAATTCAGTTGATGGATGTTGTACATATGTGGGTGTTTGTTAATAAAATAACTGTTCTAAATTAGACATTTAATTTTGAACTTCATACTGAAGACAATACATGGTACCAGGAGTGGAATAACATTGGGTGAAGGTACTATGGAACATTTGAGGGCTCCACATCCTTTACCTCTCTCACATGAGGCGGCTGAGGAATGGAAGGAGAAATATGAATACAGCAAGAAAGGAGAGATACTGAAAAGAAAAAGGTGGCTGTTTAAAACAATGGAAGAGGTTTAAATGAAGGGGCTGGGGGCCACTGAGAGAAAAATTGTGGTTTTAAATAACGGCAGAGGTTTAAGAAAGGAGGGATTCAGGGACACTGAGGGAAATGCAGTTTTAAACAACATCAGAGGTTTGAGTAGAGTGAGGAAGGGGTTGAATACAGCGAGAAGGGAGTTGGGAAAGGCTCCATTGTGTTAACTTCTACAGTGTACCAATCTCTGCTATTTCTCCTTGTTAAAACTTTAAAAAACCCTCAATGTTCCTCCTTTCCCAATCCAGACCTCTCTTGTTGTTTTAAACTACCCCTTCTCTTTTGATCCACTGCTCCACCTTGACTTCATGCAAATCAAGGACTATGGTGAGGCACTACAAATCCTCCAACAGGAGCTGTGCTCTGGCTTCATGCAAATCCAGGATTGTGATGCGGCTCTGCAAATCCTCCAACGGAAGCTGCATAATGACATTATTATATTTAAGATAAATATTTATTTATTATTAAATGTAAGAATTGCAAAGAATACAGATGCATTGCATTATTTCCCATAATTCACTTCTATCTTCCAAAACAAATTGTTTCAGCCCAGAAAAACACTGAATTTGTAGACCAAGAATGCAATCCAGCTCTTTGATTTGAAAAACATCTAGGCAGCAGAATACCTAGATCCTTTAGTTACTTTTTTCTTTAATTGGTCTCCCCATTTCAAATGTATATTATCTTGAAGTACAATTATTGAACTTTTGAAGTTCAATGTTATTGTGAAGGAAGCAATTTTGGCATTCTACTTTACAAGGATGTTCAATTCGATTGCATTATATTTATTATTCTCCACAGTCTCAAGTGCATTGCTATCTTGGACCATATCCTAAGCATCACTTATGGCTAAATCAAAGTCTATCTCTCCCCTTAAGGAGTCCAGTACAAGATGTCTCAGAAAGTTATCATCTGTGGAGTCTGGAATTTTTTATATGGACCACACTCTGGGATTATCTTTAGTAGGTCTATAATGTTGCTATAATTTTATTTCTCATCAATGCCTTGATTTGAGGGATCAATACCTTGATCCCAAGGCTAGTTTTGCATGTGTGGCACACTAAGAAATACCAACATTTCGATTGGCAAGATCTATGCTTTTCTGTAAAAGGTGCTTATAAGGCAGGCCATCTTGCTGTTTGCTGCCTGAGGTGGAACAGCAAATGGAGCCTCCTGTGTCCCCCCCCATCAAAGTGGATCGTTCCTCTGAACACACACAGACCTGGCATCAAAAGAACATTTCTTTCAAATCTGTAGGCAGCGCAAACATTGCCGTTACTACAATATGGTCTGCCTCCTCCTCATGAATTTCCCTCATAGGATTCTTCCAATAGTGCATGGGTCGGTAATTCTTTTTCCAGCCCAAGGGCTGCATTCACCTCTAAGGGCTACATGCCAGTGGTGGGTATTGCCAAAAGTGGGTGTGGCTCCCCACACTCTCACATAGAGGGGATATAGACACACGCAGAGGCAAGAGCACAGGCACATGTACCCTCCTCAACTGGTCCATGCAAATCAGTCAAGGAGGAGATTATCACTGTCTACCCATAAAAAGATCAATTTGGTGACTTGGGAGGGATGATCTGACTCTCCAACAAGTCATTGCGTTTTGCTCAATGCTGTGTATACTTTATTATTTTTTCTTTTTTCCATTGGCAAAATTGGTGGGGTCTCTTGGGAGGCAAGATCAGGTTTCCAAACTGGGGTTTAGCCATCCTTGTATTAGTAGATGAGGAGGTGATTTTTGCGTTTCCCCTTCCCCCTGCCTGCCTTGTGCCTCCCCAAAACCTGCTTGGTAGGGTTAGGAGGCCCTCCTGAACAGTGTGGAAGGTGTCATGGGGGGGGGGAATTGGCAAAAATTGTTCCCTTCCTCCCACAGCCAATGAGAACATCTGCAGAATCAAAGGCCCTTCTGCAAACAGAAAGAGCCCTTTCATTTGTAGAAAAGCAACTCTGGATCCAAGCCCTAGTGTCAGTGAGTGAACAGTGCTGTCAAAAAGGAATATTGCAAGTGTGTGTCTGCGTGTGTTGGGATGCAGGTGGGGCAAAGCTGTAGAGAAACTAGCCCTAACCATTTCTCACCAAGGACATGAATATGATTTTGATGTGTTGAATTTCATCTCGCTTGAACCTTAACTATACCAGATAGGGTTTCTGTGCTCCCCTTATTAGGTTCTCTGATTTACTGCCAAAAGCTTTAGAGTAATGCTGTAGATTGTACTTGAGATATTCCATGGGGCTAACTCGCTGTTGTAGTTATTCGTTACCCAAAATACTGTCTGATATATTTTGCTAAGTTGTCTAAATCCTGCTGTAGTATTGATTTCTAGCTTTAAGAACTCTCCCCTATTCGGTAAGCTCCAAGGGCCCCTTGTCCTGGCTCAGTTCATGCCAAGAGACAGTGGAGATATGTTATTCCTGACAATAATCCTACAGTTAGAAACTGATAGTTACAAAAGTTTAATAACATTAAGCAAACCAAAAAATGCCACATTTCCTTTTTAAAAAAAAAACTTAATAGTTGCTCTAATTCATCAAAAATAAAACATAGATTTCCCTCCCCCCCCTTGCTATGTCTTTGAAAATGGCTAGTTTTTCATTTACTGAGCACTTACAACAGCTACAGTGAATTTATTAAAAGGAGAGTAGAGCAATCATAATCCCAAGCCTGCAGAACCATTAAAAGTAATGAAAAGACACAAGCAGATATGTGAAAAGTAAATTAACCATTCAGCCAGTATGGTCCAGAGGTTCCAAGCTTAAATTGTCCTGGGAATCTCCTGGATAGGTTCTACATCTGAATGCTCACATCAAGCACAAAATGGGCAATCTTTCCTATCATTCTGTTTTAGATTTATTTATTTATTTTAAAAACCTGTATATTCCATACAAAAATTACCTGACAATATGGAGGGTGACATTCCAAATACAGACTAAAAATTACATGTCTGATTCCAATAATTCTTTATTTAAGTAAAGTTATTTGCATGCATCAGTCTTTGCCAAATTGAAACTAAACCTTAACATGGTCTTTTCATTTTGTGTCCAGCACATTTAGGTGTGTGTGTGCAAAACCTCTTTTCATTGTCTCCCTGCTGATTTAAAGCAAGACAATCAGAGAATTGTCTGCTTGAAGAACCACACTTCTTATTATGGTGCAGTATCACTGCTTCTTAGGCTAGCTTAGTCACTTATTTCCTTCTATTATAATGCCAAATGTTATTTAGATTTCAGTCATTTAGTAATGGTACGCTGAACACGTCAAGGCTTCTGAAAAATTCCATACCTACTTGTCTTTTCATTTTCATAATAGGATGTTGATATCCTTTCTCCCCAAAATTATACACACCACCATTTATCTTAAAAAATAAAAAGAAAGTCATACTGTTAAAGAGATTGTGATGCAATGTACAGCAACCCTCAAAAAGATATTTTTGTGATATTAGGATATAGTTAAAACTCTTTTGGCTTTTAAGGAACGTTAAAAGCTTTGATGCACAGAAGCTGACACTTAACTTTTTAGCTACCTCATCTGTATTGGAGAAGGCATGTAGCTAAAGGTAGCACTCTGCTTACTCTGCTTTATATCAATCTAACAGTCAGTGTAAATGTTACTATAGGCTTGAATTAAGAGAGAGCAGATGCCAAGGATTTACATAACAAAGAGAGTAATTCATAGCTGGTTCATATGGAAATAGAGTAACTATCTAAGCAAAGTATTCAAACCAACTTCTGTTTTAAAGATTAAGACGGTAAAAGAAGGTGAAGAATGTGATATGTCAAATATAAAAATCTAGAAGAAAAAACACACACAACTCAGTTTTACAAAAATATAGTTATGAAAGAATGACAATGTGTGTTATCAGGGAAGGGCCACAGCCTATTGATAAGAGCACATGCATTGCATGTTCCTAGCATTATGAATTAGGAACTGCTTCAGTTCCTAGCATTACGAATTAATGCATCTCAGATAGGTAGACACAGGAATGGTGTGAGAATATAAGGCACATTACTAATATGCAGAAAACGTTACAGGGATTGCTTATATCATAGTGACGTCTAAAAATTATTACATAAACACAGTGAGCTGGTAACTAATTAAGTACCACTTAGGGCACAATTCTAAGCATATGTTCATGGATGCAAGTTCCACAGAAATTTATGGAACTTATTTAGTTCCACAGAATCACCATAATGCAAACTATGTTTGTGTTGTCTGTGATGCCCACAAGAAGCTTCAGAAAATGCACATTTCCCTGTTCATTTCAATGGAGGAGCCAGCTCCACGTGCATATCCTTTTTTGCATTCAGAGAGCTGCCCCTTCTGTTAAGTGTGGTGTAGTGGTTAAGGTGTTGGACTATGACCTGGGAGACCAGGGTTCAAATCCCCACATAGCCATGAAGCTCACTGGGTGACCTTGGGCCAGTCACTGCCTCTCAGCCTCAGAGGAAGGCAATGGGAAACCACCTCTGAATACCACTTACCATGAAAACCCTATTCATAGGGTCGCCATAAGTCAAGATCAACTTGAAGGCAGTCCATTTCCATTTTTTTTATTATTGATCATGGGGGGACCATGTTTATACAACTCAAAGTCCCAGATACACATAATGGATTTCTGGATAGATTCTGGTGATTGCGTTGAATGTACTTTGGATTGGGGTGCCAGAAACTCTGGTCAA